>NC_091931.1:47808350-48138503 GCF_041260155.1 Ptychodera flava | reverse complement strand
GACTTGGTCCTTGCTTTTTAAGTTCCAAATTTTGACAGTTCTGTACTATTTTTATACTTCTCGTTGCGGAACGATTGCATATAGTTAATGAAGCGCGTCTTGAAGGTAGTGAGGCCGATGCAAACCTTCGTGTTGTCCTCCGTTGATACTTTAGCCTTGAAAACCACGCCTTTGACTTGACAGTTACCCTTCAAGGGGCATGTAGATTTGTCCCGGCAATTACTATCAGCTGGTTGATCTTTACCCTGATCTCCGGTGATTACTCTCTTATTATGCGATTTGATTATATTTGCAATATTCTTCATACAGCAGTAACTCACTTTTATTGTATTCCTATTAAAGATCTTGTGGAGTTTAGACCCCTATGGAAAGTGTTTGTCAACAAGTTTAAGAAATTTCCTGCCAATATTAGTTCCACGTTCTTGCCGAAAGTGGTTGAACCTACGTGACGTGACGCTTCCTGTTATTGTTTCTGCTTGCTGATTTGTTGGTCGTGACATATTCAATTTGATCTGTGAACCCGCTTGACTTTAACGCTGTGTTGTAGTGACCTTTGTATTTATCAAAGATGCTGCATCTTTGTAATTTCCAAAATGGATGGACACACACACACACACACACACACACACACACACACACACACACACCACACACACACACATATATATATATATATATATATATATATATATATATATATATATATATATATATATATATATATATATATATATATATAACCAAACATACGGATTCGGTCACGTGAACGTGTCAATCATTGTCTCGCGCTGTACCGATGCTAAGGCAAGTTGGCCATCGGCGGACATAGCTTTCACCTTGCTGGCGACGGATAGCCATAGTATTCAGAGCTACTTAGAATATTTACAAATAGATATATGAAGTAAATGCAACGACACGATCGAAACAGTAATTCTCATTCTCAGAGATGCCGTAACTTTCAAAATATCACACAAGTTTACGACCTTTGCGAGCGAGAAAGATTCCGTGCGATGACACACTCCCCAATTGCATGTTTGTGCCTAGTCTGGCAGAGACCCTGCGATTCGCCTTCTTCCCTGTTGGAACACGTGCGCGCCCTTCAGAGACGCGACGCGGATTCCAGGGTCTGGACGTTCTTGCAAGCGACCGGTCGGATTTCTGCCTGATCCGGGTACTTTATAGAACTCTACCATCCGTCAATCAAAAACAAATGAACAAGTACCATAGCCAAATAAAATGTAAAATGACAAATAAAAACATACCGCGTATATAGGTCTACTAGCTACTAGTATAATATTCACTAAGCCTAGTTAGATAGGTTTTTCTTTTGACGTCACTATCCTTATGAATATTCATATCCTTGCAAGAACCGACAGTCGCTGTGTCTGGCATGCGGCAACGCGTGCTCACAGCTGCACAGCGCGGCGTAGCCTTCGAATGCAGGCCCACTTTGGGCGCGCACAAAACAAGGCACAGCGACTGTGGAGAGTCTAGTTTGTGCCCACAACGTTCCTGTCACCAGTCTCTGCCGGTGTCAACTCGTCAATCCCGATCTCGGTCGTCAATGTTTTCGTCTTACGGACTTTGATGTTTGCAGTGACACATATCTCGCCCGTGAATACATCCTAATTTTGTTACTTGACGGAAACTCTGTTTTGAGTGTTGTCTGAGTCAACTTTCGAAGTACATGGGATTCCACAGCGCTGCACACAGCTCGACAGCTTATGTCTTCGCTACAGCCTTATGCCGCGCTGCAAGTTTGATTCCGAGCGAGAATTTACGGATTTTTTTGTGCGATGAAGGAAATTGGTCATTGTTAGTCGAATGACTACGGTATATGCTTCTGCCTCCTATGTCGCTTTCCCGAAGACCATACTGTACTCATTTACTCAGTTTAACTTACGTTGAGGTGAAGGTTTCGGTTTTATCGCCAACCAGGATCGCCAGGTACGACGTCCAGCCCCCACGACTCGACTGGAGTTGCAACTTTACTGAGCCATTAAGATAAAACGATCGTCAGTATCTCCATTCGACTCCCGGGAAAAGCTATAGTTTTGGCGACTTGAAATTTCGTTGGACCAATATGCCTTCTATGTTTCCATGTCTGGATTTATCGGGTCACCTTTTTGTAAAAATAGCACGGCATCGATCACAACAAATCTGTTTGTGTCGCGCGCGAAGCCTGCATGTATGAATGTTACTATGCACGAAAAAAGTTCCGGTTGATGACGTACAACAGGGTAATTCGGATTTCTTATCCGTCCTGTTCTACGTCACACATGTGGGAATTCGGGCCAGTTCATATGATATGATATGATATATATATATATATATATATATATATATATATATATAATATATATATATATATATATATATATATATATATATATTATATATAATATATAATATGAGGTTATTCACAAATACCGGGATTCATGTCTGAGTACATAGTGCAACGGCGATATTGTCCGAGAAGTGTAGCGTCGAGGACAATACCGAAGGGTACAATGTACGAGCACATAACCTTCGGTATTTCGTGAATGACCTCATTATTATACACAGTTTTAGTCCAATTTCACCAGCAAAAGTCGAAATAAATGCGTTTTCATCGGTGGTGCCCGTCGAGCACTGACGAGCACACTTGGAACGCGTTCAGCGTGTCCGCCAAATGCCGAGGAGAAAATAATTCAACCCGAGCAGCACATGCACGTGGTATACATTGTACCTTAGCATCACAATTATTGACTCAAATACATGGGGTGTGGACAGGCCGTTATTCACTCCGATAAGTACTGAATGTTTAGATTAATATTTTTTGTAATAAATCAGGTGCTGTCAACGAAGCTGTTCGTACAAAAAGGTGGTTGTACGCGATTTTTCAACACGCCGGCAAATTTAAAAAGTCATCGGCGGGCGGGGAGAAAATATCACCATTTTCAGTTGGCGGGGAAGAAATTTTCTGGCGAAAAAAGGTAGAGGGAGGGGTATGCCATGGTTAGCGTCTAACTTAGAGGGAAGTAATGTCCGATGATTGAAACTATCAGATTTTTCTTGCATAGTTTTGCGTTTATCTTGTTATGTATATTGCATTCATGCTCTGAACGAACTCACACCGGGTGATAGATGCTCTAAATAGTTACGTAAATAAAATTTACATGCGGTAATGTACATCTAATGGGCAATGGGGAATTTCAATGGTAGGGAGAGGCAGTTGGGGGCTTTATTTATTGTAGGGGCAGGGAGCGGACACCTATATATACTGGAGGGCAGTGGACATCATAATTCAGTGGGAGGGCATATTTTCCGCATATGCCAGGTGGACGGCAGTTACAGACAGCTTCATTTTCCTCCATATTTTTAGGTCAAAAGTATGTGAAAAAAGTATATCAACCTTCAAATGTGTTTTGTGATGATTTTGTAAAAGTGACGAAATTTATCAGTGACTGGCCAAGGTCATCGCGTTCACACTCCTATATCTTGATGACAGCCTGTAAAGGTATGCTGCTTCAATTTTGCAATCGCCTCATCACTTACTACTGAACTGGGGAAAGTCTAGACCTTGCCGTTGATTTTACATCACTACCAAAATTTCGCACTACCTCCAACCTGGTTAACTGGCAATGATGAGTACTATTTGTGAGCTGTATGTAACGCACAGATTTTTAAAAAAAATAGAATATTAGCATCTACTGCCAAAGTTTTGTGTCCTCTGCACTCAAACATAGCAGTACACGTTTGAGTTGGGGAATACATTCATTCGCATTTCATTCAGTCAGCGATAGCAAGAGGCGTAGACATGTTTTGATCGCCCGGGTTCGGGCGGCGTGGTACCGGACATAAGCGAGTTCGATGATGTCATCAGTATTAACATTCTCAGAACATCATAGAGTTCATCACCAAATCGTGCAGCATTTCAACTCCATCAGGTAATATTTAGCGTTTGTAGGTCGCGGCCTTTTTCTACACTGAACAACATTCAGTAATGAATGTATGGGGACAATGGGTAATTTCGAAGGTGAAAATGGTTAAAAATTAGTATTACCGGGGCTTTCACCCTTGCACCTTGTCTGGATCTATGATTAATAACTGACTGTATTAATGCGATGTTGGTCATGGACTCTGTACGAGTGGACGCCTACCGTAGTCATGATACCTATGTTTTCTACTCATGTGCATTAATTTTCTCATAAAATTCGCGGACATGTGTGCAGAATACACCAGCTGATAGTTCTCCTATCCGTCACCGCGATACGTAGACTCATGCACTCGATCGCACGCGTGGAAACAACGACGCTTTCATAAAGAGTGTAAAACAAGCAAAGTGTGCGTCGTTTCAGACAGCCTCTATTAAGACAACTGCTTCTGGCCAATCAGCCAACATTTCAGAATACAGACCAAGAATCTACGAGTACTCAGCTAACTTTAATATTAATCAACATTTTTGAGGCAACCAAACGATGATTGTTCAGCATACGGTATTGGTCAGATGTTTTGGAACAGATAGCTTGGTTACGCTCATTATAAGTTTCCGAGTATCGATAACATGTGAAGATTAAAACTCCAATTTTTCAATTAACATTCGTCCATATTGCACGGGATTGGTCAGTGTGTTGGAATAAATAGCGTGGTTACGCTCTTTAGTTTTCAAGTATTGATAACGTGTTGATTAAAACTCCGAATTTTCTTTCCAAAATAACATTGGTCCATATTGAAGTGGGTTTAGTGACCGTGGGTTACAGAGCATTTCCATTTTGAAATTCAGGTAAGTTTACGAATACGCCGTAGCTAAATTTCTGTGGTCTATGGTGTTCAATAGGCCTTACCCTTATTTGGTTGATCATATAATCAGAAATATTATTTTCGTTTTGGCTATTTTACTAAAGGGACACATACGTTTGAACAAAAGCCATCAATTAAAGCAAATACAGCTCAGATAAAATGTGACCATTATCTCACACGAACAAAACTTTCGTTCAACTCAATGTTTTATTTCAGCAATTTTATTGAATATGATGCAAAGTGATCTAAAGCTGTTGTAATGTTAAGGCCCCCTGTACGTGCCGCATTTTTCGTTCTGATACTCCTTACAATTCTGTTACATGATGTCTACAGATTTGATAGCAACATTTTGAGCATGCTTTGTTAAATTTTCTTTCTTTTATACTTTTGGTAGAGGCATTCTTAAAATTATGTAAAAAGACTTCGCGAAACGCAGTCGACAGTAACTGAATGAGAAAAATGGTCTTAGAAGTCCATTTTACTTGAAACCTTATCTCAGCATACTGTTATCTCCAGCTCAGCACCCTACCCTAGATTGGACCCCGTCCTGATTATCTCTACATGGAGGCAAATGAGATGAAAAATGAGCGTCCCGTAGATTAGAACAGTACAAGCTTTTGTCAAAGTTCAAGATGTTATGCTGCAAGATTTACCCATCTACTACATTAACGACTTAATGAATAATGATTTTGATGGTAAAGATAAAATCTTTTCATCAATTAGGGTACTCAGAACGCATGGTTTTAGTGTTCATACCGTAAGATGCACTTTTTCATTCCGTCAATGGGGTTTGAAAGATATAAAAACTGCCGTCTTGAAGGACATCGTCATCTGTTTGTTTAGTTCTTTGAGGCGTCATTCGGTTAAAATATGCGTTAGCTGAACAACGAATCGAACAGAAATTTTGTGAGTTAAAAAAAACTCTTTCAATCATGACGGTTTATAATTCCCCTCTCCCTATTTTCCAGTGATATCAATTTGATCTTGGAGTAATCGTCCTTACTTAACTGCATTTTACTGATACATGCCAAATTCAGGCGAAAATTCTCTATCGGACAATTCTCAGCATTCACGTTGCCAGTTGACCATTGAGATGTGTACCTTCACTCCCATAATCCTCTGTACTCGAATGATTCCCAATGCGGTGCAATGGTAGACATGCAATGCGAATGCGGAGAAGTTTGGCATATATCAGTAAAATGTTGTTACCAGAGTAAAGATTTAGAGTTTTGATTGTATTTTTAACCGTCCGCTGTTAGATTTTTTGAAGACAGACTTTTATTGTGTAGGTTTCAGACTTTTCGCCATTTTGTCGTATCTTACCTTCTTAACACTTCTGCCGAGGTTCGGCCTTCGGCCTCACATTTCGATCACGGGCCTTTGATCGACTATCCAAGCAACGCTGCAAGCACCTTTGGGCTGCACTAGCTCATTACATCGTTGAACCAGGCTACACAAGCCATAGGTGTAGCCAGCAAAGTCGGAATACTCACTATCTGAATATCACAACTTTTGCGTCCGACGCGAAGCGGAAGGGGATGCGCGGCGCCAATGTCCGAGTGCATACTTTGCGGTATTTTCGTAATAACCTTATAACCTTATTATTATACATCCTACATTTCTGATCCGGGCATCAAATTTTCAGAGATGTGACCGTTTTCGTGCAATGTCGACAATTTTTCTTTCCACTTTATTTCGCCAGTGTGGAACACTATGTCGGACGCGCTTCTGCAAGTTCTGGAGTCCTCTTAGGGAGTCTGTGCATTACACACGTACGCACAGAGCGCGCGCGAGACACGTTTTGGCATTCGTCAGATGTGTCCCTTGAAACCGTTCACCAGTGAACGACCAGATACAGCTGCAGGGGATGGGGTGCCTGGAAGCCGTTCTTGTTACGGAACAGGCGTTCCCTACGGCTTTTTTAGCCCATGCAAAATTCTATTGTTCTCGATGGTAGATGTATAATAAATTACCTTTCCGGCATTTCACCGATTATTTAAACTTATCGTGTTTCTTTGCTAAGTCGCCAGATTGGTGGTGATCAGATCACTGTGAACGGCATTGGTTGCTATGCACGCCATAGCAAAACTTGCGTGAATGTTATAGAGCACGCGCGGCGTCTTATTACGTTGCGATTTGTGAGTCAACAAAGCTTGAATCCTTATATCCTATATACTTCCTTTATACTGAATTACTATATACTTTTATAAGCTTAAGAAGTCTTTTCAAACAAAAGTGTTAAAAAATGGACCAAATTTGGCATTACCAAGGTTTTTTATGGCCAACAGCCACTTTTTAATCTGACTCTTTGGAAATTTTATCTCGATATCCCTTCACAATCTTCCCAATAATGACACTATGTATCTTCACAGTGATTTAGACTTTTCCCGCGATTTTCATTGGCAAAACATGTACACAGAGCTGTCACGCTGAAATGATAAAGGTTTGAGTTTTCCATGAATATGATTTCATTGTCCATCGTTAATTATTGGGCAAATAATAAATATGGTGGTTAACTATTTTGTCACACATGAACAATGAGCTGGTCAACAAAGTGGCATGTGGCAACTTGTATGAATTTGCAATTAAAACACTACGTCATTGGTATATTATCACGTTTACCTCATTATGTTTCAACCTGTCAACACAGACTGTGTACTCAAAACTTAATGAGTATGTAATTAAGTGAACTCTAGACTTGGTATTTTAGCCTAGTGTTTTTCATCGTAGCTTAGGTTAGGTGATGTGAGTGATGTCTGCTGTCTCCTCATAAGTAGTCGGGGTATATTGAAGAGAGCCCGGAGAAACTTCTTAAGAATCATGCTGACACTGTGGCAAAGTGCACATCGGAGACAATTTCCCAAATTCTGCAGCTTGTTTGTCATGTCTTCAAAACTTACGGGGAAAAACACTATCTAGCCTCTCTCAAAATGAAACAGCACAATATATTGATGAAATACCCAATCTAAAAACAGATGAGATGGTAACAGCTTCTGCACAACTTAAGAAACATCATTGTATAATGATAACGTTCCGAAACTTATGCTTCCTAGGAAACCCAAGACTGTGCCTTATGCCTAACCACAGGGTATCGCGAACAATATTCGTCTAGAAGTTATAAATATGATTAATAAATGTCATGTATTCAAGTAAACTTTTTTTCATTATACAAGTCTTACCTGTGTCTAGTGTAAGTTAATTTTTTTCATTATACAAGTCTTACCTGTGTCTAGTGTGTGCCTATTACTTCTTACCCTAGCTATCTCTTTATAGTATTTCCAAGAAAACAGTTCATACCTATTAATTCAGGTGCAGCCAACGGAGCTATTCATCGAAAAAGCTATTCCGGAAGCAGTTTTTGAGGGCAGGGGAAATTTTAATTTTGCTAGGGCAGGGGAGCAAATTTTAGTTTTTTTTGTCGGGCAGGGCAGATATTGGTTGATTGTCCGACCCTGGGGACAGGGCTTGGCGAAAAACGAGGAGAGGGGAAGCTACTTTTAAAACGGGGACAGGGGAATTTCAGCCATGGTGTTTCCGGGGATGGGGACAGTGCAAG
Source organism: Ptychodera flava (assembly GCF_041260155.1). NCBI lineage: Eukaryota > Metazoa > Hemichordata > Enteropneusta > Ptychoderidae > Ptychodera > Ptychodera flava. Next base: position 48,130,165 of record NC_091931.1, on the reverse strand, counting down.
TACTTATACCTTTTACAGGTTACCCAGACTACTTAGCCTATCGATTGACCCCACATCTCACTCTATGTACTGCGAGATGGAAACCAAATACAAGGCCACTGCAGTATGTGTCTGCATGGGAATGTTAATTTTCAGGGGAATTTTTTCTCAGGGCAGGGGAAAATCGACAGTTTTTTTCATCACAGGGTAGGGTAGCTTCATGTCTGCAGGGGAAATGGAATGACAAAATTTTGAGGGCAATTTTTTCCACGGCAGGGGAAATCGGCAAGTTTTTTTCGCCACAGGGCAGGGGAGCTTCAAACATTCACAGTGGGGAGGGGAAACAGGCAAAAATATGTGGGGAGCGGGTAAAAATGAAGTTTGAGTGCGGCAGGGTAAGTCGAAAAATTTTCAGTGGGAGGGCAAATTATGAACAGCTAATCAATTGCCCTCTTGACTTAAAATTAGTCAGTTCACATTACTTGTCATGTACGATATATCTTATCATAGTAAGGACCCCTTTAAAAGTGCATTGTTCCGAGCCGTTGGCTGCACCTGTTAATTGCCCTCCCTAATCCCCTTCATTAATTTGTTCTGCCGATTACCAACGTTGGTGCTTATCGCCCTGACCAAATAACTCGTTAACAGCTCATAAGGTAACTACTACCACCATTTCATACATCAATTTCTCAAAATTTTCGATGCGAGAGGGGGGATACCCCCTCTCGTGCTCTTCCCCATAGGGTGACCTAACACCTCTCAGATTGCACCTGGCCGCACCATTGCACACATCAATTTCTCAAAATTTCCCATGCAAGATAGGGCACAACCCCTCCGACACTTTTCCTCCAGCCTCTCGCGTGTTCTCCCCTGTACTTTCAAATTCTGCCCTGTCAGATATCCTAGTGAAAACCCTGTCATGATACCCATCCAAATTATGGTTGGAGTCTGGTTAAAGCGTGAGCTTTTATATCTTCCTTTTGGTTTCACCATTTTAAACTTCCATGAGATAACCGATGATAATCTAGCAGCGTATGTCAACACCAGGATTTGAAAGGTCTGTACTATTGTTGCACTTTTGTAAATACTACAAATTATTGTATTGAATTTAACTTTTCTAATGGGGGGGGGGGGGTCAGTCAAAACTTCTTGGTTAGAGAGGCGGGTCACTCAAATTAATCATGGTTAGCAGGGGGTTACTCAAAATTTCGGAGTTACCGATAAAATTCCTCCAAACCCCAGGCCACAAATAATGATGGCTCCCTTAGTTTTTCACAGTGTTGAATCAAAGTTCACCAACCGCTTAGTCTCACAATGCCGTCTAATTAAGCAGAAATAACTCGACCCTAAAGATCTTATTAAAAAACTCAGAGATCTGTTAGAGAAACTTATTCGACAAACATCTGTGAAATCTGGTGAACTTCGTTCACGCGTTCTTGAGTTCTCTTTTGAGCATACTGCAATATGACAAAATGCCGAACTGAGAAAAGAGCGATTTAGTAAATTAGTTCGGTTTTTCCCTGTAAATGGTCATATGCAATTTACTCCACAGATATAAAACCAAAACAAGGTAGTACAATCAATAGTCAACCCAAACAGTATATTCACTGATTGAAATCAGTGTCAACGGTTGAAATAAGGCTAAAAGGGCGATTTTCGGGAGCGATGTTTCCTTTCAAAGCACAATGTACACGGTGGCCGATGACTAAATAAACTCGGGGAGTGCCCGGGAAGGGATTATGCATAATAAGTTGACAGATTAACTGTAAGACTGTTTGACCTATCTGTCGGGACTACTACAGCATCTCGATACCGTCTACACAAGCGTAAGAATGTAATTTTGTGTCAGCATTCGATCTTTTGGTAGCTCCATTACCTGGGAAAGGGTTCATAGCCGCGGAAGGTTTTGATCAAGCGATCCCGATAATGAGTGACATAGCGAATAGAATATTGATTGACAACACAACAAAACTTCCCTGCATTTGTATGTAGATCTAGAATGAGAGTGTCTGTGATCATGGAAGTAAAAAAAGACCTCCATGCTGTGATTCTGTGAGGTGCTATTTTTTTTCAAATTCCACGCACCTTGAAAACCGATTAACACCGCTCAACTATACGAGCGTTTCTCAGACAAAAGTTTGCCTTCGCTCTTTACAACATTTCCGTGGTGAAGATCGTTTCTGGAGTCATTTCGGCTGACATAGCCAAGAGCCAGTCAGCGGCAACAAAGTTAGGGGAGAGAATTTGAGAAACTTGAACACAAGGACAAGAACATCATAACATCTGAGCCGCTGTTGTCGTCGAGTGGAGTGTGCGAAATTAAGAGAAAATGGCTTCAGGTCATAAGGGCCTGCACCAGGGCAAAGCTTCAGGTCCTTACAGAAAACTGCCGGTCCTCAATAAATGCAGTTGTTAACGACCATTAAAGTAAACACTCTCTCGACTAATACTATACTTTTGAATGTTGTAATATTTAATTTTTCATGTCCTTTTTTCAATACAAAAGGACTATTGCTCACATAGATTGCAGAATAGTGTAAGTGAATGCATCATTCAGCTACATGATCTGGAATCTGAAAAAGATCACAGCCCTCATCTTCCTCACTGTCATGCGCACACATTTATCAATGTTTTCGACCACGGGGTTGGGGGGGGGGTGGCTATGGGACTAACAGAGAATTTGACTTTTTTTTCTAGCCATGTCAAATCCCCCACTTTCGGACCATAAAATGATGTCAAACACCCAGGGGCCGGCGAATACAGGCTCATGCACTGACTACGTGTGGGGGATATGAAAGCGAGACAGTTTGTCTCTCATGACAGTCTATGGGAGATGATGTTCTCTACATGGCTGTGTAAAATTGTACACTACACCAGGGCATGTGATATTGTGATTTGAATATGGTTGGCGAGCTGAAAATCATTTCTGAAATTAGCCAACGTGAGTGGTAGAGAAGTGAGTGAATAACTTAGTACCCTGAAAACGGTCATGAGTAAGGGGAGTGTATGAATAATTTTTTATGCAAACATTGATCACTACGTCTTTTTTAATTATAATGTAAAGCAGAAGGAAGAAAATACTTGGTATGTATTTTGATATGACGTATGGCTTACTTTCAAAAAATAAATGTGCTTAAATGTGGCCTCTGTTGCATTCATGAAGAAACAGGTGAAGTTATACTTTTAATTAAAAGGCCAAGTATCGTAACTTTTTTCTCGATTATAGAAATTGCATGCTAGACAACATGAATGGCACACGTCGCCACTCGCGGAAATGAATGCATATTTTCTGATTGAAAAGTTTTGACTGAGCGATTGCTGGGTCTCATCGCCTTTTAAAATGATTCTGAAAAGTTTGACAGACACTCTATACTGCTGAAAACGATCGCGACACGATCAGTTAATGATACCGTAAAATCTTAAAAGACGTAATTTTTTGCGATATTTAGGCGTACAGCCCAGGATGACGGTGAGTTTTGCATGCCTGTCGTAAAACGGTATACATTAAAACAATTTGAAGCCCTACTCTCGGCCTCTGAGAGTATACACGACGGATCGTGCAACTCGACAAAACTGTTATGATAAGGCCGCTATGTTTTATAAAATGTACACTTGTTATCATGTCGATATATATCGTGCTAACAGTCGGTTTTGTGAACTTTGGTTGAAGACCAACGAGCAAGCAAGATGTTCTAGTGGTCCAGAAACAAACGTAGCGAAACGTGAACTTGACTGTCGACTGCAGGTAGCACTATTGGGCTGTCGTGTAACATCTTATCCTTGTATTGGGCGTAGTTCAAAACCATGGAGGTAAAAAATACCTCCATGTTCAAAACCAAATATGTTTAGGCAATAGCACGTACTCGTAGAAGGTTTTTGTATTAAACTCTTCTATGAACCGTTTATGTTTTGAACGCGTCTACCAGGACACGAAGTGCGATCAATATCCCCTGTTGCCCCGCACTCCCACGGTGGAAAACATTGATAGGTGCATGACATTTAAGTCTGAATCAATATGATTCAAAGTTAGTCATTATCTGCATCTATTACAGGTCTTGACGGAGAAATTTCCATCATCTATTCCAAATTCCAGTCGGTCATAAGGACCGACATGTTGCTAAAAAACTTTCGGCCCGACGAGAAATCTGTCGGTCTCGGACCGTCGGACCGACGTTAATTTCGCACACTGGTCGAGGGGTGTCCCAAAATGGCGTGTCATCGGTATCGTTACAAATGCTCTCATCGGACGACAAATCATCGACCATCGGCGTTAAAGTTTGGTTGTAGTATGATCCTTTGTCTTACATTCACAGGCTATCTTTTACACTTGTGGACATCGATGTGGTTGTTGTGGACTTTCGAGGACCCCTTTTTCACGGAGGCCTCTAGTGGAACGTACCATTTATGTATGCGGGACGGCCGGAGCTTCTCCAGAAGATGTTGAACATTAAGACATCTCCCACTGCCCCGGGTGCTTTTTCGAATGCACAAAAATGTCTGAAATAGAACATTCGGTATGTGGCAAAATCAACTACAAATACATGGATCGCCTAACTCGGATTATGCTGTCAAATGTACCCTTCGGGTTCTGATCACAACTACTGTCTGCCCAGAGGATCAGCAATGGGCGATCTCTACAAGCGAACTTGACCGTGGCTTTTTATCACTTTTATTTGATAACAACTAAAGGACCTGCTGTTACTCAAGCTGTAGATTGTAGCACTCGATACATGCTACTTTTTGTGTTTCGTACTAACCTGAATTTGGATTGTCAAAATTTCACAAGTCTCTGGCCATGTGTCGGTAATGCTTGTAAGTTGCCATCTTTTGCGAGCGGCCAACCCTATGAGAAAACGGCACGATTCACCTACACCTGATCGCTACGCATACAAGATGGTCTTGATGGTCCCTCCTCAACACAGTGAACGTTAGTTGTCAGTAGGATTTTCATAGCGAACATTGTCCAAGTGCATGCTACAATATTGTGATGCTGCAGCTTAGCTTAATCCCTTGTCAATCAAGGCTTAACGGTAGTCTCAAAACACAAACGTGCACCTGTTCCTCTTGTAAATTTTCATCGCAAAATGTCAGCCAGAAACGAAAACTTCGAGACCAAGATATTCTTCATACTTGAAGATCAATATTACAGGAGTACTTTTCATGGAAAAAAAAAATTTTCGTGTTTCCGACATAAAATACCCCGATAAAGGTGGAAAGGTACCTTAAGCACCATCAAAATGTCACGTCAACTCGGCCTAAATTTGGTTTAAACATAAAGATAATAAATGCAAACCAACTCGGCTAAAAGTTAATTCACTCTGACCCCCACCCAACCCCCACTCAAGCAAGAACGCCCACTCTGCCAATAACTAACTCAGCTGTAAAACAATTCCACCCCAAATCCTCTCGGCCTTATGTTCGACCTAAACCAACAGGGCCTGAACTGCGATCGCATGCGACCCTTTCCATTTGTCGACCAAGAGTATGCATTAAATAAACCGTAGATTATGCCAACCTGCTTAACATTTTTCTCGGGCGAAACTATTTGTACCTTTTACACACAGATCCAGTTGTATGGTACATTGTAATTTCAGCAGAGGTCATAGATGCATTTTCACGCAAAGTTTATCACCAAGCAGGGGTTAACTTGTAATACACAAGGCCCGTACACCAGTACACAGGTAAATAACGCGCTGACATCATACGATCGCATTTCTCCACGTCACCCAGTCCGACATAACATGGCCTGACGATATCACAAAACTGTTTGCAATTATTCACGTAACGGATAAAAGTACCAACTAGTGGTACCAACACATCCGCCACATACTTAGCGCAATTATATATACGTAATGCAACCAATGCAACTAACCATGGGTCTCAGATGTAATCCCTATTCATGGATTTTCGGCAAACCATAAATTTGGGTGGTGTATCTGTTGTCAGATATAATTGTCTTTATAGGTCTTTTCCCAGTCCGGGTTATCTCAATCGTCCTGTTTCATAAGTAAGGTCCGAGACATATGTACCGGTCACAGTGATTGGTGTTTGCGGTCCTATAAGGTCCGCTTACAGCTCACTGATTGGCTGGACCCTTTCTCTTAGGTCTCATTATCATGTAGTTATCACCTCACGGCACTGTGATTGGTTGCCTTGTGTCCTTTGTTAGCCTCGTTCTGTAGTGTTCGCTGCCTCCTATGATAGCTGGTGTGCAGCGTTTTAGGCGCGCCCTCCGGGCGCAGTATTTTAATATATCAGAGATATATGTCAGAAATATCTTGATGTCTGTAAATTGAAAGTCTGTTTTGCAAAGTGTACTAATAATTATGAGATCTGCACTTCATATGAAAAGCATGACAAGTTCCTGATCTATGAGAATTCAGTAATTGAAAGCAACATGCACTAATATTTCACAATAACATTTTTCTTACAAAAGTTCTGGACATCTGGTTATTCATAAAAAGTGTGGAATACATTAACTGCAAATTTCTCAAAAATTTAGGTGCCCTATAGCTGAATGTTGCGATATTGCAAGTTACTCAGAAAAACAAGTGTGTAACTTGAAAAGTAAGGCAGACAAGCTTACAGCTGCAGATCAAATAGATATTACTTCACCATCAAGTTATCCAAAATTAGTTCCTATCTCGTGTTACTTTGTTACACGTGGGGGACAACCCTGTCTTCGAAAGTTGGAATGGGGGTCACCCTGTTTTCGGAAGTTGGAATGGGGTCAGCCACTTTTTGACGTCGGCAAAAATAATCGACCGCCCCCTCCAACCAGACCGAAGAAACTGACCAGTTCCTAAAGAGACAATTTTCAATCCCTGGTTCTCGCATTAATGAGTTCTCCTCCCAGGCAAACACTGGGTTAACTGCAATGTTAAATTTGCCCTAACGGTAGTTACACAATTTATCGCAACCGTCTGTCACCTCTGCTAATCCTGTTGACATATTGCGAGTATTTGCCAGTTTATAATTATGCTCTGACACGGTCTCGCCTAGAAACTGAAGCGAAATTGGAGGGTGTGTGGAGAGGGACTGTTTCGTCTCGGGACGGTCCCTCTAGAGGGACCGTGATGGAGCTACATTAATTAGGCCTACTACCAGACTTCAAACCTGTACTGTGTGAAGTAAACCCTAACGTGACAGCGAACTGCCGCTAAGAACAGATATCGGACTTCGCTCTGACACAAGGTAGTGTCTCACGACAAAGAAGCTGGATTTTATAAATTCAGAACAAATGATACTCAATCATTACTGAAGTTGTATGCAACCATCTTTCATGATTATAGATAAATAAAGGAAAATCTGAAAGATTTTCGAACGTAAACTTCTGTCTTCATTGTTTCTGCGATAATAGTGTGTTGCCGACAAGCTTTTGTTCTGGTAATTTTTAAGTCCTCCAAAATGAATGGTTGATGCGGTCACGAATACGAGGTCTAAAGCATTTCGCCATGCAGCTTAAAAGCTATTACTCCTAAATCCAGGCCTACTACCGTATGCTGCAAGTCGAAGTCTGTCCTCTCGGATTCCCGGCTATTGGAATCCATGTAGACTCAAGAAGCCATGCGTCGTTGTTTACCGATCGGAAGACCATTGACGTAATTTACGTCCATGGGTAGGGTAACTTCTCCGTTCGAGGATTTTTTTGTTTTGGGGTGGTTAAGAATGAACATATGCTGCAACACTTTGCAGAATTAATTTACTTGAAGCGACAGTTTTGGTTTTTATTGTACAATATTTAGTGGAATTTTGTTGTCTTCGACTATGCGGGCCGTCAAAAGCTAAGATTGTGGCAGGTTGACCTTTTGATGACTCTCACTGGCAAGAAAATCCCGCAAGATATGTGGTAAGCTCAAAATCACTGATATCTTTGAAAATATCTTACTTTTCTCATTTCGGATTTTAATACTAGAATTTTTTTTCGAGACCTACCTACCCTATTGCTGAGGGACCTAGGCCTGATCCCAATTCAGTTTCTTGACTTGACCAAAAGCGAGTGCAGTATTTTTTCGCCTTACAATGAGGGAAATGGACGAATTTCCCCACAATTTACGGGATGTTTAGCTCGTTTTTTCGGATTCTCAGGCTTTGATTTCAATCAAGGTAAAACAACTTAGAGTTAGGGGATTTCAAGGGAGGTCGGGTGACAGGAAACACATTTTTTCCGGGCGGCCGCATTTGATTTCGTAACACCCAAAAATACAAATCGCCAGGGCTGGCTACGAGACGCGAACAAGAGCCCGGTGGTATGAAACTCATCAGTTCGACTGTGGCTGTACAGAAAGTTCTGGAACATGCTGGATCGTAGATTCGCATGGCATGATAAGCGATACCTTTCATGAAAGCAGCACCTTATGCGTACCGATGATGTTGTCGTCACAAGACGCGAAGTTATGCCTGTATGCATAGGGTACAGCAGTAAGTCCCCGGGGTGGGCAGGGGTGGTAGGGATGGGTTTTTGTCCATTGGTTACTTTGAATCTATTTATATATATATATATATATATATATATATATATATATATATATATATATATATATATATATATATATATATATAATATATATATATATTATACACACACACAAATTACTTCCAGCACAAAGTAATGATATCTGTTACTCTAGTTTCATGCATCCTGTAATCTCCAGAGAAGAAGTGAAAGGATTTTAAGGTCATGGATTGGTATGATTGCGATTATTTTTATATCTCCACAGGGGAAGAAATCAGTCCCCTGGGGTGGGGAGGGAGGTTTTTTGTGTAACAGTTAATTTTATTCTATTTTATTAATTTACACCGTGATATTCAAATAAAGAATTCGATTACAAACTCTCTGAACCCTTCTTTATTACCTGCAAGTCCTCGTCTCCTCTTCAACATGTGAACAGACCACTTTAATTTCTCTGCAAACATTCCCAACTTGCTAATCAGCTGTCCGTATCAGCGGACTAATTGATTAAGTCATTGATTAAGAAATAGATTTTATTACTTTGACTTAATCAATGACTTCGCTGATACTGACAGCGTATTAGCCTTTGCGGAGCAATTACAGTAGTGTATACACAAGTCAGAGGAGATAAGGACTTGTAGGTAATAAAGAAAGCAGTCAGACGGTGTGGAGTCGAAATCTTTATTTGAAATACCACAGTCATATATTATATATATATATATATATATATTATATATATATATATATATATATTATATATATATATATATATATATATATATATATATATATATATATATATATATATATATATTCGGGGAAGAAAAAGGCCAACAGGACGGCGCACGTCAAACCTACTGAACTGATCCGTTAGCTCAGTTGGTAGAGCATCCGAACTGAATGCGGGGACGTGGGTTCAAATCCTACATGGGTCATTTTTTCAAGCCCCAAACATTTGCTGTGCAGAGACACTCAGATGTAGTTGTGTGTTTTTCAATTTAGTTTCTACTATATATATATATATATATATATATATATATATATATATATATATATATATATATATATATATATATATGTGTGTGTGTGTGTGTGTGTGTGTGTGTGTGTGTGTGTGTGTGTGTGTGTGTGTGTGTGTGTATATATAAACAAATTACTTCAAGTACAAAGTAATAAAATCTATTTCTTAAGTTTCATGAATCCTGAATCCTCGGATAGAAGATAACACCTTAGCATCGAACACTGTAATTTCCCACGAGGAAATCTCTATACTTCGGAGATATATATATATTATAGCATTGCGCCTTAAAACACCTGGTGTCAGGTACAACCTTCTCATTGGCTAACAAACTGACTGCACTGATCCAGGTGCACACAATTTGCCACGTGGTATGCTGCATGTGTATGTCACTGTGTATCGGCCAGGCCACCAGTATGGACGCATACTCGTATATCTTCGACGCAATGCATTCAAGCGAAGTGGAAAGGTTTTGCTCGCAGTTTGACAACGTGATACCACTGGATGACGGAGAGGATTTAACCTAACGGCAAAACAGGAACGTGAAAGATTTCCTGCTCCCGTGAACAGTGCACAATTGACTGAAATACAAGAATCTCGCGTACTTCAAAATACACGCAAGTCTACCTGGTCAGGCGTGTCAGTGTCGGATGCATGGGGACGTACCCGAAGCGAAAAACTTAAAACAACTGAAGTTAAAAGCAGCGAAGTATTCAGGAACCGACCACATTTGTGGATGTGTGGAATATCTGGATATCATACCGGCCATTAGGGCAGGTTAGTTTCAATTATTTTCTTACATTTTCAGGCGTGACTGTTATTGTTATTGTTTCTTCAATCGTGTTTTTGAAAGGCCAGTTTAATATGACATGATAATATTTGAAAAGTTCGATGCAATGGGTCTATCCCGCCCGCTGAGTGTTGTCCTTTGAACGGAGTTTCAAGTGTGGGATTCCATTACTTTCCGCTCAAATGTCATTCCTTTTCGACGGCAATATTTTTCAATTATTGATTATTTTCATTAAATTCAGATTGCTGCAGCAACTTCTTTGAATAAGGGCTTCGATGATCAACTATTCAAAGAATGCACTGGTCATCTCTGATGAAGAATTTCGCACGTACACTGCGTATCAGCAATTTCCTGCAGAAAACCGTGTCTAACGCTTTACAATCCCCACAACCTGTGACAAAAGTTGATGTAAAAGTTGAAGAGTACCATTCTCCGTGCTGCTCGTCAGATACCACTACGTTTAATAACCTCGTACACAAGTTCATCAGGCCATATTTTCATTCAAAATCAACACGGTGATAAGTTGTCATTGAAATGTAATTTCGCTAGTTCATTAAAAGTTGCCACGTGTACAATCTGCCAGATGTTTGATTTTCGTTCGTATGTAGTAAAACCTTTAAGCGTGCATTGATATGGAAAGTAGTAAACCTTACGTCTGTATTCATATGATAATGAAGTCTATTCATTAAACTGTAAGGTTTACTTAATTCCATATCAATGAACGTAATGGTTTACTTATTTGCATAAGAACAATTGGTGTTGCGATAATAAACGTACGGTGAGAACAATGTGTCACATGACCATGAGTGGTATAAATATATATAAAACACGTAAATATGCTTGCTCTCCACATTTCATAGAAAATAATGTATTCATGAACGTATGCTTTTATCGCAGATTACAAGATGGGTGTTAACTTTTCGGTGAGCAAACCGAATTACCATGTCTCAGGTGACCCAATGGACGATATGCAAATATGCACTTTCGGCATGTGTACGCCGGGGCGTTCATCGAACCTGGGACAAGATAGTGATTACACGGTAAAACAACCTACTTACAGGCAAACGGTGACTGTTTTCGACGACATTACACAGTCAGGTAATTATAGATTGCAACTGTTCAATAATTTACAGCTACCTGTTGAAAGATTCAAATTTAATTCATGTATATGTATGCTTATTTACTAACGATAATATTTGTGATAACACACTAGCTTAGTCCATGAGTTAACTGATCACTACCTTATTTACCATAGATACGGGAAACAGAATCAGTGTAACAGAAATAGCATGGATATCCTCCCCCAATAATTGAGTTTTCTTGCTGTCACTGACAATGAAACATCTATAAAATCAGAGGCAACTGCAGTTGATAATTCGGTCTGCAAAGACGACAGTCATATGTTGCGACGAATTCGAGACGAATATATGGTTCAGCCTAATGAAGATGTGAATTCCGATAGTTCAACTCAACAGATCAACTCAACAATTGATATTGATTCTTCCGATTCTTCCGATTCCGACGAGAAAGACTTTACAGGTATAGTATTTGAGTATTTCTAAGAGAAAAAGCTGAACCCATATTTTATTTAAATACCATACTTTGAGCAAGCGCTTCGTTTAGCTTATTCCAAATTTGAGTCATTCACAAATCGTATTTTAGACAACTTATAACAGAACCTTGTGACATTTCATATCTTTTCACAACTACAAGATATAGAAACTTGAACTCGACACTTTTCATTGCAGATTCTAAAGAAAGAGTCCACACAGAGTCAATGAATAACATAAATTGCAGTACTCACGAAGATCGAAGGAACGGGGACAATCATGCTTGTGGTGAGATTTCTCATGATGACACGGCAGAGGATTACTCGCAATCCAAGGGATTGTTACCTGATTCTCCAGAAACAAAACCTGTTTCAACAATCAAAACTGGAAATCGCACGACTCTAAGGCGGCAAGTCAGCATAAAACACTGTCCTTCGATTTCTTCACATTCATCTGCAAAAAGTGATGAGGGAGATGGCCAGCCACATACTGATATGGATGACACTTTCTCTGCAAACGTGGAACCAGGGTTACAGAGTGAAAAAGAATGTCAGGAACGAGTGACTATTCTTCCTCGGGGAGAAAACAACAACTCATCCACTGATACTAAAGAAACTCAGAAATCTTCAGAAGACGTGTCATACAACTTTCATCAAACATGCGGGCCTAATGTAGATATGGTATGGCGAACGAAGGGAGCCAAGAGAAAAAGGTAGGATTGTTATCCATGTACAGTTTTACCAACACCAGATCCTCGACTTACATGCATTTGTCTGTGTATCATCAGTATTTAGATGTGCGGCAGGTTCGATATTTATTTAAATCTTTTACTGATCTGTGAAACATCATTTATGTCCCTATTCGAGGTCAAATGTTATCAAGCAGAACCACATACACACCGATAGTATCCATGTGCTAATCATTCCAAAGTTTAACAACTTCAGAAGCAGTCCGCTTGTTGAAGTACGAACCGTCGCCTGTTCAATAGTAATAAGACTTCAGTATATACATTTTGAATGTGCACATGATCTGAAAAATGTCTTTACGTGAGGATTACATTGGAGAAGCGTTTGGTGATGTCAGCTCGGAAGAACCTTAACCTCGCCCATACTATTCACCTTAAAAGTAAAGACTTACTAACAGTTACCAGCAAATTTTAAATCGTCTATCTGTTCACACTTAAATTGCAATAATTCCTGGCGTATAGTTTTCATGACTCGTAATAGCTTTAATAGTAAATGAGGTAAACAAAATATACTTCTAGCATTTTCCACGAAATTTTCCTTGAATAAACTAATACTCAAGGAAAGCAAGATAGGACTATATCGTATTGTTTGAAAAACATTTCCATACTATTTGAACCATGCATGAGAACCATATTTCTCTGAAATTATATTACAGGAAGGCCAAGACTTTCGATGGAGGAACTGTCATGACAGAAACCCCCCTGAAAGATGATGTCGTGTTTCAAATTGTGATAGAACCAACTGAAAGTGATCAGGCAAGAAGAATTAATATCGGTGCAACTTCGAATAATCCTGACAAGCTTAAGTCCATTCCAGATATGCGCAAACCTCAAGAAGGCGATGCTGTAAACATTCTATGGTCTAACAGAAACGTTTACGCAGGGGGGAAATATCAGAAGAGCTTGAGCGAGGATATTGATGAGTGCACAGTGAGTATACTCCTGTTCAGATGGCAAATTAATTTAATGTTGGGTTATTGCTTTTCTTTATTGAAACATACAAACCATCACCGAGAGTATGTTATGATGTGTATACATGTATCTTGAAATATATCCGAGTCCATTTAGGTATGTCTGAGTTATATTGTATGTAAAAGTATATGTTAATTTAAGAGACAGTATTGTACCCTCTCTTGACCCCTGTAATATCATATGGTCATCTAGTTTATTGCAATGTTTCATGAAGGTGGTAAAAACATTTGGTAAAATGGATGTCGGCTTCTGCCGTAGATAGCTACTTTATGCCGATGCATTTGAACAACATCGCTGGCCATCTGTCTCAGAGAGATTTTAATTTCAGTTGCTATTTATCTAATGTCATAAGCCGTTCTCTTGACAGGTCGGAGACACAGTTGGTATCAAGAAAACAAAAAGCTCCCTTAAATTCTATTTGAATGGTGAGGAGGTGGGAAATCTCGACAAAGGAAAATGTGACTGGAATAACAAAGCACTCTATGGTGTTGTGGATCTGTATGGCAAGGGTAGTCATGTATCTATCACAAGTGAGTGCCAACAAAGTTATTTAGGAGGTGTTTACATGAAACGAGTGATAGTATATCCAATTAAACTAGGCAATCTTTTGAAATGCATCATAGTTATATTTACTACAATTATCATATGCCATGCATTGCCCTTATTTCTCTATCGTGGATTGTGTTGAATCACGGGAACGGTACGGTTTCGAAGAGTTCTTCAGATCGAAATAATAAGACTGGTCGTCATTTTAGACTTGTAACAAAGTATCGCTGTACCCGGATGACATCTATGGTCGTCATTTAGACTTGTAACAAAGTATCGCTGTACCCGGATGACATCTGATACTGCTGCTTGTATTAATACTCCAGACAAATTTTGTCAGTTACATGCGTAACTGTTATTGAAGCTTGGAGTCTATTTTCTGGTGAGAATTTAATTATCATGTTGGAAGATGCCTTCTAAGTCGTATTTTAGTCCTCCCCTCTTTCTTAACTTAGAAAACTATCCAGAACGTGCGGAAACAATATTCATTTTGCTTCTTAATGAGGGAAGGATGACATCATTTACAAACTACCCCATTTAAATCGCGTAACGTTTGTGCATGTTACCCGGTAAGAATAAGACGAGGAAACAGACGTACATACTGTATTGCCCTATGCTTATGTCGTTCAGTTTGCGAATGGAAAATGTCTAAAGTTCATGTAATTAAATTCATTTCAAATGTATGCACGTTGTAGAATAAAATGAAAATCGTCATATTGTGAGGTTTATTTTCCGGATGTTTCGATAAACTTTCCAGTAAAGAAACTACTTCATGAAAGTAATACCATTGTCGTTTGTAATTAGTCGGCAACTCTACTTGTTAACCCTATTAGCACAGTACAATTCTCATTTTGATATTGTCTGTTTTAACCTATGGATCGCGAATTTATTTTCTACTCTCATGCTTTCATTTAAGAATCTTTAATCACTGTTGTTCTGCTTTCGAAATAATATACAATATTTGTAATTTTCTTTTCTTTAGAGAATAACTACACACAGGAAAAAGCTGTGAATTTCGAGTTCCTCGAGAATTTCCCTGTTGTTGAGAGCTATGCCCGTAACAAGAAACGCGTTAAACCTGTAATGGAGCAGATGAGGAAAGTGATAATTGCTTTCAAGCGACATCAAAAGGATGTTAAGCGATTCCCTTGTAACGCCGCGAGCCTTGTCAACATTTACATCTTGAAGCCAGCATCGTCAGTCAAAAGTGAAAACCTGAGGCAATTAGGCGATCACCTTGCAAGACTAGGAGCTGCTACAGAGTTTAAAAAGCTTCTTCAATATCTCTTCAGCAACAACAAAATAAAGGACGGCAAAAAGACCCAAGATTACCTGTCCGGGAGAGAAATTGTTCTTGAAACTTGCCGTGTGTATTCGAAGGCTAGTAGAGAGCTGAAAGTTTCCTTCGGAGAGAGTGGATTACTTGAACTCTTGATCACACAAATTATGGAGAGCAACGAGGGTGACAGCAACGAGGGTGCCGCATCAAACTCGAACGAAGATCACGAAGTGAGTAAATACATTTTTATATGAATGTCTACAAGCACAATTTTGAAAATGTTATATTTTAAATGCAGAAGACGCTTTTCCACAAAAATATGAGAAATTACTAGTTATTGCAAGTAAATATCATTGAATCAGTAGTTTGTGATTTGCGACATTCACATAAAAGGTGAATAGGGATTATTTCCATATAATATCATGAAAATTTACTCGATTATTTCTTTTACTCGCCAGGATACAATACGCATGGAAATTTTACGTATTATGTATCATTGTTCGACATTGACCCAAAACAGGAGAATCTTCCACAAGAACATAGCCTTCGAATCATCCATGTCCTTGTTAGAATCTGACGATATCGAATTTTCCGCATTGTTAGACTATAACGATGACAAACATTGCGCAAACCGAGACACAATGTCCATTCACTTGTCGCCAGCAAGTCATATCTCATCTTCATGATGTGTTGAAGAAAAGCATCAAAGGAACAAAACTTTACGACATTGATACCATAAACATCGAAGTCACTAAAACTCTAGGTTTCCTGGCTTCGAAAAAAGAAAACGCGACCACTATTATGGACAAAGGTTCTGTACAGTTGCTGTTGTCGTTGATAAAACGGGGAGAGCTAGCAGAAAGGGAGACTGCGGCGTTTGCCTTGCTACAACTTAGTCGACATGATTATGAGGACCATCAGAAGAACCACTTCCTACCAGTGCCAAAAAATTGGACAAAGTGCTCAAGAAATACGAGAAAGTTTCTCCAACTCTGAGGCACACCATTGAGCAATTCCTTCGTATACCGGAATCTAACGTCGACTCCAACGGTATAAAGATCAATCATTTTTACAAACTGTGTAAATTCTCTCTCTCTCTCTCTCTCTCTCTCTCTCTCTCTCTCTCTCTCTCTCTCTCGCTCTCTCTCTCTCTCTCTCTCTCTCTCTCTCTCATAATAACACAATTACTTCAAGTACAAAGTAATGAAACCTGTAATGGAATTTGTACTTGAAGTAATTTGTGTTATTATTTATAACGCTCTGCTTAGTATCGAGCACTGTAATTTCCCACGAGGACATATGTATCGTCTTTTGAAAATAGCTACCTCGTACCCTTCCAATGTCAAAAGTTTGCCAACTCTCCAACGATCTACGAAGGTTAAGTCAACACTACCTTATTCTGACGTAACGACTTGATTGCCTAACATGATTATCCAATCTTTCTCCCACATATTACATTATGTTTCATATATTCAAGGAATAACAACTTTTTCTTGGTTTATTGTATTGTCCTTACCAAAATAGATGTTAATGCCAATGAAAAGAAATGTGAATACCAAAGTAAATGTACAAGATTCATGGAGGAGAACTTAAAATAGGTAATCTTTCATCTATTACTTTAATACAAGCAAGCAAGCTTTGTTTAGAGTATCATTTTACCAAATGATAAAATATATTGTAACAGCTCTTCGACGAAATTATTCTTCAACTTTCTAAGGGCACAAAAGGATATTATACTACTACTTTCCCTCAAGGGATTTTTCACTTGTATTACGTGCGGTAGTTGTTGCACTTTGATTGAAGTGTTTACGTTTCAGTAAAATACTTAGCGAATATTCATTTGTTAAGTGAATTTCAGATGGCCTTCTTACAAATTTGGTGTAAAAGCAAACCTAGGCCTAAACAATCATACAAGTTACCTGCATTTAATTAGTTTTTGCGAAAATTTACGAATAGAAATATTCTTTGAAAAAGTTCAGTAGTTAAATAAGTCAATCGAGATGCATGACGTAAACGATTTTGAAATCATGCTGTTCATTTTCAATCTTCACTGTAGGAGTCTTTCGTAAGAGTGACTTCGACCAATGTTACTGCTTGACCTGCCACAAAAGGAGAGGTGATGATTTATACTACAACGTGGTGAACCTCCCGAAGATACGGTATACCTATCGGCTGGTGTCGCTTTGGGCTACAGTGAGTATCTCAAAGATTATGATTAATTTTTGATTAAAACTGAAACACTCTACATATATTACTGACAAAACTCTGCGTACGTCTATACCCTAAATGTTATTTACACTACATCGTGTTATCATTGGTTACCTGAATTCCAAACTGCTACATGTATCACTTTAAATCGGTATTTATCCTCTGTCTCGCGATTCAAATTTGTTATGATTGTTATCACGCTACACAATACATAATTGTGTAGGTTGTAAGATTTGCCGTTTCATCAGCCTAGAATAACTGCACGTTTTCATTTTTATACCGTTTCAGGTTGCCCATGCGAGCTGAGTATCTTAACGCCGCCGATAAATGGCACCGTGCGTACCATGGAACAAGGGAAGACTCGGTACTTCCTATACTGAAAACTGGTGATTTACTCCAACCAGGTTGGTAATATTACCGGA
Source organism: Ptychodera flava (assembly GCF_041260155.1). NCBI lineage: Eukaryota > Metazoa > Hemichordata > Enteropneusta > Ptychoderidae > Ptychodera > Ptychodera flava. The sequence continues at coordinate 48,112,204 of NC_091931.1, read as the reverse complement.
ATAGGAATATGTTGACAGATCTCAAAATTATTACAGACCTTTTAATAAATTTTCATTTTATGAAATTATATTGAATATTTGTGACTTTCATTGGTGGCTCTATCGGACTGAAGACCTAATCTATTTGTTATCCGACACCACTTTCTGTATGCACATCGTATATTCCTCGAGTTCCGTGATTGGTTAAAAAGAAGGCGACTATTTGTTACTTTACATATTGAATGGAATGATAAATACTCAAACCTTAAACTCACTATCATATTTGAATTTTCAAGCACTCGTGGGTCTTATCCTAAATATTACAAAATTAGGTGTTTATTAGCCACAGAATTCGGTAGCAGAGTTTAAGTATTCGTTTAAAGGAAAGGGTGGGTGGGTGGGTGGGTGGGTGGGTGGGTGGGTAGGTAGGTAGGTAGGTAGGTAGGTACCTACGTACCTAGGTAGTTCTTAGGTAGGAAGGTAGGTAGGTAGTTCGTATGTAGGGACGCACGCACGCACGTACGTATAGTATGTCCGTCGACATCAAAACTCACGAACCGCTGCACTTTTCAGCTTGGTATTTGGTGTTTTGATGCATCTTGGGCTAAAGATGGGATATTTTTCAAATGAAGTTTGCAGTGCCAAAATTATGCAAATTAGCTTAAAAATGTGAAAATGGTCAAGAATTAATAACTCAAGAACCGCTGTTTTGATTGCTTTGAAAATTTGTGTGCAAGTACCTTAGGTGAACCTTATACAGTTTTATGAATATCGTGAAGATATCTTGAATTTTGTATTTTTGCTGAATTTTTTGGTTATTTTTCTCATTTTAAGTAAAAATTCTTCTTCTCTGAAACCGCCAGCCCAGTTGCTCTCAAATTTGGGTCGGATGTTTGCAAGGGTGTTACCCTTCTAATTTGTTGAAATTACGACAAAATTGGAAAAATTACTGTTTGGGGCAATTTTTGTCATTTTTGGTCAAAAAATCTTAAAAAATATTTTCTTTTTAAAGCCCCTGGACAGACAGCTTTTATATTTGGTGTACAGATGTCCAGGGATGACAATAGTTATATGTGGAAGTTGTCCTGAAATATGCAAATTTGTATTTTCAAGACAATTTTGTCATTTTTGGTCAAGAAAACTGTTCTCAAAGTTTCTGGTCTGATACATTTGTAATTGGTAAAAAAGTCCCGAGGGATGTTATTAGATAAACATTATGCTTAAAGTGTTGGGAAACCCGCAAATTTTATATTTTAGGTAATTTTCTCAGTTTGTGACCTTAAATGACCTACACCAACCCAGGATATGTTGTAAGACAGTTTCGAAGGCTGTGAACATAATTTTGTCATATTTGGTATCATTTGTAGTAAAATTTGATCCAGAAACAAAAACTTTTCCATGTAAGACACACAAGAACTGATGAGAAATTAGGATCCAGGATAATTCCAGATGTCGTAATCACCCCCAGAGTGAAGACATTTCACTATCTTAACTAATTTAAGTGCTGTTTACATTCGAATGATAGCACTCAGAGCATTAATTAAAAAATCCCCAAGGTTGTAAATACATTTACTGCCATCTGGCCTTATGTAAACATGGTCAACCAAGGGTGGAACATTTGATATTCAGGAGGGGGTAGGGTCTACAAGATTGTGAGGTAGCATTGCTTTTTGCCAGATCCCTTGTATATTTTTTCCCACGCGTTATTTTTCCCCAATCTTCCAACCTTTTATTGTCAAGCCTTCTCTGACCTCCAGTACCTAAGTTGCAGACCTTATTTGCTTTTGTCATTCTTGTTTTTCTGGTTTAAATATTTCTTGAATGGACCAATTCAAACCGAATGTGAGCACACTGTCTTTGACGGTATTTTTATTATACGGAAACGTTTATCGCGCGACACAGAAAATAGTTTCCTTCCCGTGAATGCGTTTAGTATATTCAGAATTTATCTTTGGAATACGAAGCGTACCTCACGGGATAACGTAGAAAATGACAAAGGTGTTAGTTGGATTGGTCAAAGATCATTAAATGTAAATTAAAACTGCTTCACACGAAAAACATTGTTTCTATGCTAGACTAAAATTTCGTTTGACTTTCTGTAAAGGTGACGTAACCCCGACAGGCGATCAGCTTGGCGAACGTCCAGGCCATCTCGAAGAGGACAATCAAATCGGTCTCGACACAAAGCAAGTTTTCGTGACACCAAGCGTCAAATATGCTGCCCGTGAAGAGTATGCTACCCCGAGCAAGTAAGCATTTAACCTCATACAATAGCAGCAATATTCTTAACATTAATCTTTGTATACTTGTATGATCTTTCATGAATATACACTTAAACAACTAAAAACAAGTTTGTCCGTTACATGGCTGTCGCAATGTTACACTGTGATGTCTTCGCCAGGTGACTGGGTGTCGTACGTTGTGAGTTCGAGTCCGGTCGAGCATTTTCTGAATTTAACCACCATGGCTTGATGCTGGTAGCAGTGTTTGATAGAATTGTCCAAGAGGTTTTCTTTCGCCCAGTTCAGCAATGTATTCAAAGCTTTGATAAAGTTTGTGTGCGATGTGTGATAGCAAGTATATCAGTGCGAGCGCTTCATGAACTTACAGTGTGTCGAGGGGTCGCAGTCAAAATAACTGTAACAACTTAGCTCGGTTATTGAGCCACTCTTTTATAAGAATGAGGATTTCGTCCTAAGGTATTGACTGTGGTGTCTTCGCCAGGTGGCTTGTTGCCATACGCTGCGAATGCGAATCCGATCGAAAATTAACAAACTGGGGTTTGAGAGTACCTTTCATGTTTTTTTGTTAAAAAGATAGTGTATTGAAGCGATATGAGTCCACAATAACAACATACACGTCTTTTTTATACAGATTCCATGATAAAGAGGATGCATCAGTCCATAAAGCTCAAGTCGCATTTCAAGTTTATATCCAACCCGACACTTACGAGAGAGGGCCTGAAACAGTTGGTCTGAAAACTAAACTTGATCCTGAATTCAACAACCAAGAACTTGAATGGTCTACTAAACGGCGCGGTGTAATTTTGTTAGCTGGCGTTCTTGTAAAATTAGAACTACTGAAGAAGGGTAAAGCAAACAAGAAAGGTTTTGGCCCGAAAAAATCAAAAAGTTAAATTTAGTTGATGTAACGGTTTGTCTTTCGTTTCAGCTTACTAATATGTCTCACATAAATTTTGAAAGTGTTTTTGTTATGTTGTGACGCTTTAATAAGCTTATTACGCTTGGTTAAGTGTGTGAACATGTTGGCTAAAATCTCACGTTTGAATATCTAGAATAAATTGACTGTTCACATTTTTCATGGTTTTGGTGTGTATAACGTATCAAGAAGATTTTCTGCAAGGATAAACCAGATATGAACTGTAAATGCTCACGTGTTTCATTATATATTGAAGTTATGTGTAAATTTGAACCTTTGCCACATGTTTGCAACTTCATTGAAATTATTATGATCAACATAATGAGCAATAATCACCGCCGATTAATTCTAAAGGTCATGAAGTATACAAATATGTAATTAGCTGAAATAAAAATATTAAAGTAATTTTACTGCTCTTATTGTATCACCACTTTATATAGCAAGTGTAATTACTGTTGGCCAAGTCCTTCAAGCCATATATGCCGAGCTGTGAAAGCTCATTAGATATGCAAATTATAAATAAGCTGACATGAAAATGTGAAATGACTTTCGATATTGTTTTGATCTAGTACCTGGTATAATCATCAATGTACATAGCATGTTTTGCCAACTTTGATCAAGTAAATCCCGGTAATATATCCCTAATAAGCAAAGTTAATTAAATATGTAAATTAGGAAGTGGCTTTAGTAAAAATGCTTAGTGATTGTCAGTAATGTTGTATCATGGTATCTGCAATATGTGTAGCAAATTTTGTCAACTTTGGTCAAGTCAATTCAGACATATATCTCTAATTAGGAAAGTTCATTAAATATACAAATTAGGAATTGGCTGAAGAGAAAATGCTAGATGACTTTCAATAATATTGAATTACAGAGTCTTTAATATACATAGTAAGTTTCATCAATTTTGATCAAGTCCATTAAGATAAATATACCTAATTATGAAAATTCATTTAATATTAAAATTAGGTTTTGGCTGAAGTAAAAATGTCTTTTGACTTTCAATAATGTTATATCACAGTATCTTTGATGTATATAGTAAGTTTCAACAACTACAATCAAGTTAATTCAGATATATATCCCTAATTGGGAAAGTTCATTAAATATGCAAATTCGGAATTGGCTGAAGTAAAAATGTTTAATGACTTTCAAAAATGTTGTATCATAGTGGCTTCAATACATGTAGCAAGTTTCATCAACTTTGGTCCAGTCATTTCAAATATATATTCCTAATTAACAAAGTTCATGAAATATGCAAATTGGGAATTGGCTGAAATTAAAACGCTTAATGACTTTCAATAATGTTAAATCATAGTATCTTTAATATACATACCAAGTTTGGTTAATTTTGATCAAGTCAAATCAGACATATATCCCTAGTTAGGAAAGTTCATTAAATATGCAAATTAGCATTTATCTTTCATGTCACCCTTAATGGTTCCCACTGCTGATATATCTTCGTGTGATCAACATTTGTAGCAAATCTCATCAAATTTTGTGTAGTCGTTTTTAATATATATCCATTTTTTCTAAAATCATTAATTATGCAAATGAGCAAAAAGTATGCAAGCCAGACCCACCAAAAACTAATCAGTTCTTGCCATTTGCTAACTGAATATATGTACCAGATTTGATTCTGATCTGATAAGCCGTTTTTGAGATAATGGACCAACAGACAGACAGACAGACAGACACACAGACGGACAGACAGACAGACAGACAGACATCGCTGCGACATATGCCCACGTGTGTAAACACGTGAGCAAAAAATGATAGTGTTATTACACTAGTAATAATTATTGGTTTTCGCCGTGTGAGCTCGGTAGTCATTTCAGGAAATATCAAATCTAAACGTTTCAGACAATGCATGGTGCGCTTTAGGTTCATCTTGTTTTGAAACTTAATTTTTCATGAATGTATTACTATTCCCTTCTTACTTGTTTCTAACATCATGTGTGTGTTTGTGTGTGTATTTCAACAGTGGAGATTAATTGTCTACTGTCTTTTATCTGTTATTTTGTACAGCCGTGTACTCTGAGTTGCAAACAGTACCAGAATATTTTGAGATGAGTAAATAACTATACAATGAATTCATTAGGCGGAAACGTAAATTTTAGTGTTGTAATTGCAGTACTTGACTTTGTCAAATTGCACTTTTTCAGGAACCAGAGACACTATTTTCCATTTCCTTTGCTCTTCGTAACCTTTGCAAGTATGGAAGATATTAGGCAATATGTTGTACTTGAAAAATACGACGACCACCTTTCCTAGACTCTTTTCTCTCTTGTCAATGTCTATGAAACTATTAAATGAAATAAACTTTCATCAACTTAGTTTTGGTAGCAGAATAGAACAACTTATATATACTAAAGTGTCTCGTATTATGGTTTTTAGGGATATAATTTGTTGCTAATACGATCCGTGACATTATTCGGCCAACCATTTTTTCACCTTGAAATCAGAGAATGAAAGTCGAAATATGGGCAAATTTCATGATTCCATCGGTTCACTTGACCATTTACATTAAAATTGGATCAAATTTCGATCTTGAATTTGCTCTGTTAGCATTCTATTTCTGAATTAAGAATGACACGTTCAGCGACGTAAACCGCTAGTTGTGCAATGTTAACGAAATTAGAAATTAGAAATTGGCACCACGTGACCAACTTAGGGAGCCTCCATATTTTACAGAGATGTCGGCGGAAATCAGGCGAGGTTTAGTTATACGACACGGCTGGAAACAGACATTACAAAAAACTGTTGGGGGTTTTTCTACATAAGCTTTTTGTGGAACTATGGCAATAACAACAAAATTGAACAAAATGTAACTCCAGCCATGTAGTTTAAAAAGATAGAAAATGAGAACTACAGCAGTTGTCTGTAAAACTGTGGCAGGTTACGAATTTTCTGTAAATAGAGCTACAGTTTTGAAACTAACACGAACATTAAAACGGTATATTCACTATCTAGATATGACACTTTAGCCTACGATTAATCGTATGATTCTGACGAGTTACTTTGAATGTCAAGTTCGTTGATATCAAAACCCACTACAGGGAGTAGTAAACTTGACACTAAAAGTGACCCCTAGGAAGCCAATGATTAATTTTAGGCAAACTATCATAACTAGAAACGTGTATAATCCGCATAAAAGTGATCATTTGATTCTGAGGGCGCTAACTTCAGTGTCAAATTCACTACCCCAGTAAAGGAGTTGACAACCGTGAACTTAACACTCAACGTAACTCGTCAGAAACAAATGATTGAATCGTAGATTAAAAGTGTCACAACTACAGATGTATATTCCAGTTTACTATTCTCGTTCGTTTTAAAACTGTTGTTCTATTCATCGAATGTTCGTAAACTGCTACAGTTGTATTGATGTAGACACCCGCTGCAGTTATTATCGTATGGACATCCATAACAGTTGTGCTGGCAGTTGTGTCAATACAGAGACTGTAAACTATTAGGGTTACACTCATATCGAATGTACAACGATTCGTGGTTGTACATTACGTATCATTCAATTTTGTTGGTGTTACCACAGTTAAACAAACGGCTTTTGTAAAATGCAACTCCCAAAACTGTCTTTCTAAAGTCTGACCCCTGAACAGTGTTGTAAAACGAAATCCCCTGCTATCTACCGACCCCCTTCAAAAATGAAAAGTTCCCTCAGTTGGAATCACGTGGTGCAAATTTCTAATTTCTAATTTCGATTTGCTGTTAATATTGTACAACTAGAGGTTTCGTCTGTAAAGTCGCTATTCGCACTCGGGAAAACCAATTACAATTTAGCAAGTAGTTAAATAAAGGTGGTCAACTGTGATTAAATTTGTTTATTCAACTACAGGGAGGGGGAATTCCCCCTTCTCCTCTTACGCGTTTGTGCGTACATGAGTTCACATACAGGTCACCGCGACAGCTGGCGATGAGTCATATACAGCAGATAATGCATTGACCTGAACTCAGTGGGAAATTCCTCGCTGAGTCAGGTCACGTTCTGAATGGGACTTGCGCAATGCGCTAGCTATGACTCACTGGGTAATCCACTATCAGAACATCTGTCGGAACGGCATTCTATTATCGGATGGAAGGGAGATCATTTGTTAGATAGTTTCTGACTGAGATGTAAGTAAAAACCTACCGGAACGAGTCTGCTCTTCTGAAGGCAACCGAGCCCGTTCCGGAGGTGATTCTTGTCTTCTGGATGTAAGTATGAATTTTATCAATATCTGCTGGCTGTGTGAATTTTCACTATGTTTCTCATTTTTCCTACGGAACAATATTAACACTTATGTTATATTTTCAACCCCTACCGGAACCGGAACCATAGGGGGTTCCAATAGGGATGTTGCACAATACCTTTCCACTGGGCTTTCGCAATACCGTTCCGATAGGCTTCGAGTGTTGCTTAGCAGCCTGTGATGTCATAACTGAGATGTGACATCCTACAGTTTTCATGAAAAAATTTCTACAGAATTTTTTCTGAACTCGAGAGTTCCTATCGGTACGAACTTGTTCACCCGATAGATAAAATTTTATTAATTTCCTCCGAACTTAAAATATGTTGGAAGACCATTACTTCAAACAAAATGAGACATTTTAGATAAATAGTACTGATATCTAAAGTGTAATTTGTATTTTTTTAACAAATGAAATGTTGTTACTTTCTTCCAGAGGACTACTACGAGCAACAATATCTTAATCCTTTCTATCTTTATCAATTGTTATGATAATATTGCAACCCGTTCTTGAATCTGTTTTTATAGCGATATTTCCAACTAAATCGTCAAATTCGTCTGCCGTAGCTAATTTTATGCATTTGATAAAAACTGTACCATATTGAAGTATTTTCATATTATCAGTCATCTGTTGATTTGCAGTCTGTAAAGTTAATTCAGCTGTCCCCTCCCCCACACTCTTCAGACCCAGTTTCTTTAAAGTTGTGTCCCAAAATAATCTTACTGGAACTCCTCTAGCTGTATATGAACAATAATTCTCACCAGCATTTATCCACCTTCTTAGTGTATTATCTGAAGACATTATTGTATTAAGAGGGCCAATTTAAGATGAATCGGTATACCGAGTAGTGTAATGTATGGATTAACAGGCTCAAGCCAATGACGAAAATCTAGCAACTTGTATTTGTTAACATTGCTATCAAAATAAATCACATTCGGAGTTCCTGGCAGTTCAGCAACTCCACCTGCAATTTCACTATCCAATATATCTAAGATGTTACGCGGTACATTATAAGGCATGAATTTCTGACTATCCCCATCCCATGACAGAGCAAAAGGAGTAGGATCATTTGCAGCCTTTGTAGCGTCTATTATGGACTCATCGACGTCTTTCAGTTCGGAAAATTCTACTGCGTGTTCGTGTTTCTGCGCTGTTGCTGCCGATAAAACAAAAAGTTTCTCACGGTCCTTGTAACGAAGGACGTAATCCTTATTATGATTACCAGCTATCTTAGTATTATTGTTAACTTTAACATCACTCAGATCTTCGAGCTCGAGATTTTGTCCGTGAATTGCACCTAGACCGAAGTTACTTGGGCCAGACATAATTATAGTATATACAGTGAAAATTAAAATAATACCTTGTAATAATATACAATCATGGCTTCAGCAATAGGAATGACAGTTCTCGGTGCTGTATTAAATGCAACGGCATTCACAGGAGGAAATATTATCGGACAAAAGCTTTCCGGGAATGGTGAGGCTCTTATTGAAGAGAAAATTAGACATGATAAAGAATTAGAAAAATCTGAACATGATCGCGCCGTCTGGTCAGAAAAAAGATTACTCCAGGCTGATTGGGAAAGAGAAAATCAAGCAAAGGACGCGCATGCTGCAGCTGAATTAAGAGATACAGATACAGAAATCCTGGAAGAAGCAGCAGCGGTGGCACAAGCCAACTCTGCGTCAGGGCCAGCGCAAGCAGTTCAATTCTCAGATTATTATCAGCCCAGTCCTGAGCAAAAGAAATATGAAATGATTTATATTGCTGGAGGATTGGTCATGGGATGGTTTATGCTTCTCTAGCTCCTTCGGAACGTGCTGATGCGTTAGCTACAGCAATTCAATACAAAAGCTAGTTGGCCAGTTATTGAAATTAACTTTTTTCCATCCTGATCTGTTATCCAAATACGCATTGAATCTATATAGTCTGAACCCTTTCTCAATGGCATGGAAATTGAGCCCCGTTTTTAAAATCATAGGTGACCTTTTCACTTATTTCTTTTGTATCCTGGACGGGAAGTATTTGTAAACAGTCCGATACTTTCCCCTGTATGTATTCACCGGAGCCAAATGAAACATAATTTCCAGTAACATCAACGACATCTGAATGAACTATATATTTATTGACTGTTAAGAAATCCGCTCTCTTCGGACTCATAGTACTTTTTATCACGGGGTTGTCATCTCCTCTATCTGAAAAGCCGACGAGGTTAGCGAAGTTACCTGTGGCATTAAAAAATACTTTAACATCTTTAGCCAAAGTTAGAAGAACGCGGTTTGTCGGCAGATGTTTTTCAAAATTAATTTTCTGTTTCAACCCGAGTGTATCGATATTGTAGTTACCTGGACGTATTGGTATAGTCTTCTTCGGTTGCCCATTTTCTTGATATTTTAATATACTATTCGTCCCCGTTATGTTATACCATGAGTTAAAAAGTGAACACTGTTATAGTTTTATCTGAGTAATGTGATATGTCAATGCAAGAGTTAAAATAATCGCAATCATACCAATCCACAATACATACACTAGGTCAAAATTTGTAAGACAACAGTAACAGTAACGGTTTGCCCATTTTGCTTTCAATCCAAATGATCATACTTACTGTATGTATATACATTACAAAGTATAAGGTTCTGCAGGAATAATATTTTTCTGTTCAATGAGATCTTTGGTCGCAACCGCGGCAGCAGTCGCACTGCCTAATTTTGCCAATCGAGTTAAATTTGGTCGACTTGGATCGCCAATATCCATTTTCAGAAATTTGCTGGAGATCATTAGATATCCCATCATAAGTCCAGCGATTACAATACCATCATACATTGTGTTTACAACTGTTTTAGTATCCATGATTGCTAACAAGTATATAAAATAGAAAAATAAAATAATTACGAAATCGTTCCGAAGGTCCTTACGGAGTTAATCCATCTCATACAATGTAGAGGGGCTGGGACTTGGTTCCGTTCCGGAGGGGGCCGCTACCGTTCCGGGCTCTGTTTTTGTCGCTTTCTGAAGCGGCTCATCTTTCTGGAGGGGACAATTATGCCGAGCACGCCCAAAATATAGCCCTAATGCAGTCAATGAAACTCCTATAATTCCTAAAACAAGATAACATTTATTATACCAGCTATCACACTGTTCTTTCGTCGTAGGCGGTAGGCTTATACAGTTTGCTTCAGTCATACTATCATTAGTCATTGCTTTTCGTTTCTTCTCCTTGTTTTGCCTGTTCCATTCTGCTAATCTCTTGCCAGCTTCCACTCTCCCTGGATGCTTCGTCGGTAATGTAATTTTCTCTATATTGCGCTCGTTCCGGAGGGTAGTCGTCGGAGGTGTCAGAGTAGGTGGAGCCCCTTCCGAACGCATTTCCGTTTGCTGAGTTGGTGTTGGAACCGTTTGCTGAGTTGGTGCTTGCGAAGTTGAATCCATTTATTTCGGGTATTATATTAAACCCGATTTTTTTAAAATCTAAATGTTTACCCGTAATTAAACCGGTGGAAACTAGAGCAAGTATGGGCCCAAAAGTGTAGGCTATCCATCCTGATAATCGTTTTATTTCACTGTTTAAAATAAAATCCTTTTTAAGATCACCTGCATAGTTATCTCGATCAACGATTGGAACTACCTGACTTATTGCACGGGCTCCTTGATCTATGAAACTTTGAGTGATGGTATCACTTATAAGCAGTGTGCGAATTACGTCGGTCCGACGGTCCGAGACCGACAGAATTCTGTTCGGGCCGAAAGTTTTCAGCAACATGTCGGTCCTTGTGACCGACTGGAATTTATTGTTTCGAAGCTATAAAATCCAATCGACTCCCTCTGTATAAAATTTTACCAACACGCATCCGGTATGCTACTCACGTAACTTGTATGCCTATTTAATGTTGTTCAAGCAAATGTACTGGTCAACAGGTTGAGCATGTTCAACAGTATGTGTCGAGTCTACTCATGCCATATATACTGTATATTAGGAAACACATGATTGGTTTAATTTCACAAATTACTGATGTCTTCTCCAATCAGAACGTCTGTGAAATTCAACGCATTCAATACATTCTGCGCATGCACCTAAACTTCAGCACGTTTCACTAAATAATTACGGAATCGATCGCGATCGACGCTGTGATTTCTGGGCTCACCGGTTCGTTATGTGGCGTTATTTAGAAGGCGACCATGCCCCCGGCCGCCAAAGAAGAAGACGGCGACACAGACAGATCAAGAACGGCGACAGCAACAGAGACAGTACAACGACAAGCAAAGACTACGGACATTTCAGAGTGCTTGGCAAACGGAATTTGGTAGTTGGCTTCTATATGACAAACAGAAAATGTACTGCAATCAATGCCGCAGTGCCTACAGTCAGTTAGCTGTCAATAAGGTAGCGATTGCAAGGACATCGACGTTCTATAGCTATTCCAAGGGTCCATTTGTCATTGGGTCAGAAACTTCCGTCATTCAAGCCTTGTTGCTCACGCTCAAAGTAAAGGACACAGTGTGGCCATTGAGCATGTAAAGCACCGCTCTGCTCCATGTAGTACGAGTAGCGCAGAGATGGCTTTGCAGAAAATGAACCAGTCTGTATTCAATAAACTTACGAATCTCTTCAGAAACGCTCATTCCATCTGTGTAAATAGCCGCCCATTTAAGGACTATGTCTGGATGTCAAGTCTTGATGTTATGAAAGGAGTCGAAGTTGGTGAGACCTACCGTAATGATAAAGCCTGTAGGCAATTTATCACTGCGATCAGCCAGGTAGAAAGGGAAAGACTACAGAATGAAATGAGTGACAACAAGTTCATTTCCATAGTAAGTGATGGTTCAACTGATGTATCTGTCATCGAAAATGAGATCGTATATATCAGATCTGCTCATGAAGGAAATGTAAAGATATATTTCTGTTCGTTGGAGGAAGTGAAGAAAGCCAAATGCAGCCGGTATTTATAGTGCCATAACACACAGTGTATCTGAAGCAATGGGGCCAGAGTCACTTGGAATGGTGGTAGGATTTGCTGCTGATGGGGCTTCAGTAAACACTGGTAAGGCCAATGGCGTCATAGTAAAGCTGAGGGAGAACCTGTCACCATCTATCGTCATGATCAAGTGCCTAGTTCACCGACTAGAACTGGCTTTCAAGGAAGCTGTGAAGTGTAAGGCACTATGATGACTCTCTGATGACTTTACTCGGAGAACTCTATAAAATGTACCATAAGAGCCCCTTGTAGAGAACAAACCTCAAAAAGGCATTTGAAACTCTGGGCACAGCTCCAGTTATGCCACTTAGGATCGGAGGGACGAGATGGCTTTCCCACACCTTGAGAGTTATACAAAGTCTGTGGCAGTGTTCCCGCTAAGGCTTATTTGCGCGCCAATTGCGCAGTGTCTCCGACTGCTATCGCAGTGAAATTTCATGTTTTGTGCAACTTTAGTCTCAGTCATTTCGATCGGTAGTTTTGGAAACGATAACTCGGGGCGAAATGTGCGATCTCGGCGTAGATTTTACTTCCGCGTTTCGGGTTTAGCGCCCGTTGGTGGCGCAGTTGCCACCAACGTTCATTGTACGTTGTGACGTACCTCAGTAAATTAGCATATACATGAACGGACCCAGCTGTGAGACAATAATCCGACGTATCTCAAGTTGCGCACCCTCTTGAAACCTCAGAGGGAACACTGTTCTGTGGAAATCCTATAGTGCCATCAAGCTACATTTGAATCAGGTGAGCTTTTTATGATCAATTAACATATTTTATTACAATTTTGTCCGTAGTTTTTAGTGTACGTTGGTACGTTGTTTTTGTGTTTAATGTTTTTGAAATTTTAGATCAAGGCTACACCTAATCACAGGTTTGGTCCCAAAGCCAAGGCTCTTTCACAGCTGATGACCTCGAAGTCAGTGTTTTCTATGGCCATTTCCTGCAAGACATACTTGCAACCCTGTCAAGTCTGTCACTTCAGCTTCAACAGAGAGATTCAAATATATACACATGACATGAACAATTGAAAGTAACCATCACATCATTGCAAAAGTTGGAGAAAAGATAGACTGAAAGATTCCGTCGCGTGCGGGCGCTCCGGCGCACTGCGACCTACGACCCTTTACCACGACTGAAGGCACACTGTACTTGGCCGCGGCAAACTCAAAGAAAAAAGTACCGCCCACAACTGACTTCACAGACTTTTCAAATATGTAAATCATGGTAGTGTAATTTGAATATTGCTCACGTGGGCTGTTTACGGGCATAATGAACACGCGGTAGTCAAGACAACAATGTCAATCAACTGCATCGGCAGCGCCGACATTGCATAATCGCTCTACTCGGCAGATGAAAACAACGACACGTGTGTGTAAGCTTACGCTAGCCGCATGTCAGAGAAAAAACTTACATGTAGATACAGTTGTCTGTATGGCTCAATTGACGCCTATAAAAAACTCCATAGCGTCTTTCTCGCTGAGCGCAGCAGAATGTGCAGTCTGCGGGGAGACTGTAGACTCTCGGAAGAAAAGGTCGATCTTTTCGAAAACGACCGATATCGCCGAGAAACTGAAGCAACTCTTTACAGTGGAACTGACGTCTGGACATCACAGCGGAGCCTGCCTTTGTAAAAAAATAAACACAGTGTGCTTCGTCGATGGCAATTCCAACAAGATTTTCTTGATAGACATCGCAACTGAGTAATCTCCGCCACTCTCTCGTCATGATCGCCTAGCACCTCTGGTGAACTGAACACAACCTGGAATTTAAGTGCGTCCATAACTTTGGGTGCCAGCGTGTAAATCATAGATTTCCCATACCGTGGGGCCCTGTTGGTAAAATAGCGAACACATCTCTGCCGCCGCAAAAACTCTTTGAGTGCGTCTCTTTGCTCTGTTTTCAACATAATATTATATACATCAGAACATTTACTGACTGCCTCGGCAATGCGAGTCGGCGATTGTTCGGATCGGCCATAATGATCAAATCGGAACGCTAGACACAGACGTCAACTTGAGTATAGCTTCGGCCGTTTGATTTTCAATACTTTGAGTTTGAGAAAACACGTTGTGTTTGTTGACAAACGAGACATGATATAAGCTTAGGCGGGACAAAAGCTGGGCGACAGTTTTGTATATGCTAATCACGATCACGCACTGAGTGAGCGATGTGGCGGTCTTGTTACCCTACATACTGTCAATTAACTTGTTTCTGTAATACAATTGGTTCCAACAAAATTTTGTTGGAGAACAGGATTTCAACAGTGTGCCTTCAGTCGTGGTAAAGGGTCGTAGGTCGCAGTGCGCCGGAGCGCCTGCACGCGACGGAATCTTTCAGTCTAGAGACAATGTAAGTAATTGTATTTGGAGTAAATAAATGAATGATTTCTAATATTTTATTAGAAGGAGATTTTACATAGAAATAGTAACAATAACTACAAGTTGTGTGAATGTGTGCATATATAAACATGTGCGAATGCAAACATGCATATTTGTGAGTCACACTTACCTCCATGTCCTGCATACAACCCCGGCGAAATGTCAACTGTGGTGTACCATGGTCAACAAGGTATTTGATGGTTTTTGATGTTTGACCATGAACTACCATGGTTGGCCATGATATGAGACCACAGTAGGCATTCCAATACTATGGTCTACCACAGTTAACCATGGTCTATCATGGCTGACCTGTTTATGGATATCGGCTACCATGGTTCACTATGGTATTTGATGACTGATTGTATTTATGACCATGGTTATCGATGGTCAACTATGGTTGACCATGGTATTTGATGACTCATGGTAGTTTAATTTTGATGCCCAATTTTCTTGATAATCATATTAATAATAGGCTGTATGTATATACACTCCAATATTTACATAGTTGACTCTCTTGACATCATTCACAGTTGTCATTGCCCTTGAATCTTAGACCAATTTGCTGTATTCTTGTTCATGTCAGAAGACTGTGGACACATATCGAGCTGAATTTCTTCAAATTATTGACATGGAGGGCAAGAAAGCACTGCTGCAATGGCAGAAGTTAATACTATCTCAGTCTCACTCAATGTTTGCCTCAAAACATGATAACAACATAGGCAAGGTCATAGGTCCATTGTCATTGGACCTTTGACCCTTTACCATAATGTCACATGTCATAAAGCAATGCATTTGATTGGCTCATTTGAAGCAGCCATCTTCAAAATTCATTTCAAACGGATTGTCTGTTCAGTGAACAACTGGAAAAGTAGCAGTGTTTTAACATCGATTTTGGGAGAAAGTTTGGACTATTTTGCTCATCGAACATTCAGGGAAACACTCAGAAGATGTTGGAGTATGACCTTTGATAGAATCTGAAGGGCTTGGATGTTATTGCAGTGGACACTATAATGGAGGCTAAGTTTGCTGATCCTGAAGGGAGTCTGTCAAGTTATAATGACACCAGTCAGGGATCACTGGTGTTTAGCAGAGTTTTGGTGAGGTTTATACCAAGATTTTTTCCGTTCTGACAATTTTCAACCCAAGGTTTTGTTTCAAAAACCATCAAATACCATTGGTGAGTGATCAAGGTTGACCAAGGTTTATAACATGGTCAACCACGTTTAGTGCCCATGGTCAACCATGATTAACCATGGTTAACCACCTTGGTTTACCGTGGTTGACCATGGTTGGTGACCATGGACAAACACAGTAATTTGTGCCATTTAACAAACATGGTCGACCATGAATTACCAAGTTTGACCATGGTCATATGACCATGAACTAACATGGTAGTCCATGGTAAACCACAGACTCTTTCGCCGGGGAAGTGACAGTATAATGATATTAAAAAGTCATATTTTTGTTTCTAGTATGCTGTCAAGTGGGGATGAAATAAAAATAGTATGTCGAACTAATACTTATATTTTACCAGGCCTGGACTGTGTTGGTGAACTGTTTCTATGAGCCAAGATGAGTACTGTGGAGAGAAACTTACTGGGAATTACACTCACCCTGGCAGTGTCTTAATCAAACGATTGCTGACCTGCCTTGAAGTCCGCCTTGTAGACATTAATAGTGACCTACTACAGGCAACAAAGATTGTCAATCTTTCTTCATGGCCAATTCCCACAGTAGTAACTGAAGGTCATTTCCAAATATGATATAATAACTAATCACTATGTTCTTATTCTGTTACAGTTGAACTCACAGTTACTTTGCATGCTTGTTTACTTGGTTATTTTCAATGATTGTTGAGTCCCGTGTATCATAGCTCCTTTGAATACAGATTGAGACTTACATAGCTTTCAAGTTTCAGTATTAGATTTAATTTCGATATTACATTTTTGAAGCATAATACATCTGGTGTATCTTTCAATATTTTTTCAGGTTTTTTCTAAATATACTAATTTACCAACCAGTATAACAAGTGCATGCTATTCTTTATACTCTAAACTGCCAGTTTGATGATATTAACCAAAGTAGGAGAGTAATGATGTATCATAATTTCAATTTCTGTTACAGTTCAGCTTTTGTCTCTCAACGTATTTTAAAGTAATTTAACTTTAAAGATTATTGGTAGGTTGTACTTGCAGTCTTTGAATGAAATGGTCAAGTCATTGTGTTCAGATACATCATGTTTTCACTTCTTAAAAATAGTTTTCATTTAATCATGTCATGCATGTTGTTGCAATTTAAAGTTCTCACCTTGGAATGTTTAGTACGGGTACAGGTTATGAGATAATGATTTCCTTGACATATTCTTTTTTTGTTGTATTCACAAGACTTTGGTGATAATGCTGTTATGACATTGAGTGAGCACTGGAGAGACGTCCTCACTAGACAAGGTGTTGACTGCACCCTTGTATTGTTTGAGTGGAATCTATTGAAGCAACTGCTCTACAGCAAGTAAGTATTTCTAATAACTTCATGTGTATTATGTGTTCGTTTAGGATTATGTCCGAATGACAGCTGAATGAAAATTATAACAAAGCTGGTTTCAAACAAGCCACAATCAAAGTGCCAATTTGACTACGTCTTATTACTCCTGTTTACCTAATGTTATACCCATTTTGTGTATTCTTTTCATGATTTTCAGTGATGATATCTACATCATCACCTGGAAGCAGATTAATGCGAAATACAGACAAAGAACACCTAATATTCTAGACCTCATAGATCTAGTTCTCAGTTTACCAGCAAGCAGTGCTGAGTGTGAGCGTGGTTTTTCTGTCATGAAGTTAACGAAGACTGACTACAGGAACAGGGTATCAAGTAAAACCATGACAGAGATAATGAGAATCGAACTTCATTCACCCAGCATAGAGGACTTTGACCCTGCTCCTGCCATACATATTTGGAATAAGACATCTAGCATTCGCAGTCACAGGCCAGCCTTTAAATCAAGTAAACATACGCAACTGAGTGAAGCAGTCTTTGATAGTGTTGCAGATGTTGCTAGCACCTCAACCTCAAATGAACCTGTAACACCCATGCAGATGATGACGATGAGTCTGACTATGAATCATGTGATTCGGACTTCAGTGTTAGTGAGGACGACAAGGGCTATGATCTTTTTGAGATTGCAGATAATGTAGATGAATGATTCATGATCATTCACTTACACTATCTGCAATCATGTAAACAATATTCTTTGAAGTGAATATTTGCTGACTCTAATAAAAGAACATGAACAATTAGGCCTAAAGATTAGTTGCAGTCTCTTTTGTTTCAGTATCATGACAGCCCTGCGCCCACACAGAACTTGACGGGGCTCAGAGTGTCATTGGGCCTAAAACGACGTTCTGGGCCCCGTCTATTAGTTATGCATAGTTTACTTTACTACTTTAATCGGAGGCGCACTTGACACCTTTTGATCGTCTCAGCAAACGATCGGCTGTTCCAGTTATACGGTAACCACCCGACTAAGACTTATCAAGTGCAGCGCCACTGCCAGTCGCGACGCGTCGACGGCCACTTTCACCTAATTACATATTCATGACATCATCAGCAGATTTGTATAAAGTGTGAAAGAGGCTCCCCACCTAACTATCCAAAATGTTTTTGTGTCGAGTTTGTGTTTGGTTCGTTTCAAAAATGTGTTCCTACATTCTTATCCGATTGTTTGTGTTAATAAAAAATGTTTGTTTCGCCTCGGATATTTGTAGAGAAGTTTGGATTAGTGTATACGGTAATGTTTTGTTTGTGTTAGGAAAGCTTATGGCGAGACGCAGCCGGACCTATAGTATGGTGTTACAAAGTTGATAGAATGGCCCTTTGACGCTTGCGTTTCGAAACCCGAGTGTGGTTTCTCATCAGTCGCAATGTAGATTCTTTCCTTAGTTTGTGTTTGTGAATATTTATTTTTATGTGTTTGTGAATATTTATTTTAATGTGTTTTAGTGATCTTGCTCATCGAATAGCGAGGCAAGAATATCAATGTTTGGGTCTCGTTGTGAGTCCATTTGGTGGTCTGGTTTGTTTGTTTTTTGTTTCTTTACTTCTGTGAATTTTGTTTTGACTAGTTGGGGACATTTGTTTTTTCAATTTCTTGTATGAAGTTTGTTGTGTCTTTTAAATACGTTGGTTGTTGCTGGACCAATGGTTTTATGAAGTAATCCAAGAATTCTGAGATTCTGTTAGTGGGACTAGAGCAGCCGCTAATTATTGGTCTCCCTGCAAACGTTGAGTTTTCGGGCGGCGGTTTGTGAATTTTAGGTAGTAAGTACCACTGCGGGGTACGAATTTTTATGTTTTTTGGATCGAGATACTTATAATACGGATAGTTTTCAATCGGATTCGAACCCACAACATACGGCATCAGTCGCCTAGCTGAGAGGCCTGAGACAGAACCAGTCGGCTAAATCTCCACTCCCAAAAAAGAGTGGTTCAATAGCCGGCTAAGTTGTTACATTTTCTGACTGAGACCCCTCAACACGTTGTAGAATTCGTGAAGCACTCATGCACGCATGCTCACTATCATACATCGCACATACACACTTTATCGAAGCGAAGAAACGAATTTCATCGCTTTAACTGGGCGAACGATAACCTCGGGGACAATTCTGTCCACCAGCAGTGTTACCGACCCAGAGATAGAAAATACGGATAGTTTTCAATCGGATTCGAACCCACAACATATGGCATCAGTCGCCTAGCTGAGAGGCCTGAGACAGAACAGTCGGCTAAATCTCCACTCCCAAAAAAGAGTGGTTCAATAGCCGGCTAAGTTGTTACATTTTTCTGACTGAGACCCCTCAACACGTTGTAGAATTCGTGAAGCACTCACGCACGCATGCTCACTATCATAAATCGCACATACACACTTTATCGAAGCGAAGAAACGAATTTCATCGCTTTAACTGGGCGAACGATAACCTCGGGGACAATTCTGTCCACCAGCAGTGTTACCGACCCGGAAGAGAAAATATGGATAGTTTCAATCGGATTCGAACCCACAACATACGGCATCAGTCGCCTAGCTGAGAGGCCTGAGACAGAACCAGTCGGCTAAATCTCCACTCCCAAAAAGAGTGGTTCAATAGCCGGCTAAGTTGTTACATTTTTCTGACTGAGACCCCTCAACACGTTGTAGAATTCGTGAAGCACTCACGCACGCATGCTCACTATCATACATCGCACATACACACTTTATCGAAGCAAAGAAACGAATTTCATCGCTTTAACTGGGCGAACGATAACCTCGGGGACAATTCTGTCCACCAGCAGTGGTACCGACCCGAAGATAGAAAATACGGATAGTTTTCAATCGGATTCGAACCCACAACATACGGCATCAGTCGCCTAGCTGAGAGGCCTGAGACAGAACCAGTCGGCTAAATCTCCACTCCCAAAAAAGAGTGGTTCAATAGCCGGCTAAGTTGTTACATTTTTCTGACTGAGACCTTTCAACACGTTGTAGAGTTCGTGAAGCACTCACGCACGCATGCTCACTATCATACATCGCACATACACACTGTATCGAAGCGAAGAAACGAATTTCATCGCTTTAACTGGGCGAACGATAACCTCGGGGACAATTCTGTCCACCAGCAGTGTTACCGACCCAGAATAGAAAATACGGATAGTTTTCAATCGGATTCGAACCCACAACATACGGCATCAGTCGCCTAGCTGAGAGGCCTGAGACAGAACCAGTCGGCTAAATCTCCACTCCCTAAAAAGAGTGGTTCAATAGCCGGCTAAGTTGTTACATTTTTCTGACTGAGACCCCTCAACACGTTGTAGAATTCGTGAAGCACTCACGCACGCATGCTCACTATCATAAATCGCACATACACACTTTATCGAAGCGAAGAAACGAATTTCATCGCTTTAACTGGGCGAACGATAACCTCGGGGACAATTCTGTCCACCAGCAGTGTTACCGACCCAGGATAGAAAATACGGACAGTTTTCAATCGGATTCGAACCCACAACATACGGCATCAGTCGCCTAGCTGAGAGGCCTGAGACAGAACCAGTCGGCTAAATCTCCACTCCCAAAAAAGAGTGGTTCAATAGCCGGCTAAGTTGTTACATTTTTCTGACTGAGACCCCTCAACACGTTGTAGAGTTCGTGAAGCACTCACGCACGCATGCTCACTATCATACATCGCACATACACACTTTATAGAAGCGAAGAAACGAATTTCATCGCTTTAACTGGGCGAACGATAACCTCGGGGACAATTCTGTCCACCAGCAGTGTTACCGACCCAGAAGAGAAAATACGGATAGTTTTCAATCGGATTCGAACCCACAACATACGGCATCAGTCGCCTAGCTGAGAGGCCTGAGACAGAACCAGTCGGCTAAATCTCCACTCCCAAAAAAGAGTGGTTCAATAGCCGGCTAAGTTGTTACATTTTTCTGACTGTAATACATGAAAAGTATACATGAAAACGACAGAATGATCGTATTTGCAGCGGAAATTTCTCCATTAAAATCTATCTGTATATAGAAACACGAATTATAAGTATCATGGTCGATGTGTTTTTTCTCGTACATTTTGTTTAATAGTTCGTGTACTTTGTTTACTGGCCCAGCCCCCCTTTGTTTACTGTTTGTTCTGTGTCGTCATTGTCTAGTTGTGTATAATACTGGGTGTTGCGTAATTGTCTTTCGCATTCGTGTACGTAATCTTTTGTGTTTACAATGACGATGCCTCGACCCTTGTCGAAGGGTTTTATTGTAATTAGCCTATTGTTTGCAAGCTTGTTTATCGCGATTCTTTGAGCATGCGACATGTTCTGTTTCCTTGTTTGAAAGGGTATCTCTAGAAGTGCGAGTTTTGTCGCTTCTAGATAGCTTTCGAGTTTTGTGTTTTCTGTTGTTCGAGGACTCCAGTTTGACTTTTTTTTGCCGAACAGCCATCAAACCCAACTAGATACGTACATGTCCCTTCGTTTTGAATCACTTCCTTCACAATGCCTTTGGACCACCAGTTACCATCGTCAAGAGCTTCTACCTTACAGCCAAGCGCGAAACCTTCCATGGTGTCTCAACCGATGCTATGCAGTTGTAATACTGATCACTTGTGTATAGCTGAGACTATACTACTGTTAAAAAGAAGTTTAACACCTCACCAGCAGGAGGGGTCATAAAAAATTATCGGAAGAGCCCTTTAGACCAACCAGGTACAAGTTTCCCGAAAGGTGTCAAGTACATAGGACTAACCAAACATTTAAACAGGAACTTACAGGACCGTGGGCGCACAATAGAGCGATTATTCATGACGCTCATAATTTACATACACTGGGCGGGATTTTTCGAAGTCACGTTTGGACGATGGTTAATGGAGGGGTAAACACTATCTGTTACCGATTAAGAGGGATTTCAATTATCACCTTCTGTCTAAATGTAATGGAAACCTGAACAAGGAATTTGTCTCCACGGGTAAAATAAACTGAACGTGATCATTTTATGGCCGCAGTAAACCCCGTCTAACTTGAGGTCCCGGGCTTGAGGTCTGCCTAACTGCAGTCAGAGTGAACGTCGACTAAAACTTCGTTGTATACTACAGCATGATGACATCTTATGTATAACTAATTCAGTTGTTATAAGGAATGAATCAAAGGCAACATTTTCGCCTTGTATTTGAAAACATAAACAGCGCTGGCAGCGTCCGACAACGTCCGCAAATTCACAAACAATGGAACACAACACCGACCATAATGAAGTGAAGCGTGAATGTCACTGGCAGGATTTTGACCCCGGGGTGACGTAATTGAGGTGAAATGTACGTTGAGGTAACGTAAACTTTGACTGCACACGATACGATATGCCTACAGGAATTCGCACGATGCATAAATTTTGTGACAAACAGAACTTAAAGTTTTCCATTGACATTGAAACTTAGACTTGGAATACTGTAAATCCGAGCGTTGATATTTCAATTTTCATGACGCTGTGGTGTAGTTCGCCGCGATCGCGCGAGTAAGCTTGTTCGGATCGGATACATCGCCGTCAAGAGTTGTCTATACTCGCGAATGACGCTTGTCTGTCCATGCAGTTTTTGCATTTTTCGTTTATCTGGTGACTTAAGTTCCGAAGCCTGATAACCTTTCGACACTGTCGAAAATGAAAAGACAGATGCGTATTTGCCCGCTTTTCGTCAATCACTAGTAACATTTGTCGACACGGATCGACTGGCATTGGTATCAAGTTTGATAACGGTACAAAGAAGCACGGTCCCTCCAAGTTTGCAATCTATAGACGCAAGCTGAATGTGTGAATCGTTTCTGGAACATGTCCTGTGTCACGAGTAGGGTATCCAAAGCTCACATGTTTATATCTGTGTCTTGATTAGGGTACACAGGTGTAATTTGTTGTCTCAGACTAATAGACCGTAAGAAAATTGGACGTGAACGGAAAAGCCGAATGCCCAATAGCATCAGCTGGCAATGTCCTCCATAATTTCAAGTTATGGTACGAGAATACAGTGAAGTAGCATTTATATATTGTTTTTTTCTTTTTTCTAATTTTCTAGGCCTTACGTTTTTGTCATGCTATACCTCTATAACTTTTATCTAGTAACGACATGGTAAGACTTGCTGTCACATCTTGCAATAAAACGTGTGCAATCTAAACGCTGATGAACAGCGAGTATGGAGCAACAAAGACCGATGTGGAGCCATGATTTCTCATTTTCCGCTAGCCGGACAATTTTTCCTGAATGTTTATTCTGATGAATGAACGACAACTGGAGTAAACTGAGGCGACTCCAACCCAATTTGAAAAGATGGTCTACATTTTACTGCCACTGGCGTTTTCTACAGACAAAACACACAGACAAATGTCATGATGATACTGCAGTATGATGACGTTACCGGGACTGACTTTTTTTTGAACGTGTTGATTTCATCATGGACGTGTAAGACAAAGATATCCAGATATTATTTGATTACAATGTCGGATCATCGGATGTATACCTGACAGACCTAAATAGGGTCATAACTTTGACCCTGAGATCACATTTTATCGACCATTTAGGGTGATTTCGGTGACATCGTCTAAGACTCGAGACTTGCAACTTTTAGGTCAAGCCCTGACGTCACATACTCTCAAATAGGCAATTTTTGTTCATTTCGATATTATCTACGCTATCATCAAGCTTACACTGTCAAACTCCGTGTGACAAGAAGCCGTGACACGACCTCTGCTAGGATAATGTCCTATCATTTTGAACATATGATCTTAGACAGAACTAAGACTGTACAGTGCACTTGTTTCGCACTTGCCATTGGTGATGGAAATGACGAGAGTGATATCAGAACACATTTCAAGCCTTTTAGCACCCAAATGTCTTGTCACAGGAAGAAGCATAGTAAAGTTGCGCAGTACATTATCTCCCTTTGATGTCCGTTAGTGTGAAAAAAAAAACGGACGACATTCTGGTGGGGTCCTGGGACCGTCGTCCAAGGACGAAAATTTTCCGCGTTGTTCGCGAAAAAAAACGGCCCTTCTCAGGACCAAATGCCAAACGGTCCTTTTCAGGACCACTACATGCTCCAAAAAGAGAAAACCGTGTATCGTGACTCCTTCCCTGGATGTATGTATGCGTGTTAGTATTTGTTGTTTGTAATCTTTATCTAATTGCATTGCTCTGATAAGTCGGTGCGTTATATTTGTCTCGGCCAGTGGGTAAACATCGCTCTGACCACGTGATAACTTTGAATACCCATGATTGACAGTGTCGTGACATTTGCAAATAGGGGTCAAATGCTCGTTCCGGAACACGCTGTTGAAAATATATGCCGGCGCTGACAAAATTACGACATTTTCAAAGTTTATTTTCGACCTGACTGCATTTGCTGTATATTCATAGACAATATATGCGACATTTGGTGACATCAAACAGCTTGAACACGGTAAAATGACACGATTCTTGGACCAAACACGGCACGTCCGATCAGTAGCGTGGCTTTTTGACATTTGCATAGAATTACTGTAATCCGGCATTTATAGGGGAAGTTCCTGTTTAAAGAAAAACAGCAGGAACAATGAAATTGGTTGATAAGCCATAATCCCAAATTGGTCAATTTTTGTGTGGGCGCGGGGCTGGAATGATGTTGAAAGGAATTATATATTTTTCATAGAGCATTAAAATCATAATATTAAGGCATAGAGTGTTTACTCTAATAATGATATGGGTTGTTAAGAAGTGCATTTAGTGAGGACCGGTAGTTTTCTGTAAGGACCTGAAGCTTTGGCTTGGTGCAGGTCCTTCTGACCTGAAGCTATTTTCTCTTAATTTCGCACACTGCTTATAAGAGAACTGTATTTCGCTTCATATATTTTAAAGGCTATAATTACCTTATAATCCCCCATTTTTCCACGTCCGCAACTGCAAACTCCTTGCAAAAAATAACTTGCTTTGACCACTTGCAATGACACAGAGTATTTTTCACGCTTTGTCATTATTATGGATCAAGCGTCTGACGCTGCGGTTGGTAGTGCCGCTGTCGTATTTGCCGCGGCCGATGTCTTTATTAAATTCTCCATTGTTTGCAGTATGTTATCTATTCTTAGTAAAAAATAAAAAATTCGTTTAAACCTGAATCCGAAATATAGTATTAACATAGTCTGGAATGTCAGTACGATTCCGATAGGGATTCTGAAGTATGGAAAATTCTCCTCCATTAAAATCTATCTGTATATAGAAACACGAATCATGAGTACAGACCTATTCCCGGTTGCTTTTCAATTGAATAAGACGAGCGTACCGACAGTACAGCATGCTGATATTCCTCCCAAACCGAACGACATAAAACCTATTCTCATGGACTTAGAAATATATGTAACGCCGACAGATAAATTTACTTTTCATCCTCGGGATGTGTTCAAAGATAACGTAATCACTCATCGATCAGCTAAAGAAAGTAATATATGGCTGGGCAGCCCGCACATGAAATACTGGGACCAGCAATTAAATTTCGCCGTATGGTGCAGCACTACTGGTTGTGGTATATCATTCGCCCATCTCTTTGATAAGAAATTTCCGCTGCAAATACGATCATTCTGCTGTTTTCATGTATACTTTACAATACGTCGCATCCTTCATGAAATGGACGTTGCACTTCCAGACGATGAAGGGATCTTCAAAGCCGGAGACAATCCGTCCAATCTCGTCCAATATGAACTTCTATGTACAGAATTTGGAAATATAAGTCCCACAAAGTCTGACATTCGTTATCGTTTCGGCCAAAACTCAGGTCTTGGATATGGATATATATATTACACTAATCGTGGGCCCGTTCGACAGCAAAAGCAATATACAATGGTCACGACTTTTTCCTCTCCGCCGACGGGGGCGTTTTCTATACACATACCATTTTTGGAAAGAAAAAACATGTACTGCCCGCCAAAGACAGACCACATTATTATTTCTTCCGAAATGATGGATCGGAGGGCCAATACAATAGTTTCGTCCCTCTGAAGGGAGACTCGGGACTAACAAAGGCCGGTCTAGCCCGCCTCAATGAAAGCCTTGAAGCCTACGTATATTGCATACTTGGCGCACAAGCAAATATTCGCAGTACCATAGTGGGCGATACTGGCAGTGCACAGCAAGTCCGAAAAGAATTCGGCGTTCTCCTCAAAGATGAAATTCGTAATACCGACAAAGTAATCAGTTATAGGCGATATCAAGACACAATAATGAATACTGGTGTCAAACTTGATATGGCCGTTTCGCCCAATTTACTTCTCTTGCCGTCTAAAATGGTTATTCTTTCGGGTCCGGCAATCGCAGGTTATAATAATGAATTGCAATACGCTACAGAATCTATGGTCTTCGGGGTGAATGGTGATATAAACACAGAATTAAAGAAAGTGCTATACATGAGATGGAAGGGGAAGAGGATCCCGTGAAGTGGCAGGACGCTGTGCCACCTCACAATGACACGAGTCGGATTCCGAAGGCAGCAAATACAGTCGCCGGCGCGGATCTTATTCACGAATATGGCAAAATTGGTTTGTTATCTTTAGCCATGTTCATTACATTTATGTACAGTATATAGATCCGATGTATGCAACCGTACCATTCAACATGATTGTAACTGGACCGACAAATTCTGGCAAAACAGAATATGTGATGGATCTCCTCACCGGTCCGTACTTAGGGAAATTTAGCTACGTAGTTTTCATTTGTCCGACATTCATGAACAATAAAACGTATAATAAAAGATTCATTTTTACCGATGATAATGTGTTTATATTTCCGGTCGGACTCGATGCTGTGGATGATACACTAGCCTTCGTACATAAGGAATGGGCCGGCACGAACACTTTAATAATCCTCGACGACTGCGCATCGTCCAAAGATATGAAGAAGTGCAGTGACTTTTTAGTCAAACTTGGTTTCAGCGCAAGACACGATGGATTATCTGTCTGGGTTCTGACTCAACAATATACTAGTATTAGTAAACCATTCAGGGAAAACATACAAATGTTAGTACTATTTTACACACCCAGCAAGACAGACAACAAGACTATTATAAAAGAATATGGAATGGAGGTGTCAGAACGGGAGGCCACTTCCCTAGTCAGACAATTGAAAAATACACCATTCAGTAAACTAGTATTTCATTTACGGCATCCGTACGACATACAATTTTTAGTATAATATAGCTAATCATGGCTTCGCCGATAGGACCTGAAGGCTCTACCGATAGGAACACCGAAGGAACTCTTAGAGAATTATATTACAACCCGAAAACTGGTTTTGGAGGTGTACAAAAATTATATGACGCAGCACGCACCAGTGGACTAAAAGTTACTAAGAAAGAGGTACAGGACTGGTTAAAAACTCAGCTAACTTATAATCTACATAAACCGGTACCTCGTACTCGTGGTGGGAGACGCGTTTTCGTAACATCGATAGATGAGTTTTGGCAATAGATCTCGTGGAATTCCCTTCACCATTCGCAAAAGAGAATCATTCCAAAGGGAAAATATTCGATACATGCTAACAGTAATCGATGTGCTCAGCAAATATGCATGGGCCAGGCTGATACAGTAAAAAACGGCAGATGATACTCTAAAGGCGCTACAAGACATAATTAAGAAATCCGGGAGGCAACCCGACAAACTTCAGACAGATGAGGGGTGGGAATTTACTAACCGAAAAATGCAGAAATGGTTGGAGGAGTCGGGAATTCACTGGTTTCACACCTACAGTGACAAAAAAGCTAGTGTCGTGGAACGTTTTAATCGTACTCTTAAAACGATGATGTGGAAATACTTTACATACAGACAGACACGTGAATGGCTCCCCATTCTACCAGAACTTCTCGAGAATTACAATAACACCGTACACGGAAGTATCAAAATGAAACCCGTCGATGTAACAGAGGAGAACGATTGGCAGGCATTTTATACACTTTACCCTGAGTTGGCAGCCATGGGAGCTAACCCTGAATTCAAGCCGGGAGAACGGGTCCGAATTACAAAATACAAGACCACTTTCAGGAAAGGATATTTACCAAATTGGACAGAGGAGATTTTCATAGTTTCAAAAGTGGTGTATGCAGCTGGATTGGGAACGCCGCCAGTTTACAAAATAAAAGATCTGAATGGAGAGGAAATACTCGGCACTTTCTATTCCGATGAACTTCAGAGCGCTGCTGGTGCCGACGAGCTGTACAGAGTAGAACGAATTTTGAAGACGAAAAAAATTAGAGGAAAGAAATACTATCTGATAAAATGGCGCGGTTATCCGGAAAGTTTCAATAGTTGGGAGCCAGAGGAAAATGTTATTAGAACTTCGTAAGTACCCTTCGGAATGCTCTGTAGTTCCTGTGCTGGTACTTGTCAAGTACTAACGTAAGTACTAACGTAAGTAATAACGTAAGTAATTACGAAAGTTATTCAATAAGTACCATGGAAGAAGTCTTAATTTCTTGAAAGAAGAAAGTGTCAGTTTACCACCCCGCTTCCAACCGCCCGGCCAAGTATTTATCATGTATTGTCGTAAGTAATGTTCACTTATTGCATCTTTTTTGGCTGTATGTGGATGAGGTGGTACAGGGGAGGATCCTCTGGAGGCACATATTAAGTTTGCAAGATCTTCAAAGCGACTTCTCATGTTGCCATGGTCCGTTCTTTCGAGTGCCCCTTTTTCAGCTTTATCTATAAGTTCTGGTTGAAGTATAATGTACACAACTGACATGAGCCATAGACAAGTAACTTTAAAGTCTTGCTGCTCCTTCGACATCGTATCAAGTGCCTGTAAGTCAAACGGAGCATTATAAGCACACACAGATTCACAAGCATTAAGAAGTTTGTGGAGGTTCTTAAGTGAGGCTCGAGGTTGTTCTAGTTGTTCTTGACTAGGTGGATAATAAGCTTTTTCAAGTTCCTCCTCGCCAAAACCGTCTATTAAAAATCCCTGGCTGCCGCCGCTCCATGCAATTCAAAAGTCAAAGCTTGTGGAAAATCTACTGGCCCGACTGTCTCAGTATCAATTGTTGGATTAAGTATATTCTTGAGAACTTCAGGCGTAAGAGATTGATGAATTACCAAACATGGAAGCCTGTAGTCATTACAAATTTCTAAGAAAACTTTTTTGAACTTATCATGAATCTCTTCTAGTTCTTTTAAGGCGGCTATTTCATATTGTCTGGCTCGAGTCAGAATATTCCGCCTGCAATAATCAAAAGGCATATCTTTGAATATGATAATGAAACTATGTAAATGGTCAAATGCTCTAGAAACAATCTTTTTTTCTTCCGACGAAACGCCCCGGATTCTAGAAAAAGTTAGATGTTGAATTATGGAAGAGTCACAAATAATGTAGTTGGCTTTCCCAGCCTGACATTGTAAACTAAGAGTATGTTCTATAAACTGGTTCTGAAAATCGGCAATCGAAACTTTCCCATTATAAAAGTCGGCAATGTTGCTAGAAAAACTAGTGTCAAATTCTGGTACGTGAGTCGCCGCCAAATTTACTGCATCGTAACTCTTACCGCTTCCAGTTGGACCATTTATGAATATGTATGACATTTTTGTTCTATCTATATCATAGAAAAACATTTTTTTAAATTATTTTTCGTAAAGATATATTATGATAAGACAATGGCAATCCTTTCTATTTCAGATGCAATAAAAATACTTGAAACCGGAGAAACGTTCAAATTAATGATGGAGGCAAATTAGTATTTGGTGAATATGTAGATCCTATTAAATATGTAGACAGTGAGCTAGAAGTGAGCTAGACAGAAGTGTATTTGTATGGTTTGTAAGCAAGGTTTTGCATCAACAGAAGAATTAGAAATACATCAGGTATACTGTGGAACAGACACTGCTCAGCCAGTTTTTCCTAAGGAAGTGTGTCAATTCGAAGGACATAAGAAGAAGGTTCCTTGTCCCTACGTCGTGTATGCAGATACTGAGGCAATTATTGAGAAGGACACCAGCCGACACATTCCAATTTGTATTTCGTATGTTATGATTGAACGATGGCCAGGCAGCCCCTGCCGGAATGGGCTGAAAGTTTTTAGTAAAAGAACATTCACAGGTACAGATTGTGTTACAGAATTTCTAAAGGATATGAAGAAAAGGGCTGAGAATTATTCGAAATTGTATTATTGGAAAATAAAACCGATGAAAGATACTTCTAATTACAACGATCCAGACTGTATTGCATGTGGAGATCAAGCCGGATACCGAATAGTGAAGGATGAAAATACTTTTTATTGTGAAAAGTGCCGCCCGTCAAGAACCATTCCTATCTACTTTCACAACCTCAAGGGATACGATGGTTCTTTTATTTTACAAAAAATACATGAAATCAGGGATGAGGGTAACGAACCAGAGCCAAATATCATAGCTAAGACGGGCAATGGTGGAATTATGTGTCTTATGAAAACATTTTTAGTGCCTCAATTGTTGTCGATGGGAAGAGGAGACAAAGAAACGTTTCTTCATATAAAGTTTATGGACAGTGCTCAGTTGATGTCTGGGTCACTCGCTAAGTTGGCAAAGACTGTGCCAGAGGATTGATGGATGATACCACTTCCGTACAAAGAGATTCAGCGGACGAAAGGTTTCTTCCCGTATGAATATTTAGACTCGGTTGACAGACTAGAAGAGGACCAGCTCCCGGAGAGACACAAATTTTATAGCTTAACGGAAGAAGGGATTTCAGAGTCTGATCACGAACATGCATTGCGAGTATGGGACGAAGTTGGATGTAAGACAATTCGTGATTATATGGAATTCTATTGCAAGACCGACGTTCTCCTTCTTGCGAATATATTCGAAAATTTCTGTGACACATGTTTAGAAGCGTATAAGTTAGATCCAGCCCACTATATGTCGGCGCCCGGCTTAACATGGGATGCTATTGGACTTCATTGGATGATGATGGAAGAATTGTTAGAATGGGAAGGTGGAGCAGGCTTGGATTGGGGACCCAGCGCTAGATTTCCGCCAAGTTTCCTAGAAGTAGACTTAGAATATCCGGCTGAATTACATGAAGAACATTCCGATCTACCACTAGCGACGCATCACTACGAATTTCCGAGGCAGGGCAGTCGACTGATTGCAAGTCTAATGGACAGAGAGAGACACGTTGTACATTATAAGTTGCTTGAATTCTATCTATGGATGGGAATGCGACTGAAAAAGATTCATCGAACGCTTGCCTTCAAAGAGGCACCATGTCTCGCGAAATATATTGACTTTAACACTAAAATGAGGGCAAAGTGAAAGACAGATTTTGAAAAGAATTTCTATATGCTTATGAATAATGCAATGTTTAGAAGACAATAGAAGACGTTCGAAAGTACAGAGACTTTAAATTTGTTTCGGGCCGGAACCGTTCCGATAGGGGTACGGATAGTGGCCTAAAAAGATTCAGAAGTATAATCCAAAGATGAAACATATAACTCACATAACTAGTGAAGAGGATGGCGATTCCTGCAACAGTGCCCTACTGGAACTGAAAAGGGATAATATGAATATAAAAAACCAGTTTTCATTAGCGTGGCAGTACTGGAACTTTCTAAGCTGCTTATGTATGAGACGCATTACAATTACTTTCGAAAGCAGTTCAAAGGAATACGATTAGCCTAAATAGATACTGACAGTTTTGTTTACAGAGTACCTCTTCCTTCCGTAACTTTCAATAATATAGTCCGAGTAGATGTAGAACAGAATGGTGAGAAGTCTATATATGATACCAGTGGGATGAGCTCCGCAATAGCCCCCAATTTTCCAAAGATTAATAAAAAGATGATAGGTAAATTAAAGATGAGTTGAATGGAGAACCTATTCTTGATTTTGTCGGCATACGCTCGAAAGTGTAGCTTTTCGGACTCCAACTTCTGAGACGAAAAAATAAAGGGATAAATATGTTTGTGTTAGAAAACATTTGAACTTTGAAGACTAT
Source organism: Ptychodera flava (assembly GCF_041260155.1). Lineage (NCBI taxonomy): Eukaryota > Metazoa > Hemichordata > Enteropneusta > Ptychoderidae > Ptychodera > Ptychodera flava. The sequence continues at coordinate 48,079,979 of NC_091931.1, read as the reverse complement.
AAGGATCTGTTTGAAACTGGTGCATTCCGAAGGAAGGAGACCGAGTGGGCACAATTTGTACAGTTTGTACGGAAAAAACCTGGAGAAATCCGTAGTGAAAAGCGTAGTAAAATCATGATGGCGCCAAATGATATCAAACGTGTACAGTTATACAATCCAGACACGGGCGAATGGTTGGCAGAAACATGGCCGATAGGACGGAGTTCCCCTTCGGAATAGAAACGGAGTTAACTTTCATATCCATTTAATCAATAATGTCGCATGTATCTTTCTAGCGGCGGACTAAATCCTTCTTGTTTTTGTATTTCTAGTGCCTGATGAAATATGTCCTGAATAAGTTCTGAGGCCTCTTTTGTTGCGCCTTTTTCTTGTATTTGTGTAAGCAGCTGTTTATATTGAACGTAATAATGTTTATATTTCTCTCGCCTCTTTGATACTCCCTTTTTTTCCTTGTATCACATCAATAATACCACCTGGTATAGGAGTTAAAGCTAGGAGAACTGGAACTGTCGGAATTGCTGCTATGACAGCAGAACTTACAAGAATTCCCTTAGTCACATTAAGAGCCATATCAATTCGTCCCATCAATTTGTAACTTCGTCGATATGCAGCGCTAGTTCTTTTGATATTGTCAGTCAATTGTTCAACATTTTCAACAACTGAGACGTGCATTTTTTTTACTGTATATGTAAGGGATGATAAAAAATAATTGTAGTAATATAGAGAGACAATATGGCAGAAGGAGGAGAAGATATACAACTCCAGGATTTCGATAATGCAAATTTAAATGATGATGATGCTGATGCTACTGCTGAAACATACTTTATAGACGATGATAATGCCCTTGCAGAAGCCGATCCTTTCCAGGCTGGCAGCGCACGCGATAGTCCGTATATGGATCGTACAACTAAACAGAGAGTAGAAATTACAAAGCAAATGGCTGGCTGAACAATTCTTAGACGAGAATAATATTACTGATGAAGCTGTATTATAAAAACCTCAGGATATCAAAAGTTACAGGATGCGGATTTAGATCGCTCGAGACATTTAGAAGAGAGGGAGGAGTAGGATATGAATTTGTAACTAAAGTATACAGTCGGAGGGGGGACAGCTATCGCTCTAGCGCAGAGCCTGACTATGTAAGTTCTACATTGCATTCTGAAGATGTGAAAAATGATAAAATACCGGCTGAGAAGATGACACCAGAAGACATGGGTATATACAAAGATGAACTGACATTCTTACGGCAAGATGCTAGCGGTAATGCAGATAAAATACAAGCTTTTGAAAATAAGATTGATGAATGGAATAATCTAAACCCCGAATATAGAGCTATTAATGATGAATTAAGGATTGCGAATATGCGTATTAAAGATCTTAACAATGAAAAAAAGAAAATAACGCTAGAGAAAAAAGAAGTTGAAAACCAGTTAAAGGAAATTCCTGAAGAACACAATCATGAAAAAGAAAAAGCCGAAAACTACTAGCTGGACTCATAACAAGAGAAGCTAAAATTGACAATCGAATTGAATGCGAACATGATAAGATCAGTGAGGCACGTGAAAGTCTGGCTACGACTAGGTCTCTTCGTGATGTAATTTCCGATCCAGAATTGTCACTCAGGGTGAAGCTGACAGAATTATTTAAATGAAATGGTATTACAATCGCTGCATTACATAGTGCCCTGGAATGACAATATCAACAATTGCCCTAGCTGTGACTAAGGAGGACGAGGGGGAGCAGCAGGAACTGGCGGCCCTGGAGCAGGTCCGCCTAAAGTATATACAAAAGCGAAAGAAATTGTAAAGCAATTTGGTGAATGGTTAAAAACCTTGGCCGCAAAAAGTGCTGCTGCAATACCAGGTTTAATCGGCTCACTTGTTAGTTTTCTATTATAAACAGCACTATCAGTTGTTGGGTTCGCCGGAGAACAGCTATGGATATTTTTAACAGGTTTAACATTAGTCATTATAAATAAAATTATGTATTAATATATGACCAAGCATGTTTGGTGAAAAGAATATTACAAAGTTTCTTTCTAAAAATAAAGACCTGTTTGGTTTCTCTGTCGAATTGGAATGGTGCAAACTCCGACGAGTAAATCGACATATCCTTCGAGCAAATCCAGGTGTCCGACTCAAAGATGATAATCTATATCATAACATATTAGCTTTCATCAAGGAATGTCAAAAGACTAACTTCTTTAAGCGCCTAGAATTCATAGCTGTATTCCAGGATGTTGAGGATGACCAGGAGGCTCATCATCTCCAAGAATATTGGGTCCTTCGACTTATTCGTGACACGGGTAATCGATTTATATTTCAGTCAGATGGAAATATTTATGTGAAGATGTGATTTATTTTCTTTTTAACTGTAATTTTTTTCTTCTTAGTTACTATATACATTACACGAAAATGAGGTACGATAGATCATTATTACCGACTTTCAGCAACCGAAAACCGCAGGGAACAAAGTCAGAAAGAACTCATCATGTGATTGCTCATAATCCAAGTGAGGCAGATCCAGGCCAGACACTTATCATACGATGTCCAAAGTTAGAAAGCGGAGTAGTACTAGTTCCAGATACTTTCGACCTGGTTTTTGATCTCTAAGTAATGGGTCATGAAAATAACCGAGTGGTACAAAATGTTGCAAAAAATTTGGTGGAGCGTATGGTTCTCACATTTGAGGGGCAGGCACTTTTCAATTTGAATAAATATAATCTTATTAAATGTTATCGCTATCTCTTCAAACATAAAAAGGAGAGAACGAACATGACACTGTACGGAATTCAGAACGAAAATCTAAGAAAATTGAGAAGTGGTGCGAACGGTGCAAATCTCGCCGTCGTGGACGATAATTTACTTTTTGACACATATAAAACAAAATATGCTATTCGTCTGAATCATCCCATAATAACAGGCAATGGGTTTGCATATCCATCAGTATTAGGGAGTCATATCGAATGGGAAATTACGCTTGCACCCGCCTCCCAATTACTTGTCAGTAATAATGTTGTTACACCCAATTATAAATTAAAAAACATTCAAATGAAATATGAGACAATAACTGATCCCGACCTCGCGAATTTAACTGCTGGTTATTACAACATTGGAAAAAGTTTTTTCTACGAGCATTTGCATTATTTTAGAGCAATACCATTCAAAGAATCGGACACGGTTATCAATAACAATATAGATGTACCACGACGTAGCATGAGAGGTATCTTAATACTCTTCACTAAAAATCAGAATCAGTCAGAACTTAATAGCGAACTTTTCTTTAACCCATCCATTGAATCTGTGTCTGTAATGATTGAGGGCATTGCAAATAAAATGTATGCTCAGAAGATGTTACCAAGACAATTTTGACGAGAGGCACGACGGTATTTTGCTGAAGATAAAGATTGGTGTGAAATTGATATAGATGAAGTCGATTATTTGAAGAATAAATTCTGTCTGTTTATCGATCTGCGTAGCTTTAAAGATATTGAATTTCATGGAAATGGTCTAAGAGTAATGAATACAACTTGAAATCCTGAAGAAAGATACGTCAATTAGGGAGGGTGTTTTGACTGAAGACGTTCGTGATCTTGCAAAAGAACCTCATGATGATAATATATTTGCTCATGTTTATGTTATCAGTGATGCTCAGGTCAATGTTAAGAAAAGTAGATTAGATTCTTTACAATTTTAGTTAACTCAGCGGGAGTTAATATATAGGTCAATGCATTATCTGCTGTATATGACTCATCGCCAGCTGTCACGGTGACCTGTATGTGAACTCACGTACGCACAAATGCGTAAGAGGGGAAGGGGGAATTCCCCTCCCTGTAGTTGAATAAACAAATTTAATCACAGTTGACCACCTTTATTTAACTACTTAGCATTTTACCCAGTTCGTAATTTCTATTTGCATTTATTGGTAAAAAATATGCTAGGCCGATAAAGATACCGCGCTGAACGTGTTATTCTTAATTCAGAAATACAGCGCTAAGAAAACACAGCTGAGATCAAATTTGGTATAATTTTAATGTAAATGGTCATGTGAACTGGAGAAATCAAGAAATCTGTCCATATTTCGACCTTCATTCTCTGATTTCGGGGTGAAAATTGTTGGCCAAATAATGTCACGGATTGTTGCTGTCGTGATATCTAATGAACTTTCTAATAGTCACATGCAATCTGAATGACAGAAATCTCCTTTGCTTTCTCATTAAAACATGTAATTATGCTGGACTGAATTATGATTTTCCTGTCATCATATCAGTTTTTGACGCAAAATGAATAAATACTTTATTATTCTTGTGTAAATATTTGGTAACTGTTCAATGATGTTTGATTTGCAAAATTAGTAGTTAAGGTGTGAGAAGGTTGTAGAAGGCCGTAGGTAGGATGATATAACAATGAAGACAATTAAGAACTATCATATGACAAATGACCTATCCGAATTCTCCATTTTGAAATCTTATCTCTATTCATGAGGCCCTTCGTAACGATACTGCGAATCGCAATAGTTGGGAGGGAATTGAAGCACGGGGAAATTGTCGGTTACAATGAAAAGAAGCACAGGAAGTGAGTTAATGAAATGCTCTATTTACAACACAAGAAAGTGGCGTATTATACGAAATAGAATAAATTACAATGCCGTGTTTTTTATGCAAAGGCCTAGAGCTGTTATATAAAAAGCACGAGGGTTTTTGGCAGCATTTTACAAGTGGTACAGCCACAAACTGATGACGTCAAAGATGTGCGTACTTAAAAATTGGAAATGAGGTCAAAGGTTACGTTCAAAAAGGGTAAGAGTTAGGAGTGGCGGGCTTGGAAACTTCGGTGGAAATGATTGAAAAGAGGGTCCGAAGTTTTTACTGTCTTTACCACTTTCCTATCCTGTCCTTTCCTCTTAAGCCTCCTAGTCGGGTCGGAAGGTAGGGTTCCCATGCACCCCATGGATATATTTTTTAACCTACATTTTTGTAATCCTTAGGGTCTACAGTTAGTGAATTCTGATGTTCCCAAAATCAAATATTGTCTCATGGGGTTCATTTAGCACCATCTTGGCCGCCATGTTGGCCGCCATCTTGGATTTCAGCAATGGGGTAGGGGTCACACATTTACCGCTCGACGGAAACAGAAATGATAAAATACTATAAACGTTACATTTTCAGAAAGCCCAGATCATGGCCTTTTGATTGATATATAACTTGATGGGGAAAATGGGTGATTGGGATAAATTAATATTCGAACGTCGATTATACTTTATATTGGCCATTGACCGTAAATTGTAAAATTTGCTAAATTTCAAGCCCGATAATTAAGTTCCTGTTCCCCCAAACAATTTTTAATAACGTTTTTATATATTTTTTGGAAGTTATAGTGCAATTAGCAAGAAAAACAACACTAAAGTATGTGTCTTGAGATTTAGTGGGTGTATAAGCTTGTTTTCTTAATACGTGGTATGCCATATATCCGTGTGTAACATAAGAGATGGGGGTAATATTTCCCTTCCTGTTTCAAATCATCAATGATGAAACCATAAAAATGTTACATTTTTAAGGTGCTGAACCAGGCCTTTCTAAACATATATAGATTTATGGCAAAAGTTGCATATTTGAAAGTTACAAAGCTTAAACCTTTTAGTTTGTGTCGATTTTAAGTGATTTTTAAAAACAAAATTATAATATATGGGGTAGGGGTAATGTTTCCCTTTCTGCCTCGAACCATGAATTATGAAACCATATAAATGTTATACTGTTTGAAAGCTCTGAAAAGGGCCTTTCTAAACGTGTATAGTTTCATTAGGAAAAGTCGCATATTTGAAAGTTACAAAGCTTAAGCCTTCAGTTTGTGACAATTTTAAGTGATCTTTTCTGAACAATATGCACAAAGTTAGTCCGCTGGCCAGGTATCGAAATCATCCCCTCTAAGGTATTTTACACACTATGATTTTCTGTTAGCTAGTATTCTCGGCTGTCATAATCTATTCATTTGCCGTTTAACCGATAGTGTGTAAGAGTGTAACGACTTGTTTTGAAGGGGGCTGTCACGCCCTCACTAGTAAAATAGGAATGGGTTAGGGGTAACATATTTACCGCTAGTCGGAAACAAAAACAACAAAGTACCATAAACAATACATTTTTAAAAAGCCCAGATAATGCCCTTACCATTGGTATACAACTTAACGGGGATAAATCAATATTCAAACATCGATTAGATTTTATATCGGCCATTAAATGTAAATTGTAAAATTTGCTTAATTTCAAACCCAATAATTAAGTTCCTGTTCCTCCAAACAATTTTACAAGGTATTTGTATATTGTTTTAAAAAACTTAATGCAATAAAGAAGAAAAACAATGTTGAAAGTGTATATCTTGGGATTTAGAAGCTGCATGAGCATGTTTTCTTAATATGTATTATGTCACATACATCTCTGTAATAGACTTATAGTTTGACTTTCATTGATGAAGAAAATGCTCACTAGAGTTACCCGTAGCTTCTGTGTAATTATTGTTTCTTGTGCTTCCTTTGTTGTTTGTGGAATCAGTGTGGACTTGTGTTTGAATTTATTTCTGAGTTTTATCGTTGTATTATGTAATGGAGTCTCATTTGCAGTATGAATTCATTTGTGTCTTATAGGAGATTGATTCTGTTTGGACCTTTTGGTGTTGGAATTAATTTCAAGCCTTCGCAAAGAGTGTTCATTTCTATAATTGTTAGATTTGTGTGAAGAAAGATTCTTAGTAAATCCATGTTTTTTGTTGGTCACTATGTTGTGTTTATGTTTGTTATAATGTAATATCGTGCTTGAGATAGTTTGTTTTTTTCATTTTGTGCAGTTATTTTTGCTTGTTTAGTTTTATTACGCTTTCTGTTTCTGAGTTTTTAACACAATTTCGTGTGTGGTCATGTTTCGCCATTGTGTTACGGTAGTGCTATTTAAACCGGTGTGCGGGATATAAAAGGCCTCCAACTCATTGAAAATTCATAATGGCGCTTGAGTGACAGCTGGCAACAGCTAGGTAGACCGCTCTGTTAAAATCGGCCTGAACGATTCTCAAACAAAACTTATTAGCAAACACCTAGGCCATAAAGGTATCTGCAAAGTTTCACCAAGTTTTTTTTTAAAACTACGACGACTAGGGGAGAAATCGCTTTCTGAACAAAACAAAGTGATGCGCAGAGGTGTAAACTGGTCAAACATTTGCTGTGCACACGAGAACAAAATTACCATAAGTATGCTTAGAGTTCTATAAACGGGCAAAGGATGAAAATTTTGTGTAAATTGTCATAAACTCTTTTGCTAGCGTTTATGGTGCAATGACATCACGAAAGTTAACCATTTTCAGAGGTGACTTAGCAAGAAGACTATACTAGAAATACGATGTATCCTTGCGAAAAGCGCGTAAACTTTTTAAAACAAACTGTGTATATATGCAGAGTTTGTAGTTTGAACCGACAAGGACATCGAAAAAACCTTCAAAACATGATGGTAGCCCCCATGATCAATTTAATTATAGTCAGTCGAAGAGATCCACGTTTTTAACAACTTCCAAATCTACGGTCGGACATGACGGTACCGAACAGTTGTTTTGGATATATATGCTGGCCACGAAAACGGCCGTATATACACGTGTTTTTACACGTGGAAATGACATGTCGTGTTCGAATGGCAGGTAAGGTTTTGGCATACCGATTGCTACGAAAATAAACATAACCCAGGATGAGTTGTCGATGTCATCCGCCAAGCAACCGAGCAGCCGACAGTTATCGCTATTACAGGTATCGTGATACACGAGATCCAAGGAAGTATCGACCCTTACGTGATGTTGTTAACTTCCCTTATTTTCTGATTTTAATAGCGATCGGTCATGATGTCGCCGTTTACATATTTCCTACCATTTTCCTGACGTGTTCCTCCTTCCATGTGCAGATGGATACAGTTTAGTCAACATTCATCGGTAGTTCACCATACGAAATTGCCAATTTCGGGTTATTTGTAATTTTTCTATAAGTTTATTAATTTTGATATTTATTCCACTATGTACGGCGCAAATATTCCGTATGTGCATGGAGGTCAGTAGCCGAATCATTCATATAATGAATGTTGACATGGCCTGAAAACTTCAGTAAATTCATTCAAGCAAACTCATGTTTGATGAAGTTGATAGTTTTCCATTCTTTCTTTTTATTTCGAGTATTTGCCATGGCATAACTGAAACGAACCGGGAAACGAAGGTTGTCGTATCTATATTAGGGGCTGGTCAGTTTCTTCAGCCTGGGGGGGGGCGGTGGATTCATGGGGGGGTCACCCTGTTTTTGACTTTGGTGATAGGGGGGTCACCATGTTTTTGAAATGCCCAATAGGGGGGGTCAGTGTGTTTTTGAATTTTGAAACAGGCTCATCATTGCCTAAAATGCTAGTGTCAGCCACAAATTTCATCATTCAGTTGTATTTTTCGGCGCGCCCTTCGGGCGCGTAACTTTAATAATCAGTCATATTTGTCAGCACGCCCAACTTTAACATATCAAGCATACATACATCAGAGATATCTGTATGTTCAATATTTTTCAGCGTGCTCTTCAAGCTCATTACTTTAATATATCAGACATTTTCAGCATGCCCTTCAGGTGCATGACTTTAAATACAAGGCATATATATCAGAGATATCAGGATGTTTCATATTTTTCGGCGCGCCCTTCGGGCGCAATACTTTAATAAATCAGAGATATCTTGATGTTTGCTTAGTGAAAGTGTACCATTATGAAATCTGCATTTCATATGAAAAGGATGACAAATTCCTGATACTTTTCTGTTCTCTCTATGAGAATTCAGTATGAGAAAGCAACATGCACAAATATTTCACAATATATATTTGATACAGTGACTTATTTTAGGGATAGAAAAATGACAAGATATCTTTCCTTCTCATTGATGCAATTATTTTCCTTTGTGACACAGGTTTTCTGTAGAAAGATGCTTTTTTATGAACAAAATAACAGTTAAAAAAGGCAGTTTTTGTCATTATTAGCTGTGCTTTTATGGTTTCAATGTTACAAGAGAAGGTCCTCTCAGACACTGTACACATCAGATTTGGCTAAAAAAGCTCTCTATGGCTCCTCAGGAGATTTGATTGGATGGTTGGCAAGTCTTAACACCCATCAAAGTTTTTGATTCACTGCTTTTTCCTCTTTGATATAAATGATTGTCATCCATTTCTGTACAACAGTTCAGGACATCTGGTTAAGCATAGAAAGTGTGAAATACATTCACAGCTCATTCAAAATACAGCTCATTCAAAATGACACTTTGAAATTCCTATCTTACAACTGACATGTCAACAATTTCATTAAAACATAGAATGACTATTTAAAATATGAATATATGTAAAATGTAAAATATAATTTATATATACATATATACATATATATATACATATATATATATTATATATATATATATACATATATATATATATTATATATATATATATATATATATATATATATATATATATATATATATATATATATATATATATATATATATATATATATATATGTCCACCTTTTGTTTTACCTATGTCGGCGCCGGGGGGGGGGTCACCCTGTTTTTGAAATTTGGAATAGGGGGGTCACCCTGTTTTCAAAATTTGGAATAGGGGGGGTCAGCCACTTTTTAACGTCGGCAAAAAATAATCCACCGCCCCCCCCAGGCCGAAGAAACTGACCAGTCCCTTAGTCCCGGCCTGAGCATGATTTGATAGCAAACAGTTCCGCAGATCATGCTAACGATCGCAACCGTTACCAACAGACTGATTATGCAGAGCCATGCCCCAAAACGCCCAACCAAACTTAACACTAATCATGATCCCGGTCCATTTCGAGCTTGTCTTTAAGGGAAGTATGGTGGCCTTTGAAAGGCCCTTTGGTTTGGTTTTGTACCGTATTATAGGAAGAAAACCTGACTATAGTCGTTGGTGTGAATGTTTGTGTTTTGGGTTGTTTTTGGCCTCCTTTTTGCCTGTTTGAAGATTCGTTTTTGCAGTCTTCCATCCGGCGCTGTGTGTAGTGTGTGTTTCTGATCTCACTCTTAAGTTTTGTGATGTACAACTGTCTTGTGTCCCGGTGCTTTATTGGTTGTAGAGGTAAATAGAGATCAGGGTGACAAATTGATTGCCATGGTGTCTTTCCTGGTGTTGCCACTTTTGAAGGAATTCAACGCTTGGTATTTTGGCCTAGTAAGTATGCCTTTAAGATGTACCTGCAGGCTACATGGTACTGAATAGGGGCCACTTAGCGTTTCAACACATTCGATACTCTTGGCTTTCAGACTATATACCTTACCATATATCGCTTAGTAACTGGGATCTGAAATGGGAAAGGCTCAATTATTATCCATCCTTGCTAATATTAATTCTCGTTTGGCTTACAGATGGCCACCTCTACTTGTTTCGGTGAACATTTGACTTTCAATTGGACAAAACATTGATTATGACTTGCTCCTTTGTGTTATTTAGGCTTATGAAAAATATGAAAATTGCATACATGTTGTTGTCAAATATCTCAAATCTTAGATTGTAAGAGATAGGCTTCCCTATGTAATCATACAAATGATTTAAGTGGGACTTTATTGGAGTAGATTACAGTGATTGAAGAAAATGGTATATGGGAATAACTATGGTATACATTTTTTTGACAAAATGTCACATGACTTTGATGACCTTTAACTTTATATATACATATTTGTCCATAACTCATTAACCACAAGTGCTACACCCTTGATATTTGGTATGATGGGAGCCCTTATGAAGCTACATCCTGTACCTCATTATTTATGCACAACTCTAATTCTGGGCAAGCAAATAGAGCTGGAGGTCTGATTTTCGATATATAGCGACAAGTATGGAATACAAATTTTTCACAAAATGTCATGTGACCTTGATGACCTTTGACTTCAAACATACATATTTGTCAATAACTCAGTAACCACAACTGCTACAGCCTTCATATTTGGTATGATGGGACACCTTATGACGACACATCCTGTAACTCATTCTTTATGCACATATCTAATTCTGGGCAAGCCAATAGAGCTAGAGGTCTGATTATTGGTATATGGGGATAACTATGGTATAAAATTTTTGTTTGACAAAATGTCACGTGACCTCGATGACCTTTGACCTCAAATATACATATTTGTCCATAACTCAGTAAGGGAGCATTCGTTATTTACGGGGAGGGGGGTTGGTGGAATTTGAGCGACAAATGAAACGTAAAAAGCGACCCCCCCTCCAAATCAAATTTCTAAAATTTGACCCCCCTCAATTCATCAATTGTAAAATGTGACCCCCCCCCATGAAAAAAAAATTTCATCAGATTTGATTCATTAACCCTTCGCACCCTGTGGCCCCGGGCTGAAAAAGTTTCCTCACATACTAGAGAATCAACATTTTTGGTGAAATGCCAAAATCAAATTTTTTGCACACACATGAACTTGTAATCGCTCTAGTCTAATCAAGTACACTAATATCAATGATCAAGAGTTGATAAATATACAGATTTGCCTAGTTTTATATTGGAAAAAAATTATTCATAGTTTCCATATAGTTAGATAGTGAATCAACATTTCGGTGACATTCCAAAATCAAATTTCTTGCACAAACATCCACTTGTTACCACCCTAGTCTAATCAAGTAAATTAATATCAATAATCAAGCGTACATAAATACACAGATTTAACTAGTTTTATATTGGAAAAAAAATATTCATAGTTTCCTCTGACAAGATAGTGAATTAACAATTCGGTGAAATTCCAAAATCAAATTTCTTGCCCACACATGCACTGGTAACTACCCTAGTCTTATCAAGTAAATTAATATCAATAATCAAGAGTCTATAAATACACAGATTTAGCTAGTTTTGTATTTAAAAGAAATTATTCATAGCTTCTCATAGATTATGTATGGAGGACCTGTGTATTTTCTATTTTGCCTGGGAGTTCTTGTGTGTTATCACTGTATACCTAGGGAGTCCAAGACGGGAACTTTCAGAGAGTGTTTTACGTTGCATGCTGCACTGGCACTGGAATGTTTGAGTGTCAGCGTGTGTTTGAGTGTCAGCGTGTGTCAGATATTTCTCTATTTTGAGTCTTACTCAAGTCAGCAGATATGTAAAGAAACCGGTGAGTGGCAGAGATCGAATTTTATGCGGATCGGACTGTTTATTTAAACCCTACGCCATCCTCTACTTTAGTCGATGGAACGAACATTGCTCACACAAGTGAAAGCCGTGCCGTATATTTGCAATATACGCACTGCACGCTAAGATGATAATATCACCACAAGTTGAAAGCTGATCTTTCTGCAGCAAATTGTGTGTTAACCGTGAACTTTATTCCGTTTATGAGTTCAGTCAGATGTCTGAGATTGTCATGATAACATTATTTATGATCGTTCCACTGAACTTTTGTCGATGCGCGGAGTTAGCAGAGGAAGACTTCAGATTAGTTCGGCATGTCCCGACCGGAAGTGTAAACAAAGATCTAACTTCTAAGATGGCTGCTCCCGTGGTAGCTGAACTGGACGCTGCTTAGCAGTGAATTGCGTGTGTTGTCGCCGACTTTCATGTGCAGACATTACACGGGACTTACAATTGTGCTCATCATCGAACATTAGTTAAAGTCGCGTGTGAACTATTTGTGTTTCCCAGCCGCGTGGTCAAGTCTGAGGTACCTCTGTGGTAACGTTAAGTTTTCCATAGAAATTTAATTGTTAAGCATTTAGAAAGGGTTTGAACAGAGTTTTTGTTCTGAAAATGTGACTCCTGCCGTCGGGAGGTCGATCAGTACGGTTACTGTTACCATGGAGTAATATTTATAGTTTTGAAGTACGGTTTTACTATTTTATATGTAGACCCTGATATTTGACACAATATAGTAATATACAGAAGTTGTTTGTTACATTATGACTGTGTGTTGGTTCCTCATTTCATGCCCCATGCTGTGTAGCCCTGCGTACAGGTGTGTGCACGTGTGTTCCCAGCATTATATGGCCTCTACCAAAGCCCTGCAATGGTCTTTGAACAGACTTGAGGTCTCTGCGGCCTGGATCTGGACCGCAATGAAGACTAAAGGGTCTTTTTGGCTGAAATTCTGCTCTATTGGGGCAAAATCCTTTCCCTGCCTACCTTTACCTCCTAACCAATGCCAGAAAAGATGCGATTGACTTCTCCTAACGTCCAAAACCGCTCATTTTCTGAAACATAACATACTCGACAAGTTGTTAATTACCCATGGAGATCCCCATTTTGAATCTCGCTGCAGAGACCCCAGTTATCTCCACAGACCGTTGCAGGGCTGTGGTGGAGGCCGTATACGCCAGGAACACACAGACCTGTACTCAGGACTACATGCTTTGTTCCTGCTCTAGAGAGGTTAACGCCAGTCTCGGACTTGTTGGCCCTGCTAGAGAAATAAATTTGGCTGAGCTTCGGTCGGTTATTATTCTGCCGTCTCGAACATAGGTTACACAAGCAACAATTCGGTGAAATTCCAAAGTCAATTTTGTTCTCCATAATCAATACAAACCTTTGTAAAATTTGACCCCCCCTTCAATCATTGATTGTAAAATTTGACCCCCCTAAAAAGCGGTTTTGTTAAAGTCAACCCCCCCCTGATTTCCACCAACCCCCCCCTCCCCGTAAATAACGAATGCTCCCTAACCATAAATGCTACAGCCTTAATATTCGGTATGACGGGACCCCTCATGATGACACACCCTGTACCTCATTAATTGTGCACATATCTAATTCTGGGCAAGCGAATAGAGATAGAGGTCTGATTTTTGGTATATCGGGATAACTTAGCAAAACAAGTTTTTGACAAAATGTCACGTGACCTAGATGACATTTGACCTCAAATATGCATATTTGTCCATAACTCAGTAACCAAAAATACTACAGGCTTCTTACTTTGTATGATTGGAGACCTTATGACGCCACATCCTGTACCTTATTAATTATGCACATATCTAATTTTGAGACTTCCAATAATGCTAGAGGTCTGTACATTATGATATTATGTGTCTATAGTATTATTTTATTTGCAAACATTAAGATGTTGCCCTCTCGTGGTTGAAAAGTGCGAGCTCATAAAATAATACAGAAAGGTCATAACATACTAACGTAATGCCATAACACCATGACCAAACCAAATAAAATAATGATTACACACATAATACATAGCATTTCCTGTTAAAATAATATTGTAAATACATAATATTATTATTTTTCATGCAAGATAATGCTATATGCACATAAAGTCATAGTAATTGCACAATAAATATTTCTTTGTGCACATAACATCATAAAGTTTGAACATAACATAATAGTACATTGATATAAAATAATACTTGAAGCACATAATATCTTAATGTTTGCAAATAAAATAATACTATAGACACATAATATCATAATGTTTAAGCATAAAATAATAGTAAAGTGACCTAAAATAATACTTGAAGCACATAACATCTTAATGTTTGCAAATAAAATAATACTATAGACACATAATATCATAATGTTTGAACATAAAATAATACTTGAAGCACAAAATATCTTAATGTTTGCAAATGAAATACTACCGTAGACACATATTATAGCGTTTGAACATGAGATAAATGGTAAATTAACCAAAAATAATACTTAAGCACATAATATCGTAATGTTTGCAAATAAATTAATACTGTACATACATAATATTATAGTGTTTGAACATAAAATAATAGTAAATTTACCTAAAATATTACTTTATGCACATAATGTTTCAATGTTTGCTCATGAAGTAATGCCTGATGCACATACAAATATAGTATCGGTACATAAAATAATTGTGGTTTCCTTATAAAATAATTATGTACCCTACTAATATACTACTATCTGTACACTTAAGACAGCTGAGGCTTTCCATATACGCGGATGTTCATGTTTGTTATTTGAGTGTAGCATAGACCCTCGTAGTATATTCATGCTATTCACTGTGTTGTGCGCTCTTTTTTGGTGTTGGTCATCTCTACCTTTCCATAGAAAGGCGTCATTTTATGGAGAGAGAGCGTTACAATAAACCTTGGTCACAGAAAATATCAAAGTTACTAATTGCAAAAACAGCCATTCTCGCTAGACAACAGTTTATCTTATTTCTAGAGTTGACTCACAAAACTATACCTCGGCAAAGTATTAAATGCAATTAAACAATATTAAGGTCAGCCAATCTTTCATCGTCAAGATCAAGCCACCGTAAAATATTCACCTATTTACATATTAACTAATTTGTTGGCAATTAGAAAGCAGCTTCTTTGATGGCAGTCACAAGTCTCGGAAACCAGCAGTAGAGGTAAAGCATATAAAGCACTTGAAAGTTTATTAACTTATTAACTTATTAACGACAAACAGAACGCTGGAACTCTGAACTCCCCACTGATAAATTCTCTGAAGAGCTTCTGGTGCGACACACAAGAAATAGTCTTGATAACAACACGTGAAAATTGCTACAAATCATTCCAACTTTTCCCCACACAGAAACGGAACAGGTTGGACGAGTCACGCCCCTCTTAGTCCTACTGTTCTCAATGTTTATCCCGTCAATATACACACTTTAAGCACCTTTTCTCCAGATTCTTGAACGTAATTTGTCAATTGTAATTAAAAGTCTCATTAGCAGTTTAGCGAAACACTGGAAACATGACACATTACAAGTAAAATAAGACAACGCCGCTGCACACATTGGCTATTTAATTGTTTGGAGTAGTGTGGTTTAATGTTTTTTTGGTATGGTCTGATTGTGTAATTTTTAGTGACTATTTGAGTGTAGCATAGACCCTCGAGAGGGTCTATGAGTGTAGCATATTCATGCTATTCACTGTGTTGTGCGCTGTCTTTTTGGTGTCAGGAATTAGTCATTGCGAAACGAAGCCAAGTCGGTTATGTCCAAGACACTGAGATTCTTTTGACTCTTTCGTTTCGGGAACCCTTAGTAGTTCCTTTATCAGTCACTTGAGTTTATTGGTTTTGTTTGGTTCTTGTTTGATTGCTTTGCTCTACCATTAAGCTGGCTATACTAACAGTGTTGTTACAATGTAGTATATATGTTTTGCTGAAGACGCTGTTACCACGTCGTTGCTGTTTGTTTGTTTGTTTAGTCTTGCCTTCACTAATGTGTCTTTTATGTTTTTGTTTCGAATGTGTGCGATTATTATTTGCTTCGGAAAGATTAGTTTTCTGAATTTCATGAGATATATTGGGCCGGGTATCTTTGATTGAGCTCCTCACCCACGTAGTTTTATTGGGTGAGTGAGTGAGTGAGTGAGCATCTATTTTCTTAAACTTCTATGAGATTCTCGCTCCAGGGTCTATGCTGTGGTATACTTAAGAAAAAGAAAAACGTTTACGTAAGAAAGTTAAGGTTGGGCTACTCTAGTCTTTTCCAGTAACAATGAGCTGCTTTCAACGTAGCTAATGCATGATGCTATGTCGACCCAAGTAGTATATATAATGTGTATAACTGTGATAAATTTTGTTTTATTTAACTACAGGGAATTCCCCCCTTACGCGTTTGCCTATTGGGCATGCGTGGAAGAGGGAATTCCCCACTGAGTCAGATATAGTACAGAAGGGTAATCCCCGAAGGGTAATCCCCGAAGGGTAATCCCCTCTTCTGCGTTTGCCTATTGTGGGAATTCCCCCCACTGACATGTCTATACACGCAGCCACGCTATTTATAAACACACAACATGTATAGACATGTACGTGAGGGAAATTCCGCGGGAAATTCACCATCAAACTAGCCTATATAAAGGCCCCTTCGGAACGGAGTGTTGTCAGTCAGTCGACGGAAGCAGAACCGGAGTCCAGCTGATGTAAGTATGTGAAGATATGCGGCATGACTGAGGTATATGTCGAGGGGCTTCCCGTTTCGATAGGCTTCGAGTGTTGCTTAGCAGCCTGTGATGTCATGACACAGGTCTGTCATTCTACAGTTTTTCGGAACGGTTTTCATGAAAATCCTATCGGAACGTTTCTACAGAATTTTTTCTGAATGACTCTCGTTAACTAAAATAGTAAAGACTTTAATCTACTATTTTCAACAGAGACCTGGGCATCGCTAATAACATAAACATGAGCAAATATATTATCATCGTGAGCGTCGTCACCAGCCTTAACTGAGGTGTCTTTCTTCAGGATTTCAAGCTGTATTCCATCTTTTGTGTTCATTACTCTTAATCCATTTCCATGAAATTCAATATCTTTAAAACTACGCAGATCGATAAACAGACAGAATTTATTCTTCAAATAATCAACTTCATCTATATCAATTTCACACCAATCTTTATCTTCAGCAAAATACGTTGTGTTTCTTTTCAAATTGTCTTGGTAACATCTTCTGAGCGTATATTTTGTTCGCAATACCCTCAATCATTACAGACACAGATTCAATGGATGGATTAAAGAAAAGTTCACTGTTCAGTTCTAACTGATTCTGATTTTTAGTGAAGAGTATCGCGATACCTCTCATGCTACGTCGTGGTACATTTATATTTTCATTGATAACCGTGGTTGATTCTTTGAATGGGATTGTTCTAAAATAATGTAAATGTTCGTAGAGAAAACTTTTCCCACTGTTGTAATAACCAGCAGTTTCTCTCGCGAGTGTTTGATCACTTAATGTCTCATATTCCATTTGAATGTTTTTTAATTTATAATTGGGTGTAACATTATTATTACTGACAAGTAATTGGGAGGCGGGTGCAAGCGTAATTTCCCATTCAATATGACTCCCTAACGCTGATGGATATGCAACCCCATGACCTGTTATGAGGGGATGAGTCAAACGAATAGCATATTTTGTTTTATATGTGTCAAAAAGTAAATGATCGTCCCATTTTGTAAGCCTGTTGTCATCTGCATCGGCCGCGCCACTTCTCAATTTTCTTAGATTTTCATTCTGAATTCCATACAGTGTCATGTTCGTTCTCTCCTTTTTATGTTTGAAGAGATCACGATAACATTCAATAAGGTTATATTTATTCAAATTGAAAAGTGCCTGACCCTCAAATGTGAGAACCATACGCTCCACCAAATTTTTTGCAACATTTTGTACTACTCGGTTATCTTCGTGACCCATTACTTCGAGATCAAAAACCAGGTCGAAAGTATCTGGAACTAGTACTACTCCGCTTTCTAACTTTGGACATCGTATGATAAGTGTCTGGCCTGGATCTGCCTCACTTGGATTATGAGCAATCACATGATGAGTTCTTTCTGCTTTCGTTCCCTGCGGTATTCGGTTGCTGAAAGTCGGTAATAATGATCTATCGTATCCCATTTTCGTGTAATGTATATAGTAACTCAGAAGAAAAAATTCAAAATAAATCACATCTTCACATAAATATTTCCATCTGATTGAAAGATAAATCGATTACCTGTGTCGCGAATCAATCGAAGAACCCAATATTCTTGTAAATATATGACCTCCTGGTCATCATTATCTATCTCTTGGAATACGTTTATGAATTCTAGTCGCTTAAAGAAGTTAGTCTTTTGACATTCCTTCACGAAAGCTAATATGTTATGATATAGATTATCATCTTTGAGTCGGACACCTGGATTTGCTCGAAGGATATGTCGATTTACTCGTCGAGTTTACATCCAATTTCACCATTCCAATTCGACAGAGAAACCAAACAGGTCTGTATTTTTTAGAAAGAAACTTTGTAATATTCTTTTAACCAAACATGCTTTGTCATATATTAATACATAAATAACATAATTTTATTTATTATCCATACGGAGTCGTCTTCAGAATTTATAAGACTCTGTATCAATACATAATTTTATTTATTATTCCTATGGAGTCGTCTTCAGAATTTATTAGACTCTGTATCAATACATAATTTTATTTATTATGACTAATGTTAAACCTGTTAAAAATATCCATAGCTGTTCTCCAACAAATCCAACCACCGATCCTGCTGTTTTTAATAGAAAACTAACAAGTGAACCGATTAAACCTGGTATTGCAGCAGCACTTTTTGCGGCCAATGTTTTTAACCATTCACCAAATTGCTTTACAATTTCTTTCGCTTTTGTGTATACTTTGGGCGGGCCTGAACCCCCTGTGTTTGCGCCAGTTCCTGCTGCTGCTGCTCCTCCTCCTTTAGTCACAGCCAGGGCAATTGTTGATATTGTCATTCCAAAAGCAGTCAGTATTGCAGCAATTGTAATACCATTTCGTTTAAATAACTCAGTCAACTTCAGCCTGAGTGACAATTCCGGATCGGAAATTACATCATGAAGAGACCTAGTCGTAGCCAGACTTTCACGTGCCTCACTGATCTTATCATGTTCATATTCAATTCGATCAACAATTTTAGCTTCTCTTGTTATGAGTTCAGCTAGTAGTTTTTCGGCTTTTTCTTTTGCGTAGGTGTGATCTTCAGGGATTTCCTTTAACTGTTTTTCAACGTCTCTTTTCTCTAGCGTTATTTTATCTTTTTCATTGTTAAGCTCGTCAAGACGCATATTCGCAATCCTTAATTCATCATTAATAGCTCTATATTCGGGGTTTTCATTATTCCATTTTTCGATTTTATTTTCGATAGTACGTATTTCATCGGCATTATCGCTAAAATTTACTCGTAAATCTGTTATTCTATCTCTGAGTCGTCCAATGTCGTAGGGTTTCAGTCTATCGGCCGGCCTTTTCAATAACATTTTCACTTCATTATCAGTCAATTCTGTTACAAAATCTGTATCTATTCCTAATACATCTTTTTTAAATTCTGCAGCTCCCTTACCTTTTATTGAGGAGAGCATTAAAGACTTCGTGCCTTTATTTGATGTCAGCCTAGTGTCTCGATAATACAGCTCTCCATCCCTAATACTAGCATTCGTATGCATTAATTCTCGTTTATACACATCAGTAATCCTAATACTATCTAAGTATTGGTTAGCCATTTGTTTTGTAATTTCTACTCTCTGGCCAGTCAAACGATCCCCCTGTGGGCTCCCCGCGCTTGAACTAGCCTGGAAAGGGTCGGTGTTTGCAAAGGCATCATCATAGAAAAAAGTTGTTTCAGCAGCAGTAGCATCATCGTCATTTAAATTTGCAACATCGAAATCCTGGAGTTGTATATCTTCTCCTCCTTCTGCCATATTATCTCTCTATATTACTACAATTATTTTTATCATCCCTTACATATACAGTAAAAAAAATGCACGTCTCAGTTGTTGAAAGCGTTGAACAGTTAGCTGACTATATCGAAAGAACCAGCGCTGCATATCACCGCAGTTATAAATTAATGGGTCGAATTGATATGGCTCTTAATGTGACTAAGGGAATTCTTGTAAGTTCAGCTGTCATAGCAGCAATTCCGACAGTTCCAGTTCTTTTAGCTTTAACTCCTATACCAGGTGTTATTATTGATGTAATACAAGGAAAAACAGGAGTATCAAAAAGGCGAGAGAAATATAAACATTATTACGTTCAATATAAACAGCTGCTTACACAAATACAAGAAAAAGGCGCAACAACAGAAAATGCCTCAGAACTTATTCAAAACATATTTCATCAGGCACTAGAAATACAAAAACAAGAAGGATTTAGTCCACCTCTAGAAAGATACATACGTCATTATGGATTAAATGGATATGAAATATAAAAGTTAACTCCGTTTCTATTCCGAAGGGGAACTCCGTCCTATCGGCCATGTTTCTGCCAGCCATTCGCCCGTGTCTGGATTGTATAACTGCACACGTTTGATATCATTTGGCGCCATCATGATTTTACTGCGCTTTTCACTACGGATTTCTCCAGGTTTTTTCCGTACAAACTGCACAAAATGTGCCTGCTCGGGCTCCTTCCCAGTTTCAAACAGATCCTTATAGTCTTCAAAGTTTAAATGTTTTCTAACACAAACATCTTTTATCCCTTTATTTTTTTTCATCTCGGAAGTTGGAGTTCGAAAAGCATACACTTTCGAGCGTATGCCGACAAAATCAAGAATAGGTTCTCCATTCAACTCATCTTTAAATTTACCTATCACCTTTTTATTAATCTTTGGAACTCCCGTCCCGTCTTTTATACCACTAGTATCATATATCGTTTCCTTACCATTCTTTTCCACATCTTCTCGGACTATATCATTGAAAGTTGTATCTGCAGAATGAAGAGGCACACTGTAAACAAAACTGTCAGTATCTATGTAGGCTAATCGTATTCCTTTGAACTGCTTTCGAAAGTAATTGTAATGCGTCTCATACATAAGCAGCTTAGAAAGTTCAAGCACTGCCGCGCCAATGAAAACTGGCTTTTTATATTCATATTGATCCCTTTTCAGTTCCAGTAGGACACTGTCGCAGGAATCGCCATCTTCTTCAGAAGTTATGAGAGTTATATGTTTCATCTTTGGATTATACTTCTGAATCTTTTTACGACCACTATCCGTACCGTTCCGGCCCGAAACAAATTTAAAATTTCTATACTTTCGGACATCTTCTATTGTCTTGCCGAACATTGCATTATTCATCAGCTTATAGAAATTCTTTTCAAAATCTGTCTTTCCCTTTGCCCTCATTTTAGTGTTAAAGTCGATATATTTCGCGAGACACGGAGCCTCTTCAAATGCGAGTGCCCGATGAATCTTTCTCAGTCGCATTCCGATGCGAAGATAGAATTCAAGCAACTTATAATGTAAGACGTATCTATTTCTGTCCATTAGACTTGTAATCAGTCGACTCCCTCCGGCGGTAGCTCCCTGCCTCGGAAATTCGTAGTGATGTGGTGCGAGTGGTAGATCGGAATGTTCTTCATGTAATTCAGTCGGATATTCTAAGTCTACTTCTAGAAAACTTGGCGGAAATCTAGCGCCGGGTCCCCAATCCAAGCCTGCTCCGCCATTCTGAGCAGACCATTCTAACAATTCTTCCATCGTCATCCAATGAAGTCCGCCCACTGGCATTGCCTGACTCATTGCCCAGCCATAAAGATTGTTAGCATCGAGATATTTTATTTCGGTTAACGGTTTCTCCAGATCGTAATCCCCGTAAGCCGGATGATTTGTCTGTAAATAATGAATATTACACTGGCTGATACCACCTCTAATTCCCCTCTGAATGAAATTCATCTGCTCAGCATCTTGAATGAGTTTAAATTTATTACCTGTGTAAAGTAACATAGCATCCCATGTCAAGCTGACATATAGTGAGCTGGATCTAACTTATATGCTTCTAAACATGTGTCACGGAACTTTTCGAATATATTTAGCAAGAAGGAGAACGTACGTCTCACAATAGAATTCCATATAATCACGAATCGTCTTACATTCAACTTCGTCCCATACTCGCAATGCATGTTCGTAATCAGACTCAGAAATCCCCTCTTCCGTTAATTCGCTATAAAATTTGTGTCGTGGTGGGAGCTGGTCCTCTTCCAATCGCTCGGGAGAATCTAAATATTCATACGGGAAGAAACCTTTCGCCCGCTGAATGTCCGGGTACGAAAGTGGTACTGCCGTCCATCCATCTCTGGCACAGTCTTTGCCAACTTCGCGAGCGACGCAGACATCAACTGAGCACTGTCCATAAACTTTATAGGAAAGAAACGTTTCTTTGTCTCCCTCCCCCCATCGACAACAATTGAGGCGTGAAAAATAAATGTTTTCATAAGACACATAATTCCACCATTGCCCGTCTTAGCTATGATATTTGGCTCTGGTTCGTCAACATCCCTGATTTCATGTATTTTTTGTAAAATAAAAGAACCATCGTATCCCTTGAGGTTGTGAAAGTATATAGGAATGGTTCTTGATGGGCGGCACTTTTCACAATAAAAAGCGCCACCCTTCACTATTCGGTATCCGGCTTGATCTCCACATGCAATACAGTCTGGATCGTTGTAATTAGAAGTATCTTTCATCGGTTTTATTTTCCAATAATATGATTTCGAATAATTCTCAGCCCTTTTCTTCATATCCTTTAGAAATTCTGTAACACAGGAGAGGCCCGTGAATGTTCTTTTACTAAAAACTTTCGGCCGGCTGCCTGGCCATCGTTCAATCATAACATACGAAATACAAATTGGAATGTGTCGGCCGGTGTCCTTCTCAATAATTGCCTCAGTATCTGCGTAGATAACGTAGGGACAAGGAACCTTCTTCTTATGTCCTTCGAATTGACATACTTCCTTAGGAAAAACTGGCTGAGCAGTGTCTGTTCCACAGTACACCTGATGTATTTCTAATTCTTCTGTTGATGCAAAACCTTGCTTACAAACCATACAAATACACTTCTGCCTGCGCTCATTCTTTCGATTACTGTTAGAATTAAGAAGGCGATTTAACGCAGTAATTGGTACATAGTGACCCGCCTCTTCGCCGACTATCAGTAAAATATTTGCTATTTGATCCCTATCGCCTTCCGCTACTACTATAACACAGTTATGTCAGACGGGGCGGGATCATTCTCGTAGATCTGAAATACTTGGAGTTTGATGCCTGGATTTTGCTGCTCGAAGCGCTTGAATACAGTCTCATCGGCGGGCGTAGGAAATGGTATTCCATCAAAAGAGTAATCGGCCATAAATGGAGTGTACGTATTCCATTTTTTTCTAGTCTGTCCACATTTCTTTTCACGAAAGTGGGGGTCACCTAACTTTATACTTGCTACAACTGCGTATTGAAAACAATTCTCGCTGCCGAAAGGAAGAATAAATCGCTCACACAATGCTTATTTTTAACCATACGGAATTGAATCCGTGTCCGAAGGGGGAACAAGCCGCCCGACACCCCCCCTCCCGAACACCACCCCACCCCCCAACCGCCGAGCCCCCGGCCCAGCCCCGAGTAACTTCTACTAGAATTACTTCAAAATTAAGTATCTCCTCGAGAACGAGACCAGAACCCTCAACATTTTCAATTGTATCAAGCATATGGTCGTAGCGATCTATTAATTGTTGTTTCACATCCGATCCCGCTGTGCCTCTTACATCTTTTGTGTATGTATCTTTTAATTTAACAGGCAATGTACGATTTTGTGTATTACCGTTTTTCGGATCCACTAATTTGACTTCCATTTCTGTATAAACAGAGTACATCTTTCTTATTTTGGTCATACCTTCGATATCCACCAGCGTTTCGATATCCTCGACTCGCTTGACTTCAGGAAATTCTTTTCGTAAAACTGCTCCCTTGAATGCTGTACGTAATCGACGGGCCATAATAATATTTATAATATATACTACCCTAAAAAATTTTAAAAAAGAAAAATAATTATTCTATGATACGCCATCAAAATCTACCTATAATATTTTTGACAGCATTTATTTGTTTATATATCTCGCCTAATCTTTCTAAGTCGACTAGTTCTTCCGTGTCTTGAATTTCTGGTTTATAAGGCGTGACACAAAATAACCTCTCTATAGTGAAAGAAAGGGTACGCTTATTTAAGCGCGGTTTAAATGCTAAGAATTCTATCTTACTACCTTTTTGGATATTACGAGGTACAATAGCAGGATTTTCTCTGGCTGGCAATGGGCTCACTGCTTTAAAACCACAGTCAATTTCTTGAACTATATCAATACATGTAGCGAAATCGTGAATCCCTCTTTTAAACCGAAATTTAAAATACTTTGTCTGTGTGTCGCTCCCTTGCTTCTGATACACTTTAGATGGATTGTAAAATCCGATAGGATTCTGGGAGTGAGCGGCCAGGCTTGCAGCATAGCTTTTAGCAGTGCTTGCATCGAAACTTTCACCTAAGGTACATGATATTATCAGATCGGTAAACTTTTGAAGACTCGGTAGCCAATGGACACACATTTCATCGCATGTAGCTGGATCTTTTGAACCATATTTAGGCCCGATGGGGAAAACCACTTCTAGCTCACTGTCTACATATATAATAGGATCTACATATTCACCAAATATGAGTTTGCCGTCACTGATTTGAATATTGTTTTCTCCACTTTCAAGTATTTTTATTGCATCTGAAATAGAAAGGATTGCCATTGTCTTATCGTAATATATCTTTACGAAAAATAATTTTTTTTTTTTTAAATTTCTATGATATAGATAGCACAAAAATGTCATACATATTTATAAATGGACCAACTGGAAGTGGTAAGAGTTACGATGCAGTAAATTTGGCGGGCGCCACCGACCACATTATTTGTGAATCTTCCATAATTCAACATCTGACTTTTTCTCGAATCCGTTCCCACGTTTCCGTGGCAGCGGAAGAAAAAAAGATTGTTTCTAGAGCATTTGACCATTTACATAGTTTCATTATCATATTCAAAGATATGCCTTTTGATTATTGCAGGCGGAATATTCTGACTCGAGCCAGACAATATGAAATAGCTACCTTAAAAGAACTAGAAGAGATTCATAAGCAGTTCAAACAGACTTTCTTAGAAATTTGCAACGACTACAGACTTCCATGTTTGATAATTAGTTATCCTCTTACGCCTGAAGTTCTCAAGAATATACTTAATCCAACAATTGATACCGAGACAGTCGGGCCAGTAGATTTTCCACGAGCTTTTGACTTTGGAATTGCATGGGGCGGCGGCAGCCAGGGATTTTTAATAGAGGGTTTCGACGAGGAGGAACTTGAAAAAGCTTATTATCCACCTAATCAAGAACAACTAGAACAACCTCGAGTCTCACTCAAGAACCTACACAAACTTCTTAATGCTTGTGAATCTGTGCACGCTTATAATGCTTCTTTTGACTTACAGGCACTTGACATGATGCCGAAGGAACCCTACGGTTACCCCTACGGAACGGTTCCGAAAGGGGGCAAGACTTTGAAGTTACTTGTCTATGGCTCATGTCAGTTGTGTACATTATACTTCAACCAGAACTTATCGATAAAGCTGAACAAGGAGGACTGGAAAGAACGGACCTTGGCAACATGAGAAGTCGCTTTGAAGATCTTGCAAACTTAATATGTGCCTCCGGATCCTCCCCTCCCCTGTACCACCTCATCCACATACTGCCAAAATAGATGCAATAAGTGAACATTACTAACGACAATACATGATAAATACTTGGCCAGGTGGTTGGAAGCGGGCTGGTGGTAAACTGACACTTTTGGTTTTCAAGAAATTAGGCTTGCTCCATGGTACTTATTGAATTACTTTCATAATTACTTGTCTTAGTACCAGCACAGGAACTTGGTCGAGTACTTACGAAGTTCTAATAACATTTTCCTCTGGCTCCCAACTATTGAAACTTTCTGGATAACCGCGCCATTTTATCAGATAATATTTCTTTCCTCTAATTTTTTTCGTCTTCAAAATTCGTTCTACTCTGTACAGCTCGTCGGCACCAACACGTTCCAAAAGGGCGCTCTGAAGTTCATCAGAATAGAAAGTGCCAAGTATTTCCTCTCCATTCAGATCTTTTATTTTGTAAACTGGCGGAGTACCCAGTCCAGCTGCGTACACCACTTTTGAAACTATGAAAATCTCCTCGGTCCAATTTGGTAAATATCCTTTCCTGAAAGTGGTCTTGTATTTTGTAATTCGAACCCGTTCTCCCAGCTTGAATTCAGGGGTGGTGCCCGCGGCCGCCAACTCAGGACCGTAAAGTGTATAAAATGCCTGCCAATTGTTGTCCTCTGTTACGTCGACGGGTTTCATTTTGATACTTCCGTGTACGGTGTTATTGTAATTCTCGAGAAGTTGTGGTAAAATGGGGAGCCAGGAACGTGTCTGTCTGTATGTGAAGTATTTCCACATCATCGTTTTAAGAGTACGATTAAAACGTTCAACGACGCTAGCTTTTTTGTCACTGTAGGTGTGAAACCAGTGAATTCCCGCCTCCTCCAACCATTTCTGCATTTTTTGGTTTGTAAATTCCCGCCCCTCATCTGTCTGAAGTTTGTCGGGTTGCCTCCCGGATTTCTTAATTATGTCTTGTAGCGCCTGTAACGTATCATCAGCCGTTTTTGACTGTATCGGCCTGGCCCATGCATATTTGCTGAGCACATCGATTACTGTTAGCATGTATCGAATGTTACGATTCTCTTTTGCGAATGGTGAAGGGAATTCCACGAGATCTGCTTGCCAAAACTCGTCTATCGATGTTACGAAAATGCGCCTCCCGCCCGTAGCACGAGTACGAGGTACCAGTTTATGTAGATTATAAGTTAGCTGAGTTTTTAACCACTCCTGCACCTCTTTCTTAGTAACGTTTAGTCCGCTGGCGCGTGCTGCGTCATATAATTTTTGTACACCTCCAAACCCAGTTTTCGGGTTGTAATATAATTCTCGAAGTTTCGGGTTGTAATATAATTCTCTAAGAGTACCTTCGGTAGAAACTTCGGTCGAAGCCATGATTAGCTTAGCAGCTGTTTATATTGAACATAATGTTTATATTTTGATACTCCTGTTTTTTTCCCTATTATACGAAAAATTGAATGTCGTACGGATGCCGTAAATGAAATACTAGTTTACTGAATGGTATACTTTTCAATTGTCTGACTAGGTCCGTGGCCTCCCGTTCTGACACCTCCATTCCATATTCTTTTATAATAGTCTTGTTGTCTGTCTTGCTCGGTGTGTAAAAAAGTACTAACATCTGTATGTTTTCCCTAAATGGTTTACTAATACTAGTATATTGTTGAGTCAGAACCCAGACAGATAATCCGTCGTGTCTTGCGCTGAAACCAAGTTTGACTAAAATGTCACTGCGCTTCTTCATATCTTTGGACGAGGCGCAGTCGTCGAGGATTATTAAAGTGTTCGTGCCGGCCCATTCTTTTTGTACTAAGGCTAGTGTAACATCCACAGCATCGAGTCCGACCGGAAACACAAACACGTGGTCATCGGTGAAAATGAATCTTTTATTATACGTTTTATTGTTCATGAATGTTGGACAAATGAAAACTATATATTCAAATTTCCTTAAGTACGGACCGGTGAGGAGATCCATCACATATTCTGTTTTGCCAGAATTTGTCGGCCCAGTTACAATCATGTTGAATGGCACGGTTGCATACATCGGATCTATATACTGTACATAAATGAATCTCTTCTAGTTCTTTCAGAATATTCCACCTACAATAGTAATGAATATGGCTAAAGATAACAAACCAATTTTGCCGTATTCGTGAATAGGATCCGCGCCGGCGGCGAGTGGCACGGCTGCTGCCTTCCGTTCCCGTTCCGAAGTCGATAAGGGAATCTGACTTGTGTCAACAGCGTCTGCCGTATTAGGTGGCCCTCCGGGATGCACAGCATCCTGCCATTTCACAGCATCCTCTTCCCCTTCCATCTCATGTTTAGCACTTTCTTTAATTTCTGTGTTTATATCTCCATTTACCCTGAAGACCATAGATTCTGTTGCGTATTGCAATTCATTATTATAACCTGTGATTGCCGGGCCCGAAAGAATGACCATTTTAGACGGTAAGAGAAGTAAATTGGGTGAAACTGCCATATCAAGTTTGACACCAGTATTCATTATTGTGTCTTGATATCGCCTATAACTGATTACTTTGTCAGTATTACGAATTTCATCTTCGAGGAGAACGCCGAATTCTTTTCGGACTTGCTCTGCGCTGCCAGTATCACCCACAATGGTACTGCGAATATTAGCTTGTGCGCCAAGTATGCAATATACATAGGCTTCAAGGCTTTCATTGAGGCGGGCGAGACCGTTCTTTGTTAGTCCAGAGTCTCCCTTCAGAGTAATGAAACTATTATATTGCCCCTCTGTTCCATCATTTCGGAAGAAATAATAATGTGGTCTGTCTTTGTCGGGCAGTACATGTTTTTTCTTTCCAAAAATGGTATGTGTATAGAAAACGCCTCCGTCGGCGGAGAGGAAAAAGTCATGACCATTGTATATTGCTTTTGGCTGTCGAACGGGACCACGATTAGTGTAATATTCATAACCATAACCAAGACCTGAGTTTTGGCCTTTGCGATATCGAAAGTCGGACTTCGTTGGGCTTATATTTCCAAATTCTGTACATAGAAGTTCATATTGGACGAGATTGTATGGATTGTCACCGGCTTTGAAGACAGAGGTATCGTCTGGAAGTGCAACGCCCATTTCATGAAGTATCCGACGTATTGTAAAGTATACATGAAAACGGCAGAATGATCGTATTTGTGGCGGATATTTCTTATTGAAGAGATGGGCGAATGATATACCACAACCAGTAGTGCTGCACCATACGGCGAAATTTAATTGCTGGTCCCAGTATTTCATGTGTGGGCCGCCCAGCCATATATTACTTTCTTTAGCTGATCGATGAGTGATTACGTTATCTTTGAACACATCCCGCGGATGAAAAGTAAATTTATCTGTCGGCGTTACATATATTTCTAAGTCAATGAGAATAGGTTTTACTCCCCCGTTTGGTTTGGAAGGAATATCAGCATGCTGTACTGTCGGTACGCTCGTCTTATTCAATTGAAAAGCAACTGGGAATGAGTCTGTACTCATTATTCATGTTTCTATATACAGATAGATTTTAATGGAGGAGAATTTTTCATACTTCGGAATCATTAAAGCCTTCAAAATGTAAGAAGCGAAATACAGTTCTCTTATAAGTGATACCATCACTCAAAGTTTCATAGATCTAGGAGCCCGTGCAATCAGTCAGGTAGTTCCAATCGATGACCGAGATAACTATGCCACTGATCTTAAAAAGGATTTTATTCTAAACAGTGAAATAAAACGATTATCAGGACGGATAGCCTACACGTGGGGCCCCATACTTGCTCTAGTTTCCACCGGTTTAATTACGGGTAAACATGTAGATTTAAAAAAAATCGGGTTAAATATAATACCCGAAATAAATGGATTCAACTTCGCAAGCACCCCAAACGGTTCCAACACCGACTCAGCAAATGGAAACGGCTATACCGTGATAAAAAGTACTATGAGTCCAGGTCGAGCGGATTTCTTAACAGTCAATAAATATATAGTTCATTCAGATGTCGTCGATGTGACTGGAAATTATGTTTCTAGCGGCTCGGGTGAATACATACAGGGGAAAGTATCGAACTGTTTACAAATACTTCCCGTCCAGGATACAAAAGAAATAAGTGAAAAGGTCACCTATGATTTTAAAAACGGGGGCTCAATTTCCATGCCATTGAGAAAAGGCTCATATTACATGAGTTCAATGCGTATTTAGATAACAGATTAGGGCGGAAAGGAAGTCAATTTCAATAACTGGCCAACTAGCTTTTGTATTGAATTGCTGTAGCTAACCCTATCAGCGTAGCGCCCTACCGGAACGTAAACCATCCCACGACCAACCCTCCAGCAATATAAATCATTTCATATTCTTTTGCTCGGGACTGGGCTGATAATAATCTGAGAATTGCGCTGGCCCTGACGTAGAGTTGGCCACCGCTGCTGCTTCTTCCAGGATTTCTGCATCTGTATATCTTAATTCAAGCTGCAGCATGCGCATCCTTTGCTTGATTTTCTCTTTCCCAGTCAGCCTGGAGTAATCTTTTTTCTGACCAGACGTTGCAATCATGTTCAAATTTTTCTAATGCTTTATCATGTCTAATTTTCTCTTCAATAAGAGCGTCACCATTCCCAGAAAGCTTTTGTCCGAAATATTTCCTCCTGTGAATGCCGTTGCATTTAATACAGCACCGAGAACTGTCATTCCTATAGCTGAAGCCATGATTGTATATTTATATTGTACGTAATAATGTTTATATTTCTCCTGTTTTTCCTTTTTATTACAAGGTACTATTTTAATTTTCACTGTATATAGGTTAATTATGTCTGGCCCAAGTAACTTCGGTCTTGGTACAATTCACACACAAAATCTTGAGCTTGAAGATTTGAGTGATGTTAAAGTTAACAATAAGATAGCAGGTAATCATAATAAGGATTACGTCCTTTGTTATAAGGACCGTGAGAAACTTTTGTTTTATCGGCCGCAACAGCACAGAAACACGAACATGCAGTAGAATTTTCCGAACTTAAAGACGTCGATGAAACTGTAATTGACGCTACAAAGGCTTCAAATGATCCTACTCCTTTTGCTCTGATGTGGGATGGGGATAGTCAGAAATTCATGCCTTATAATGTACCACGTAACATCTTAGATATATTGGATAGTGAAATTTCAGGTGGGGTTGATGAACCGCCAGGAACTCCAATGTGATTTATTTTGATAGCAATGTAAACAAATATAAATTGTCCGATTTTCGCCTTTATCTTAAGCCTATAAATAACCCATACATTACACTACTTGGTATACCGGTTCACCTTAAAATTAGTCCTCTTAATACAATAATGAAGGCAGATAATACACTGCGAAGGTGGATAAATAATGGGGAGAATTATTGTTCATATTCAGCTAGCAAGGTTCCAGTAAGATTATTTTGGGACACAATTTTAAAGAAACTGGGTCTGAAAAGTGTGGGGGAGGAGACAGCTGAATTAACTTTACAGACAGCCAATCAACAGATGACTGATAATATGAAAATAATTGAGCATGGTACAGTTGTTATCAAATGTATAAAATTAGGTACAGGAGACGAGTTTGATGATTTAGTTGGAAATATTGCTTTAAAAACAGATTCAAGAACACCTTGCACTATTTTCATAACTATTGATAAAGATCGAAAAGATTTAGATATTTTTACTCATACTCAGGAAGAAAGTAGTTCCAACAACATTTCATTTGTTAAAAAAGATACAACTACTTACACTTTAGATATCAGTACCATTTATCTAAAACGTCTCATATTGTTTGAAGTAATGGTCTTCCGACATATTAAGTTCAGAGGAAAATTCTAAAATTTTATCTATCGTGTGAGAAAGTTCGTACCGATAGCAGACCTGTGTCATGACATCACAGGCTGCTAAGCAACACTCGAAGCCTATCGAAACGGGAAGCCCCTCGACATATACCTCAGTCATGCCGCATATCTTCACATACTTACATCAGCTGGACTCCGGTTCTGCTTCCGTCGACTTACTTACAACCCCTTACAAAACGAACTGCCTATTAGCCAGTCCACATTTCTGTGTGGAACAGTTTGAATGGTTATTTGAAGAAAAATAGGCGGTCCATAGCAGTCCAACCGCCACATGCCAGTATTGGAAAGATGACATGTTAAAATTTGAACATGCATCACAAGCTATGCATGTGAAATCAGACTCAGCCATGTGAAGTAACCATTCATTACCAGTCCTATTGAATTCATGACAGAAGGGAAGATTGTCAATGGATTGAATGGTAGCTTACACATGTGGTAGTAAAAATTTAGACATGCATTAATAAACTGCAAGGACTGACTTGTTGTCAATTCTCATGTCAATCTCATTCCCTATTGTCTATTTAATATAAGTAAATTAGGCGGCACCCATGTGTAGTGTTGTTTTTTACTGGGGTAAGTTTTTCGGGTGAAAATACTCATGTTTGCGCTATAGAAATGCCACATGGGTCACATGCACCGGTTACCAGTTAAATTGTTCTCAGACTTTAATATTTAGTGGATACAGAAGCAGTGGTTTGCAGTTTTAAAGTGTCAGTGACAGTATATAGCTGTAAGTTTTTTATTTTGTAATTCTTGTGTTGTGTATTAACTTCACTTACTTTATTATTCACAAATTTAAGTTGAATTAGCTCGTTCATATTATCAATACAACCAACATACACTTTGGGTGCATGTTATTATAAAAGTTCACTGTTATTGTTTTCAATTGAAGTTTAGTCCAGACTAAAATGTGATTACAAACAATATATCAATGCTGACAGTACATAATACAGGTTCTGAACACTGGACATTTGAACATGCTTTAGAAAATAGAATAACATAAGCAATACTGGCTAACATGATTTTGAAAAAAGAGAAAAACTGTAGTCAATATAAGAACAAATTTCTGCCAAAATTATGAAGTTACAGACTATCCCTTGAATATGGTTAGAATTGGTTTAATTCATCTCCATTAAAAAAAGAGACCAGGGATTTTCAGTATAAACCAATGAATATGACAAGAGGGAAGTCACTGCAAACATCTGCGAGCAGCCTCTAAATAAAATCAGCACAGATCAATTTAAACATCGTTTATTTTTATTTTCAAAATGTGAAATAATTAACACATGTTCACCGCTAAATATCCAATATGATCGGAACCTGCATTCTATTGAAAGGTACTCACATTTTCAGACGTAATATGGTTGGATCTGTCATTAAATATTTCTCATACGGTCCACGTTTTCGTGTACGTCCGTGAGCAACTGGCTATGCAGTCATGTACGTCATATCATGTCACAACGACGAACACACTTGCGATGGTTCTGCATCTGCCATTGTAAAACTTTCGCGACTACAACTTACATAAAACTTAATGGAGACGCAGTACGGGTACTGTTTTATTCCCCAACCGTACAAAAATCGAGCCGGATGGACTAACGGTTCTGACGATATACAGGTACGGTGCGATGTCGTGATTTACAGATTTACAATGGAGTGGCCGGGACGCAACAGGGTACGACCGGAAGGGTCCCGTAAATGAGTATGCTGGAATTTAACAAGGCAGATCAGTATTGCAACGGTGTTCACTTAGTGTGTCTGACTTCCGTATTTTAACTGATCTCTTCATATTAAGTCATTTTTTTTATTATTATAAATATCTAAAAGAAAAGTTTACGCGTACACGAAATGTCATAATTTTGTGACGATCACGACCCTTGACCTTTTGACTTATCGGATATCTCAAATGAGACTGCGCAGAGTTTTTTGAAGTAACGGCTAACAGTTCAGACTTTCAACTGAATCTTACGAATTATGGCTGATTTCTCGGTCATTTCTACCCCCAGCGACGATACATTTTTAGTCAAAACAGCACGTGATTTATGTCTAAGGGGTAATGTTTCAGTAGGCATGAAGGTAAAGTGTATTTCCCCCGCGACAGTGTTGGACCGTGGTTGGATGCAGTGACCAAGACAGCAAGTCGCCGGTTGACGATAATTTTCCATTCATCCGGTAAGTATTTGAAATGCATATTTATAAAATACTCTTATAAAGCTCAAGAGGTAGAAATTTTGATTTCGAATACCTTTTACCTCAAGGAGGTAACACCAACACGTAGCGCCACGTATCGAATACATTGCTATAGTATGTGTGACTTCAGACTATGGACAAAATGGTGGTGCATTGCACTTGCTGGCGATCGTGAAGATGTGAGCCTCACCAATACTCGAAGTCAATCAGATAATGAGTTGTGCCTGTTTTTATTCACATTGCAAAATTTGCTCAATAAGCATTTTCAGATGAATTTCTCGCTCGCTTTCAATTTTCGGGGGTATGCAAAAAATTAGGCGAAATGAAAATATTAAAAAAAAACAAAACTAGATCGTAGGATGAACATGGCTTTGTAAACTTATGATTGTTTGTACCACTAGGTCTTACTTGCAATTTTCTACTTCTTTTATACATGGTTACTGTTAAAATCCATTTTTAATATGATATTGCCAGGTATGAAGCCTTGTATTGAAAGACAAAAAATATTCAGAAATTTGATGCGTCTTAATTTTCAAAGGACAGCAGCTGTAATTTTTAATGAGTTCAATAACTTGTTTGCTACATGTATTACAGACAGTAACATACTTTCTTGTATTGATTCAAATTATGATGTAATGATGTAATGATGTGACGAGTCTGTAATGAGTACATAAATTAATCGGACTAGTAGCTGTGGCAACTAGTCAAGTCACTACACAAGCCCAATACATTTCTGGATATGTTACACTAGATATGTTACACACATGTAATAAATTCTTCTATGTGTTTACGTAACAAATCACACTCATGTTCTAAAACTATATTGTAAATTTGTTGTCTTAATAAATGTTGCTAAGTTCATTCTCTTCTTTCTCTTTCATTTCAGTGTGCATGTCAGCCAAGGCCCAAGAGAAATTCGGCAAATATAATCATGACTTACCTAAAGAAGTCTTCAATGTCAAATTTCAAAACAAAATAGGACATGAAAGACGAGACTTGGCCAGAGCTAAATGAACTCTTTTAAAAACTTATCTTGGACTAAATCACTTTTCACTTTGTCTGTAGAATTTGTTGAAGCCAAAAATTTATTAAATTTGTCATCAGACTTACAGATATATTTTGTGCTTTTTATTTTGAATGTTTGGAAAGGTGAGTCTGCTTGTGTTTGCTGTGTTCAGGTGAGTCTGAGTTGCTTTTAACTCTGTTTGGCCAGTCTTAGTTTTAGGCCAAATATGGTTAAATTACATCTCCAACCAATTATATCATATGCTGCACTGAAAGAGCCTGTGTAAAAGTACTTGATTTCACTGGAATTTGATTTCACTTATTGATGTTTGCTTACATCTTGGCTGGCAAACATGCAAATGAAACAGTGTCTACCAAATTCATCACAGCAACATCAGTTAAAGTAAAATCCAGTGTCAAATAAGTACTTTTCATGATGCTCTTTTTCTGTCAGGATGACCCTGTCATTCAAAATAACCATTCGTTCACATACATGTGAATGGATTCAAAATAACCATTCGTTCACATACATGTGAGTGGATTCAAAATAACCATTCGTTCACATGTATAACCATTCGTTCACATGTATGTGATGGCTAGCTCATTTAAATATTTCGGCCTATACACATGCTTCTGAAATGAATGTGGACTGCCTAACTGCCTATTCCCTATGCACATGCATTTAGCCATGCCAACTAGCCATGTGCATACTCATTTCACATGGTACTGACAGGCATTCCTGTTCTATAAGGGACACTCCGTTCCAAAGGGGCCTTTATATAGGCTAGTTTGATGGTGAATTTCCCGCGGAATTTCCCTCACGTACATGTCTATACATGTTGTGTGTTTATAAATAGCGTGGCTGCGTGTATAGACATGTCAGGGGGGGGGAATTCCCACAATAGGCAAACGCGTAAGAGGCCCTTCGGGGGATTACCCTTCTGTACTATATCTGACTTCCACGCATGCCCAATAGGCAAACACTAAGGGGGAATGCCCCTGTAGTTAAATAAAACAAAATTTATCACAGTTATACACATTATATATACTACTGACCCATGATCCCTCTCTGTGTACATAATCTGTTCACTACATTACCCTCCACCACAACGGAGGGAAACATAATGGACTAACCAAATCACCGTACACATGAATTAGATGGCTGCAAATTTTGTCCGGACCAAAGACTACATGTTGATAAAAGAAGGGCCTCAGTAGCTACGCTGGCATCGGTCTGCACGCACGCTTGTCCCTTTATGCCATGTATACGGAAGGGCTATAATACGGCCACGGCGTAGTCATAGCCGAGCTCCGGTAGCCGAGCATTCTTGACTCATACCGGCTGTAGGGCGCTAATAGCTTACCATTGTGCATCGGTTGATACCGTGACAGAAAATTGCTTTAAGTAAATATTAATAGTAACCTCCGTGGTTTTATTTTACGGCCACGTGTACGTTAGTCCATAGAGTTCTCTTCTACCTCCATGGTTAGTCGCTCGCTACGATCATGGAGCCAGGAGCGGAGCTAGTACCTCCATGCTATACGGCAAGCCACGGTTTGT
The DNA here is from genome assembly GCF_041260155.1 of Ptychodera flava. Lineage (NCBI taxonomy): Eukaryota > Metazoa > Hemichordata > Enteropneusta > Ptychoderidae > Ptychodera > Ptychodera flava. The sequence continues at coordinate 48,043,365 of NC_091931.1, read as the reverse complement.
GGAGGGACCGTGGGCAAGCATTGTGGAATACCTTGGTCATTATATGCTCACTGTGTTTCGAATGTCGTTCCAAACGGCTATGCTAGGTCTGCATAGTTTTCCTTGTTTGATGAACATTAGTGTTGTATTTGAAGGGAAATTTGTGAAAGCAACAAATTTGTCTTGCTTTATTCGGAATCGTAACTGTCTTTCAAGAGAACTCTTAATTCACTGCCAACGTGCGAGGGTTGGCAACCTGATGTAATAGACATTCCCCGAATTTCCAACATATATGAGTGTGTGCGTAAACAAGAAAAGTAAACACATGAATTTGATAGACGTGGTGGGTATAGCAGATTTCGACCAAATAGCCCATAGCCACCACGTCTAAATCTGTGTGGGGAAAAGCTGTCATATATTATAGCTTTGCTCTGATTGGTCTGTAAGTAACTACGAGAAATGACCCGATAGGTCTATTTTAAATCAAAACGTGATTGCTCCTCTCCAGGATCAGGGCTTTGCATAATTGTCGACATCTATTCCCGATATACTTGTTGTATAGAGAATATATAGAGTCACTCAGTCCCAAAATAATTTATTGGAAGCAACTAGCACAATCAGTGAGTGGGATTGGTCAGTGTGTTCGACAGCACGGCGTGGGTACTGCTCTAATTACAGTTCTGAGAAAATCGGAGGAGGTCTTTCTGTAATCACCTTCAGCCTTCGGCAGAAGCGCTGACTGTCTGTCGAAGCTTTATAGTTTCCAGATTTAAGGTGAGTTGGGACATATACGGAACGATAGCTTAATTTCAGAGGTTGATATATTCGGTAAGCTCTCTCATTCGTTCGGTTGGTTATAATAACTGCGCACAATGCGAGCGTGTTCACTACAGAGAGACAGTCAGATTCCTTCTTCAATGGATATATCACCATCCAAGTGCCAGTAAATTCTCACTTTTATTAGAAATACGTGTGCTCGAAATAGGTCAAAAACAACTTGCGGGATATCTGTCATCCTTGCGTTTGTCTGCTTCTCTGTCAACAATAATTTTTCTATCGGTCGTATTGCTCAATGTCTTTTCAATTAATATCTCCTTTCCAGATTGTTTTTTTTAACTTAAGGATGCCTTTGCCATACTTTGGCAATCGTGTTTACATTATTTTCTGTGTATTTGACTGACGTTTGTTAAAAACCAAAAGTCATTGGTTAACATGTGATCGAGATAAAGATATCCCGTCGTTTACAGAATCATAAAGTCGTTCTTGTTGTTCAGGAAAAATTCGTAGCCATGCGAGTTCGCTGACAAAATAATGGCGTGCGATCTGAGCGTTCATATGCGAGGCGAATATTTCCCGCAAAATATGCTAATTTTTCTGACTAGCTATAATTTTGCAATGCCCTCAAAACAAAACTGATCTGATTTTGAAATGGACAGATATTTTCGATGTGCGCGTTTGTTTAATTGTCTTCCGGAAAGAAGGGCGCTGTTTTGATATTATATAATTTCTCTCACGGGAAATCCTCACCTTGTAAAACAGAAAAACCGTAATCACATACAAACTGTATAAATAGGACATTACTTGATGCCTTTTGGCTATTTTTCAGTACGTTCTGTTCTGTGTATCAACTGCAGATTCTTGTTCTATTCCCCACAGCATACTTGAATAACAAATAGTTTGTTTGGCAAAATGCTGCGTTTATATATAAAATCCGCAATCATTTTTATTGATGACAATGAATTCTAGTCCTGACTTGAATTCAATAAGAATGCTGGCTATACACATATGGCTGCCTTAATAAGTTAAACATTTGACTTTTTATCACGCTTGAGGGATTGTAAAGAGAGACTGCAGTAGATACACAAAAAACACAAAAAATTAGCCAAACATTACAACTACAAATTGACAAACCAAAATGTACACATGTTTCACACCAGTCGGACAAAGTTTTGTTTCGAGTTCCCCCTTTGAGTCCTCAAATCTCTTTTTAAATGCCCCAATTACCGTTGATATATTCAAATACCCCGTCAATTCTCCCGCGCCCTATGAAGTGTTCGTGAATGCAGCCAAATTTTGTCACAGTGTCAATTTTAAAAGCGGGTCGATTGTATCACGTGGCGCTCAGTTCTCTTCATGCTTAAAACTTTTAGGCAGAAATAGGACTACATTCTCGTCAGTGTGAATTAAGTGGGGTCAAAAGTCAAGCAATAAAACAATAGTCGTTAATTAAAATGTGTGCGAACGTTCTGAATTTTACTCATGTACGATTTTTTAGGAAACATATTGAGTGATATATTTTCATTTTTAACGGTACTTTATATTCGGACACCCTGCAAGAGTATTTATTTGGATGTTTTGCTTCTTTGCAAATCCAATAGTAATTAAAATCTACTGTGGTGAAAAAGAAATGCTATGTCTACAATGATGCTGTATTAATGATCAGGACTTGTTTATTAATATTTACCGCCAAGAATTCGTCAGTTAACCTTTGCATCTTTCTTATCGTACATAATCTATCAAATGTATAATTTATTCAAGACGCGCCATGAAGTCTATACGGGTGAACGCCGCAACATCAATAAAAGCACCAATTTGTGAACTCTACTGTGCTGATTAGACCAAGCCTTGTATTTTTGTTCGTTTGTTTAGCTTACAGTTTGTTTGCCAATTTGTTGTTTGTATAATATTTGAATAGCGTACATTGAATGCCAACCTTATGCTTATTCGCGCATCAACATAATATGGCTGGACTGCAAACATGACCACAGACAGGGGACATGGCAAATAATGTTATATCTGTGACATAACATTATTTGTACCCATGCTCAGCACCGCGTGAATATTGTTGGGAGTATCTGTCCTAAATTATATCACAAGTAAACACCTACACCCTCATCGGCATACACACTAATCACAGACACACACGCATGAAGAGACACACATCTTCGCAAATTGAAAGTTATGTTCGGCCTGTCAACGACACATAAAGTGGTGACATAACAACTCTCTCAACTCCACCTTTCCATAGAAAGGCGTCATTTTATCAGGAGAGCATTACAATGAACCTGGCCACATAAAATATCAAAGTTACTGATTGCAAAGGCAGCTATTCTCACTAGAAAACAATTTACGTTATTTTTAGAGTTTACTCACAAAACTTTACCGTGGCCAAGTATTAAATGTATTAAAACAATCTTAAAGTCAGCCGATATTTCATTGTCAAGCTTGTCATGTTTATTGTCAAGCCACCGTCAAATACTCACCGATTTACATATTAACTAATTTGTTGGCAATTAGAAAGCAGCTTCTTTGATGGCAGTCACAAGTCTCGGAAACAGGCAGTAGAGGTAAAGCATATAAAGCACTTGAAAGTTTATTAACTTATTAACGACAAACAGAACGCCGGAACTCTGAACTCCCAACTACTAAATTCTCTGAAGAGCTTCTGGTCCGGTACGAAGGCCATAGTCCCGATAGCAACGAGTGAAAATTGCTACAAATAGTATAGCTTTGCTCTGATTGGTCTGTAAGTAACTACGAGAAATGACCCGATTTGTCAATTTTAAATCAGCAACGTGATTGCTCCGCCCCAGGATCCGGGCTTTGCATTATTGTCGACATATATTCCAGATAAACTTGTTGTATAGAGAATATATAGAGTCACACAGTCCCAAAATAATTTATTGGAGGCAACTAGCACAATCAGTGAGTGGAATTGGTCACTGTGTACGAGCGCACGGTGTGGGTACTGCTCTAATTACAATTCTGAGAAAATCAGAGGTCTTTCTCTAATGAGCTTCAGCCTCCGGCAGAAGCGCTGACTGTCTGTCAGATGACTGTCTGTCTGTAGTTTCCAGATTTAAGGTGAGTTGGGACATATACGTAACGATAGCTTAATTTCAGAGGTTGATATATTCGGTAAGCTCTCTCATTCGTTCGGTTGGTTATAATAACCGCGCACAATGCGAGCGTGTTCACTACAGAGAGACGTCAGATTCCTTCCTCAGTGGATATAACATCACCAAGGCGCCAGTAAATTCTCACTTTTATTAGAAATGTCTGTTCTCGAAATAGGTCACAAACAGCTTTTCGGGATGCAGTCAAATCTGTCATCCTTGCATTTGTCTGCTTCTATGTCAACCATAGCTTTTCTATTGGTCGTATAGCCCAATGTCTTTTCAATGGATATCTCCTGTCCAGATTGTGTTTTTTAACTTTTGGATGCCTTTGCCATACTTGCAGTCGTGTTTCACATTATTTTCTGTGTATTTGACTGACTTTTGTTAAAAAAAAAAGTCAAGAAGTCATTGGTTAACATGTGAGCGAGAATAAAGTTATCCGTCTTTTACAGAATAATAAAGTCGTTCTTGTCGTTCAGGAAAATACGGAGCCATGCATGTCCGCTGACAAATTAATGGCGTGCGATCTGAGCGTTCATGTGCGAGGCGAATGTTTCCCGCCAAGTACGCTAATTTTTCTGACTAGCTATAGTTTTGCAATCCTCTCAAACAAAAACTGATCTGTTTTGAAATGGACAGATATATAAGATCTGTGCATTTGTTTAATCTCTTCCGGAAAGAATGGCGCTGTTTTGATATATATAATCTCTCACGGAAAATCTTCACCTTTTAAAACAGAAAAAACTGTAATCACATACAAACTGTATAAATAGGACATTACTTGATACCTTTGGCTATTTTTCAGTACGTTCTGTTCAGTGTATCAACTGCAGATTCTTGTTCTATTCCCCACAGCATACTTGAATAACAAATACTTTGTTTGGCAATATGCTGCGTTTATAATATAAAGACCGCAATCATTGTATCGACGACAAATGAATTCAAGTCGGGACTTGAATTCAATAAGAATGTTGACTCTACACTTATGGCTGTCTTGATAAGTTAAAACATTTGACGTTTTATCACGCTTGAGGGAGTACAAAGAAAAACTGCAGTAGATACACAAAAAACACCAAAACAATTAGCCAAACGTTACAACTATAAATTGACAACCCAATATGTACACATGTTTCACATCAGACACAGTTTTGTTTCGAGTTCCCCCTTTGAGTCCCAAATCTCATCAAATGCCCCAATTACCCTTGATATATTCAAATACCCTGTCAATTCTCCCCCCCTCAAGAAGTGTTCGTGAATGTAGCCAAATTTTTCCATAGTGTCAATTTGAAAAGCGGGTCGATTGTATCACGTGGCGCTCAGTTCTCTTCATGCTTAAAACTTTTAGGCAGAAATAGGACTACATTCTCGTCAGTGTGAATTAAGTGCGGTCAAAAGTCAAGCAATAAACAATAGTCGTTAATTAAAATGTGTGCGAACGTTCTGAATTTTACTAATGTACGATTTTTTAGGAAAAATATTGAGAGATATATTCTCCTTTTTAATGGCACTGTTTATTCAGACTCCCAAGCAAGAGTATTTATTTGAATGTTTTGCTTCTTTGCAAGTCCAATACCAATTAAAATCTATTGTTGGTGAAAAAGAAATGCCATGTCCACCATGATGCTGTATTAATGATCAGGACTTGTTTATTTAATATTTACCGCCAAGAATTCGTCAGTTAACCTTTGCATCTTTCTTATCGTACATAATCTATCAAATGTATAATTTATTCAAGACGCGCCATAAGTCTATACGGTGAACGCCGCAACATCAATAAAAGCACCAATTTGTGAACTCTACTGTGCTGATTAGACCAGCCTTGTATTTTTGTTCGTTTGTTTAGCTTACAGTTTGTTTGCCAATTTGTTGTTTGTATAATATTTGAATAGCGTACATTGAATGCCCACCTTACGCTTATTCGCGCATCAACATGATTTGGCTGGACTGTAACAATATAATATTTAAAGCCCAATCACTCCGCTCATGAATATAGCCTATTGTTAAGGATTGGGGGATGCGGGTATTGTGGAGGCTACATCCATGCGAAAGATTAAACCATCTTAAGGGTGGGTGGGTGGGCAGCACATCTTTATCTCTTGCTTGTACCTTCTTTACTGCTCTGTCGTCGTATACGTTATTATACCATTCCTGCAGCAGCCTGGCCCTTATCTGTGCGAGGAATGACACATGTCTTGGTACTTCTTCTTTCTTTTATACTTCTCTCCATTTGATGAATATTCATGGAACTTAACACCTGGCGTAATTATATCGCTGTGTGATTGGGCTTTGAATAATATAATATTTAAAGCCCAATCACTCCGCTCATGAATATAGCCCATAGGGTACAGGGGACAGTCCCCTGGGGTGGGGAGGAAGGTGTTTTTTGTGCAACGGTTTACCTTATTTGATTTTATTAATTTTGACTATGATATTTCAAATAAAGAGTTCAACTCTACACCGTCTGACTGCTTTATTATTTCCGACAAGCCCTTATCTCCTCTCCAACTTGTGTATGTATACACCTCTGTAATTGCTCCGAAAACATTGCCAACTTGCTTTCGACTCCAAACTGTCTGACTGTGTTTCCAATACCTACAATTCCTTATCTCCTCTTCAACCAGTGCACATACCACTCTAATTGCTGCGCAAACATTGCCAACTTGTTAATGACTGACCGTATCAGCCGATTAGCTTATTAAATCATCACCACAGCCGTCCCACACGTAGTGAAATAAGGAAAGGGTTGAAGATCTCAGACCCAGTGTCACAAAGAAACGCAAATCTGAGCAGATATAGTAGTAAATCGAAATTTAACGACTATCAAAAGCATCGCTATACCGATGAACTGTTACAAAACTACCCTATGTATAGCCTATTGTTAAGGATTGGGGGATGCGGGTATTGTTCCGGCCGTCCATTTCACACATTAACCTATATATATATATAATATATATATATATGATATATATATATATATATATATATATATATATATATATATATATATATATTATATAGATACGTAAACAAAAAATCAGCTGTTCAGTTCAGAACTTATTTTCAAATCCCTGAAATGCAAAAGTGGGAGGGTAATGAACATAAGGAAATATGGAGTATTAAAATATATGTGTAGAACACAACCGTCGATACTAGAATTTTTATGAATTTGTGTTTCTTCGTCGTTGATTTCGATTGAAATGTTTGATTGTACATCGCTGACATTTTAACGGTAAGCTTATGTTACCGGCATTTTGTGTTGTCTACCTCGTCAAAATTGCCCTTCTCGATGCCAATCAAACAACATAATAGGCATAGCCGATAACCCAAGACACGTACCAATCATCCCTACAGCAGCAAGAATGTTTTCTGAAGCCACATGGATGGGTTTCAAGTTCAACATCACGATCAATGCTGCCGCGGCAGCAACCAGTCGAGCCCTCGGGTGAGCGATGAAGCAAAGAGCGTACATTATTTCTGACAGCAATGACAATACTCCGGACTTGAGACTCATCAGAAGAAACGCTATTATATTTTTCAAGAGCGACGAGTTCACAATGTTATCAGTGCATTCAAAGGTGCAAGCTATTGTTTTGTCCATGCATATTGTGCATCACGTTTCCTGTATTGTACCTTCTTGTTGAACTTCCGTCGTCTCGCGTCTGAGCTAAGAAAGACTCGTTGCTTGTAAGCTTATGTTGTCTTACCGATTGAGTCAGAGCCGAACACTGTTCTTCATTATATTTAATCACGCTCATTTTATTCGTAAAATATTAAACATACAGTTGACAATTTCGTAAAACATATTATTGTTAATTTTGAAAATTTTATACAAACTTTGCAAAGAAGAATTATTTGGATGATGTTCGAATATTGACAAAAATAACCGGTTCTCGCCAGCTGCGGCTGAGTGTCGCGACATCCCGCTTGTACGTCCAATAATCTTATGAATGAATTTTCACTAAAATTGATGTTATAGTAAGTACCAAATAAATACCTTGCATTAAAAATCCATAGTCTTTCCTATTTCCGCTTGATTCGCACAGAAAAAGCCCTACGAGAGACGCTAATTATCCATAGGAGCAGCCCCGACATGTTGAGCTGACCGCAGTCAAGTCAGCTGTGACCCAGCCACGACCGCATAACACAAGCGTATGAATTCTTGTAAAATACTCCCTCTCGTTTTTTCCCAGTAATTATCATTCCTGGAAGGTTTATTCACGGAAAACTGGGTCTATGCATGTGATAAATATATAATCCCCCCGTATTCCTCACTCGTGTGTCTGCGTCGCGGACGAGTGATTCCCCGTGTAGCGGCCGTATCCCCCCTCGCCTACGGCTCGGAGGGATACAGCCGCTACACAGGGAATCACTCGCCCGCGACGCAGCCATACTCGTTCCGAATACGGGGGATTATATATAATATATATATATATAAAACAGAATACTTCAAGTACAAAGTAATGAAATCTATTACTTAAGTTTCATGCATCTTGCAATCCTCAGATAGAGTGAAAGGATTATTAGCTCGACACTCTTACATATATGATTGGGACGAACCATTCTATTTGTAGGTAGTGTAAATAAATATTTGTTTTGGTGGCGACATTTTGAAACCAAGTCAGAGCGTTTGTTTAACAGTGTAGATTTGTCAGCATTGATAATGTGCAGCTTTTCTGATATACAAAGATTACAGCGCTTGTTCATGTTAGAGTAGCTCAATGCTTTATCAATGATTGACCATAAAATGTTAAAGTCTTGTCCCTTATTCTTAAGTTCCATACATATTTTGATAACTTGGTGTCGTTTTTGTATCTCTCGTTGCGGAACGACTTCATGTGATTAGCGTAGCGCGTCTTGAAGGTGTTATCAGTGAGGCCGATATAAACCCTCTCTCCGTTGTCCTCCGTTGATACGTTGGCCTTGTACACCACGCCTTTGACTTGACAGTTACCCTTCAAGGGGCATGCCGACTTAACCCTGCAATTGCAATCAGCTGGTTAGTCCTTACGCTGTTCTCCGGAGATTACCCTCTTATTGTGCGATTTGATTATACTTGCCATATTCCTCATACAGCTATAACTCACTTTAATTGTGTTTCTGTTGAAGATCTTGTGAAGTTTAGACCCCTTTGGAAAATATTTATCGACAAGTTGGAGAAATTTCCTGCCGATGTTAGTTTCCACGTTCTTGCTGAAAGGGGGGTTGAACCACGTGATATGACGCTTCCTGTTATTGCTTCTCCTCGCTGATTGGTTGGTCTTGGTGAATTCAATTTGTTCGGTGTAACCGCTTGCCTTTAGCGCTGTATTATAGGGCGATACAATGCAGCGCTAAAGCTGCACATTATCAATGCTGACAAATCTACACTGTTAAACAAACGCTCTGAGTTGGTTTCAAAATGTCGCCACCAAAACAAATATTATTTATCGAATTTTAACACTACCTACAAATAGAATGGTTCGTCCCAATTATATATGTAAGAGTGTCGAGCTAATAATCCTTTCACTCTATCTGAGGATTGCAAGATGCATGAAACTTAAGTAATAGATTTCATTACTTTGTACTTGAAGTAATCTGTTTATTTATTTATAACGCTCTGCTTTTGCATTGAGCACTGTAATTTCCCACGAGGACATCTATATACTTCTATATATATATATATATATATATATATATATCTGTAATGCAATGAAACACTGTATTACTACATCTAGTGTAGCCAATCCGTTTTCTGTAATTAACAGTGTCGCTTACACAATCACCTGCTCACCACGACCCCTCATCCACCCACGCACCCGCACTCATATACGATACCCGTACTCGCATATGACCACGGGCCGCGCAGGTGAAGAGCAGAAAACGAGCGAACAAGTGACAGTGTCCCTCATAGACATCACATCGCACACATTTCATTGTGTATACAAAATATTGCATACTCCCACCAGAACAACACACGTAACAACTGAAATTACATATGCATAATTCTCATAAGCCCCCGCATGGGCAACTGTGTAGCAACTCAACTCAAATCGCGTCTATATGATACTCGTACGCTCCACATGGGCAACATAATGTAACGCCTCGACGCCCTTATAAATACTACTAATATTCACCCTCATGGGCGACTCAACATAACGCCTTGACTCGCGTATACGTAATTCTCATAAGCCCCACATGGGCAACACAAGTAACGCCTTGACTCACGTATACGTAATTCTCATAAGCCCGACATGGGCAACAAGGTAACGCCTTGACTCGCGTATACGTAATTCTCATAAGCCCCACATGGGCAACACAACGTACCGCCTGGACTCGCGTATACGTAATTCTCATAAGCCCCACATGGGCAACACAGTAACGCCTTGATTCACGTATACGTAGTTCTCATAAGCCCCGCATGGGCAACACAACATAACGCCTTGACTCGCGTATACGTAATTCTCATAAGCCCCGCATGGGCAACAAGGTAACGCCTTGACTCGCGTATACGTAATTCTCATAATCCCCACATGGGCAACACAACGTAATGCCTTGACTCGCGTGTACGTAATTCTCATAAGCCCCACATGGGCAACACAACATAACGCCTTGACTCGCGTATACCTAGTTCTCATAAGCCCCACATGGGCAACACAACGTAACGCCTTGACTCCCGTATACGTAATTCTCATAAGCCCCGCATGGGCAACACAACGTAACGCCTTGACTCGCGTATATGTAATTCTCATAAGCCCCACATGGGCAACAATGTAACGCCTTGACTCGCGTATACGTAATTCTCATAAGCCCCACATGGGCAACACAACGTAACGCCTTGACTCGCGTATACGTAATTCTCATAAGCCCGTTGGGCAACACAACGTAACGGCTTGACTCTCGTATACATAATACTCTGTGTCCCGTGTGGGTAACAACGTAATTCCTTGACTCGCGTATACGTGAATCTGTACACAAATACTTGGTGCTGAATATATGGAGGCCCTATCTAAGAACTTCTTGTCACTGTTAACGTGTGCTAAATACTCCTCTAAAACCCCTAGAGGGCTACATGAAATACGGGACAGTAGAGCACGGAGGGAAGCGAAACATGAAACAAAGTGATGAAAACAAATTCGTTTGCCTCGAAAAATAATACAAGCGACAGCAGCATACCATGTGTATCTCATATTTCCCCAGAATAAGCTTCAGTGTTGCACACTTACAAACGAATTCAAACGCCCTGCATCACACGTAACTTGCAAGGTATCAACACGAGAAATGGAAACGGTGAAACTATCGATTTGGTAGACTGAACCACGGCCCTCCACAAAACTGAACGTGCAGACACAGTACAAAATATCAAACTACCAAAGTACTAGCCAGCAAAGGTGAAAAATACATTCAGAATAAAGTGATGAGCTACATACGCAGTGGGCTTGAATTCGTACTTTTCATTGAAAACGGAAATGTGTTACGCACAGGGGAATGGCACAAACGAATCTGCTCAACATACCTCATTGTGCCCCATTGTTTTTGGTGTAGACTGGGCGTTGGTCGCGGCACTGCTGGTTCCCGCCACTCCTTCAGTCAGTTGTTGAGCAACGCTGGCGAGTCCTGGGCGAGTGACTGCGATGGGCTGGCCTTTCTTGGCGATGAGCTTCCACAAAATTTCGAAGTCATTTTAGTATCATTAGTCGCAGAAACCGTCTGAGCAACTGCGTGGGGATCAGCCACTGAAATTGTTTCAGTGGAGATGGTAGCGGTAGTGGGTGTAGAGGTGGAAGCCATCGTGAATCTGCCAAGACTGCGTTGCACAGGGCCCGGTCTGTGCGAGGAATGACACATGTCTAGGTACTTCTTCTTTCTTTTATACTTCTCTCCATTTGATGAATATTCATGGAACTTAACACTGGCGTAATTATATCGCTGTGTGATTGGGCTTTGAATATTACCACAGACAGGGATATATGACAAATAACGTTACGTCTGTGACATAGCATTATTTGTACGCATGCTCAGCAGCGCGTGAATATTGTGGGAGTATCGTCCTTATTTATCTCAGTTGTAAACACCTACACCCTAATCGGCACACACAAATCATAGACACACATGCATGAAGAGACACAGATCTTTGCAAATTAAAGGTTATGTTCGACCTGTTAAAGACACATATGCATAGCAGATACAAATTGGTGACATGACAACTCTCTAAACACTTCCTTTCCCTAGAACGGCCGCATTTTTTCCAGAGAGCGCTACTTAGAACCGCTTCATTTTATTGAGAGAGCGCTACAATGAACCTTGGCCACATAATATATCAACTGTTACTAATTGCAAAGACAGCCATTCTCATTAAACAACAATTTATGTTATTTCTAGAGTTTACTCACAAAACTTTACCATTGCCAAGTATTAAATGCATTAAAATAATCTTAAAGTCAGCCGATATTTCATCGTCAAGATCAAGCCACCGTGAAATATTCACCGATTTACATATTGACTAATTTGTTGGGAATTCGAAAGCAGCTTCTTTGATGGCAGTCACAAGTCTCGGAAACCAGCAGGAAAGGTGAAGCCTAAAAGCACTTGAAATTTTATTGCACGCAAACCTCAGCAACGACAAACAGAACGCCGTAACTCTGAACTCCCAAATGCTAAATTCTCTGAAGAGCTTCTGGTCCGGTACGAAGGCCATAGTCCCGATAACAACGATAACAACGCGTGAAAATTGCTACAAATATTATAGCTTTGCTCTGATTGGTCTGTAAGGAGAAATGACCCGATTTGACCATTGATTGTTAGCTTTGACCCTCGAGCGTTCGCACGTACATAGTACTTTGTCCACAAGCTATTGTTCCCGCCAACCAACCATTCATAACTTACAACAATGGGAGACACCGAACAAACTTTCCAAGCATGGTGCGAGGCAGCAGGCCTTACGGAAGACACATTCAGGATACTAACGGCACAGGCCATCCCATCGACGGACGTACTCAAACGCCTCAGCGACGAAGACATCATCGCTCTTGAATTGCCTATCGGTCAACGTGGAATGCTCCGCCACGCACGGACCAACTTATGCGAAAACCAAGCTCCTCTGGATCCCCAGCAACAGACAATCCCAGACCAACCTGCAGGTGCGGCGGCGACACCAGAGGTGACTACGAAGTCCCTGGCCAAAAATAGCGACTTGAACGCCCTTCTCGAAGAGCTAGGCGACAGCGCGCTCAAGGACATCATATCAGACAAGCACATCAAGCGTACCAACGACCAGAGTTCTTTGAAAGGTGAGCGTAAACCGTTACTCATTCCGGACTTTATTACCACCAAAAACAGTTCGCTCGACGCAACTGAACTCGCAGCTGACAGGGACATGAAACTAATAATGCGAACATCCAAGCAGAGACCAAAACCGGGCTAAGCTTCCCTCCCTCAGTGGATATCGGCCAACGCCCGCATCTAAAGACATTAATTAACCGTGGTATGTCTCCGAAGGACACATTAGACTACCTCGATCATACAATCAACATCGGGGATTACGCGCAATCCTTCACATCCACATCAGTTCTGCGATATGATCACGAGTACCGGAAAAAGCTAGCGGCGGACTCAATCGCATGGGGCTCTGTCGACCTGCACCTTTCATATATCATCTCGATAAAAGAGACACTACTCAGACAAAAGGAAACGTTTCCAAGAAACCAACAAAAGGTCGGCATTACGACTCCAATGGCAGGGAGATCTGTTTCGACTTCCAAAATCAAACTGGCTGTCAACGGACATCCTGTCGCTTCGCGCATGTGTGCATCGAGGAGGGCTGTCACAGAGACCACCCACAGTATCGCCACAAAGCATTCCAGAGCAAAAACTCCAACAGCCAAGCATAGCATTAAGGTGGCTAGCCCTCTGACTGACTGCCTGACAACATGGGAAAATGAACTACAGAATGATATTGACCGCGACTTCCTTCTGCACGGCATTACTTATGGCTTCGACATCATCGACCCTGGCACACCCCTCCATTAAGTTGAAAGGTCCAACTATGCCTCCTGCACTGATCTGGCTTTTGGGTTCGGTTCGGTTGATTAAAATAACCACGCACAATGAGAGCGTGTTCACTACAGAGAGACGGTAAGATTCCTTCCTCAGTGGATATATCATTACCTAAGCGCCAGTAAATTGTCACTTTTATATAGAAATGCCTGTTCTCGAAATAGGTCGTAAACAGCTTTTCGGGATGCAAGTCCGAAATCTGTAATCCTTGCATTTGTCCTGCCTCTTTGTCAACCATAGTTTCTCTTGGTCGTATTGCTCAATGTCTTTTCAATGAATATCTCCTGTCCAGATTGTTTTTTTGTTACTTATGGATGCCTTTGTCATACTTTTGCAGTCGTGTTTTACATTATTTTCTGTGCATTTGGCCGACTTTTGTAAAAACCAGAAAGTCATTGGTTAACATGTGAGCGAGAATAAAGATATCCCGTCGTTTACAGAAGCATGCGAGTCCGCTGACAAAATAATGGCTTGCGATCTGAGCGTTCATGTGCGAGGCGATTATTTCCCACCAAATACGCTCACTTTTAACCCCAGGAGTTAAACTAAATACAGTCGGTTGCTGTATATAACCTCTTATTTTAAGAAACGGAGAGGAGAGGTATTTCAACATTCAAATACCTTCAGCCTTTGACTGAATCAATGACTGTACATTTTAAGCTTTATAATCTTGAGACTTAAAGTGCATTGAGAGATAAAAGTTACGACAGTTTAATTCGTGACGTAGCTGTATTCAAAAGCCTTCTCCTTATTGGCGCTATTATAAATAGTTACATAAACCATGGTTTTGCGTTTTTTACTGGAGAGGCACATCCCCACGAGCCAAATTTACCCGGGCCATCGAATCTAGGGGGGAGTTACTTGTTTTGCTCTAGCTGAGATAATGTGTTTTCTCTTTATATCCTGCGGCTTTTTGCAATGTTCACCAACATTAATGTATCATCAGCTTAGCACTAGCAAATCTTTGTATTTGAATGATTTTTGTAGAAAAAAGTTTGTGTGGACATGTAGCAAGAATCAAACTCAGGCTGATCATGTCTTTTACAAAGAGAATAATCGTTCACCAAAACTATGGAGCCAAGCAAGTCCAAAAAAAAATAGTGACATGTGACTCAAACGTTCAAAATATACCTTGCTAAATGTAACTTTAAAGATTGTGTTGAACCGATGATTACTTTGCTCACAGGGATATGACCTGTGAGAAACTAACGTTAAATACCTAGACTGATTAATGGAGATTATAAACGGCAAGCGAGGGTATTTGTTTGCGGACATAAAGACTTGTTGGGATTAAATTAGCATATTTGGCGGGATATAATCACCGAGCGAAGAGACGTGATTATTTCACCCTAATATGCTAATTTTCAATCACGGGGTTTTATATCCGCAAACAAATACCCATGCGCACCGTTTATAACCTAATTACAATATGCGTAAGCTAAATACAAGCGGACAGTGTCGTATTTAGGGCCGAAGTTAGAACGAAGGTTCAGGAGCCCATTCTCAACAAATAGCATACCAGATATGAACTGAAAATGCTCACGTGTTACAGTATAAATTGCAGTTGTTTTTAAATTTAAACTTTAACACATGTTTGCCACAGGAAAGTGTTATTATCAATATCATGAACAATATTCACCACAAATTAATTCGAAAGGTCATTAAATAAACAAAATATATAATTAGCTGAAATAAAGATGCTAAATTCCTTTGTCTGCTGTCATGTGGATTTCGAGCAGGAAAGAAACATTAAGTAAACTTTAAATCATTTGAAACACACCTTCAGCAACTTACAATAAAATCAGTGTTGTTCAGCAATTCATGGACAGATGAGGACTTGTACACTTGTTAATATTTCTCAGTATAGGTCAGATATCTGTCACCTACATATATATATATATATATATATATATATATATATATATATATTATATATATATATATATATATATATATATATATATATATATATATTATATATATATATATCAGATATCTGTATATATATATATCAGATATCAGAAATCAGATATCTGACACCGACATATATATATATATATATATATATATATATATATATATATATATATATATATATATATATATATATATATATATATATATATAATGTAATCAGATCTCGTACAGTAATTTCATATTACTGATTGCAAAAGGTCATTACATATGAAAATAAGTCGGTAATTGACACGGCTAAATGCTTCACAGAAGAGTAAGATAGCTGCAAAATCAATATCTGCAGCAGCTTCCATCGAGTTTGGTAAAATAGTTTTGGAGTCAAATTACTAATTACAAAAATCCATGATATATGTAAATGAGACATTTCTTATTGTGACACTGCTCAATGCTTAACAGTACAATCAGACATCTACCAGATCAATATCTGTAGCAACTTTCTTCAAATTTTGTGTTATAATCTCGTAGGCATATTACTGTTGTAATATATGCAAAGGAACCATGAATTAAGTTACACTTCTAAATGCTTCACAGAACAGTCAATATCTGTAGCAGGTTTTATCAATTAGATGTTGTTATTTCGGATGTATATAACTAATTACAAAGTTCATAGTATATGCAAAGAGGCATTAACTTGACATTGCTAAATGCTTCCCAGAACAACAAGATATCTCTCAGATCAATATCTGTAGTTGGTTTCACCCCTTTAGCACCGTACTGTCGGAATTATATCATAAATTACAAACTTCATTAATTATGCAGATGAGATGTTTATCAACTGGATACTGTTCAGCCCTTCACGCGACAATCAGATATTTTTCAGACCAATATCTGTAGCAGGTTTCACCTTATTCGGTGCCATGAGTTCAGAGTTATATCACTAATTTCAAAATTCATTGAATACGTAAATTGACCCTTAATTAACTTTACACTACTAAATCTTCAAAACACAGTCGGACATCTGTTGGATCGGTATCTGCTGCAGCTTTCATCAAATGTGATGCAGTTATTTTGGAGTTATAAGTAGTAAGTATAACTTTATTCTGAGACACTTACCTAAAAAAGTTACAAAATGCCCTCCCCAGAACACTACTCACCATCCATGTAGCTATGAAGTGACCCTGACCTGTATATTAACTCACGCGCAACAGCTGGCGCAGCATTGCATTGTTCTGAACTAAGCAGGGAAATTCCCTGCTGAGTCAGGGCAATGCGCTATGACTCACCCCCACTATCAAAACGGAACGACATTCTATTCTCGGATCATTTGTTAGATAGATTCTGACTGTGCTGCAGCTCTGTACAGCTCCTTAAGGGGTTCCAGTGCCCGTTACAGTGCTGATTTTTGTCTTCTGGATGTAAGTATATACTCGTTTTCTAGTTGTGTGAATTTACTACGTTTTTTCCTACACCTATCGGAGCGAGATTTTAGTCCCTCCCATACAGTAACCGTTCCGATCTTGAACACTGTTGCGCAATACCTTTTCAGCAGGGACTTTCCGGTAGGGAACTTTCGCAATACCCTTCCAGTTGCTTAGCAACTTGTCACGTGGTTTCAGAGGTCTGAAAGTCTACAGTTTTCAGAAACATTTTCTACAGAATTTTTTCTGAACCTAACTTTCATATCCATTCAATCCATAATGTCTTAGGTATCTTTCCAGAGGAGGACTAAATCCTTCTTGTTTTTGTATTTCTAGTGCCTGTTTGAATATGTTCTGAATAAGTTCTGACTCGTTTTCTGTTGTTGCACCTTTTTCTTGTATTTGAGTAAACAACTGCTTATATTGCACATAATAATGTTTATACTTCTCTCTTCTTTTTGATACTCCAGTTTTTCCTTGTATTACATCAATAATAACACCTGGTACAGGCGTCAAAGCTATGAGTACCGGAACTGTAGGAATTGCCTGCTATTACAGCAGAGCTTACAGAATTCCTTTAGTAATATTAAGAGCCATATCAATTCGACCCATTAATTTATAACTTCGTCGATATGCAGCACTTGTTCTTTCTATATAATCAGCCAATTGTTCAACGCTTTCAACAACTGAGATGTGCATTTTTTACTGTATATGTAAGGGATGATAAAAAATAATTGTAGTAATATAGAAATACAATATGGCAGAAGGAGGAGAAGATATACCACTCCAGGATTTCGATGATGCAAATTTAAATGATGATGACGCTACTGCTGAAACATCTTTTACCGATGATACCTTTGCAAACCCCGATCCTTTAGTGTATAGCCCAATGAAGGATATTTTAATTAAACAGAGAAGAGAACTTACAAAGATATGGCTGAAGGACTCTTAGACAAATATAGGATTACTAATCCGGATGCACGAACCGAATTGATTTTAAATGCTAAGATTATTGGTGGTGAACTGTATTATAAAGACATCAGAGTTACAACAGATAAAGGAAGTAGATTTTTAGAGAAATCCACATTAAAAAAGAAGGCAGGAGGTTCTGAATTCGTAAATAAAGTATACGGATGGAGTGGAGTCGAATATCGCTCTAGCGCAGAGCCCGAATATGTGAGTCGTACATTGTATTCTGAAGATGTGAAAAATGATAAAATACCGGCTGAGAAGATGACGCCAGAAGACATGGGTGTATACAAAGATGAACTGACATTCTTACGGCAAGATGCTTCTGGTAATGCAGATAAAATACAAGCTTTTGAAAATAAAATCGAACAATGGAACAATCTAAACCCAGAATATAGAGCTATTAATGATGAATTAAGGATTGCGAATATGCGTCTTAGCGACCTTAACAATGAAAAGTTAAAATAAGGCTAGAGAAAAGAGAAGTTGAAAAACAGTTAAAGGAAATTCCTGAAGATCACACCCAAGGAAAAGAAAAAGCCGAGAAACTACTAGCTGAAGTCATAACAAGAGAAGCTAAAATTGACAATCGAATTGAATACAAAAATGGTAAGATTAGCAGGGCACGTGAAAGTCTGGCTACGACTAGGTCTCTTCGTGATGTAATTTCCGATCCAGAATTGTCACTCAGGCTGAAGCTGACTGAGTTATTTAAACGAAATGGTATACAATCGCTGCAATTCTGACTGCCCTTGGAATGACAATATCAACAATTGCCCTGGCTGTGACTAAAGGAGGAGGGGGAGGGGGAGCAGGGAACTGGGGCAAACACAGGCGGTTCAGGTCCACCCAAAGTATATACAAAAGCGAAAGAAATTGTAAAGCAATTTGGTGAATGGTTAAAAACCTTGGCCGCAAAAAGTGCTGCTGCAATACCCGGTCTAATCGGTTCCCTCGTCAGTTTTCTATTAAAAACAGCAGGATCGGTTGTTGGATTTGTTGGAGAACAGCTATGGATATTTTTAACTGGATTAACATTAGTCATTATAAATAAAATTATGTATTAATATATGGCCCCGCATGTTTGGTGAAAAGAATATTGCAAAGTTTCTTTCTAAAATAAAGATCTGTTTGGTTTCTCTGTCGAATTGGAATGGTGCAAACTTCGGCGGGTAAATCGCCATATCCTTCGAGCAAATCCAGGTGTCCGACTCAAAGATGATAATCTGTATCATAACATATTAGCTTTCGTGAAGGAATGTCAAAAGACTAACTTCTTTAAGCGACTAGAATTCATAAACGTCTTTCAGGAGATTGACAATGATGAAATGGAAGTCCAACATTTACAAGAATATTGGGTTCTTCGATTGATTCGCGACACAGGCAATCGATTTATCTTTCAGGCAGACGGAAATATTTATGTAAAGATGTGATTAATTTTCTTTTTTTCTTCTACTATATACATTACACGAAAATGGGGTACGATAGAACATTATTACCGAATTTCACCAACCGAATATCGAAGGGAACGAAGTCAGAAAGAACTCATCATGTGATTGCTCATAATCCAAGTGAGGCAGATCCAGGCCAGACACTTATCATACGATGTCCGAAGTTAGAAAGCGGAGTAGTACTAGTTCCTAACACTTTCGACCTGGTTTTTGATCTCGAAGTAACGGGACATGAAGATAACCGGGTAGTTCAAAATGTTGCAAAAAATTTGGTGGAGCGTATGGTTCTCACATTTGAGGGGCAGCACTTTTCAATTTGAATAAATATAATCTTATTGAATGTTATCGTAATCTCTTCAAACATAAAAAGGAGAGAACGAACATGACACTGTACGGAATTCATGACACTGTACGGAATTCAGAATGAAAATCTAAGAAAATTGAGAAGTGGCGCGGCCGATGCAAATGCCGACAGGCTTTCAAAATGGGACGATCTTTTACTTTTCGACACATATAAAACAAAATATGCTATTCGTCTCACTCATCCCCTCATAACAGGTCATGGAGTTGCATATCCAAAAGAGTTAGGGAGTCATATCGAATGGGAAATTACGTTGGCACCAGCCTCCCAATTACTTGTCAGTAATAATGTTGTTACACCCAATTATAAATTAAAAAACATTCAAATGGAATACGAAACAATTTCTGATCCCGACCTCGCGAGACAAACTGCTGGTTATTACAATAGTGGGAAAAGTTTTCTCTACGAGCATATACATTATTTTAGAACAATCCCATTCAAAGAATCAACCACGGTTATCAATGAAAATATAAATGTGCCACGACGTAGCATTAGAGGTATCTTATTACTCTTCACTAAAAATCAGAATCAGACAGAACTGAACAGTGAACTTTTCTTTAATCCATCCATTGAATCTGTGTCTGTATCAATCGAAGGCATTGCAAATAAAGTGTACGCTCAGAAGATGATACCAAGACAATTTTGGAAAGAAACACGACGGTATTTTGCTGAAGATAAAGATTGGTGTGAAATTGATATAGATGAGGTTGATTATTTGAAGAATAAATTTTGTCTGTTTATCGATCTGCGTAGTTTTAAAGATATTGAGTTTCATGGAAATGGTCTTAAAGTAATGAACACAAAGGATGGAATTCAACTTGAGATAATAAAAATGGATACTTCAGTAAAAGTTGGCGACGACGCTCGCGATGATAATATATTTGCCCACGTTTATGTTATTAGCGATGCCCAGGTCTCTGTTGAAAATAGTAAATTAAAGTCTTTACAATTTTAAACCGTAACGTAGGTCATTCCTATCGGCCATGTTTCTGCCAACCATTCGCCCGTGTCCAGATCGTATAACTGCACACGTTTGATATCATTTGGCGCCATCATAATTTTACTACGCTTTTCACTACGGATTTCTCCAGCCTTTTTCCGTACAAACTGTACAAATTGTGCCTGCTCGGGCTCGTTCCTAGTTTTAAACAGATCCTTATAGTCTTCAAAGTTCAAATGTTTTCTAACACAAACATCTTTTATCCCTTTATTTTTTTTCGTCTCGGAAGTTGGAGTCCGAAAAGCGTATACTTTGGAACGAATACCAACAAAATCAAGAATAGGTACACCATTCAACTCATCTTTAAATTTACCTATCACTTTTTTATTAATCTTCGGAAAGTTGGCGGGCATCCCACTAGTATCATATATAGACTTCTCACCATTCTTTTCCACATCTTCCCTAACTATATCATTAAAAGTTACGTCTGCAGAAGGAAGAGGCACACTGTAAACAAAACTGTCAGTATCCATGTAGGCTAATCGTATTCCAGGGAACCGTACCCGAAAGTAATTGTAATGCATATCATACATCAGCAGCTTAGAAAGTTCAAGCACCGCCGCGCCAATGAAAACTGGCTTTTTATATTCATATCGATCCCTTTTCAGTTCCAGGAGAGCACTGTCGCAGGAGTCTCCATCCTCTTCGGAAGTTATGGTAGTTATATGTTTCAACTTTGGATTATACTTCTGAATCTTTTTACAGCCGGAACCGTTCCTACCCGAAACAAATCTAAAATCTCTGTACTTTCGAACGTCTTCTATTGTCTTGCCGAACATCGCGTTATTCATCAACTTATAGAAATTCTTTTCAAAATCTGTCTTTCCCTTTGTCCTCATTTCAGTGTTAAAGGCAATATATTGTTTGAGACACGCCCTCTCTTCAAAGGCAAGCACCCGATGCACCTTTGTCAGTCGCATTCCCATCTGAAGATAGAATTTAAGCAACTTGTAGTGTAATACGTATTTCTTTCTGTCCAACACACTTGTAATCAGTCGAGTGCCCTGCCTCTCAGGAAATTCGAAGTGATGCGGCGCAAGTGGCAAATCGCTGTGTTCTTCATGTAATTCGACCGGATATTCTAAGTCTACTTCTAGAAAACTTGGTGGAAAGGTGGCGCCGGGTCCCCAATCAAATCCTGCTCCGTCATTCTGAGCAGACCATTCTAACAATTCTTCCATCGTCATCCAATGAAGTCCGCCCGTAGGCATTGCCTCACTCATTGCCCAGCCGTAGAGATTGTTTGCATCGAGATATTTTATTTCGGACAATGGTTTATCCGGATTCCAGTTCCCACCAGCGGCCTCATCAGGCTCGTCTGTAGCGTAAGCCGGATGATTTGTCTGTAAATAATGAATATTACACTGGCTGATACCACCTCTAATTCCCCGTTGTACGAAATCCATCTGTTCGGCATCTTGAATGAGCCCAAATTTATTACCTGTATAAAGTAACATAGCATCCCATGTCAAGCCGGGCGCTGACATGTAGTGGGCTGGGTCTAATTTGTATGCTTTTAAACATGTGTCACGGAAATTTTCGAATATATTTGCAAGAAGTAGAACGTCAGTCTCACAATAGAATTCCATATAATCACGAATCGTCTTACATTCAACTTCGTCCCATACTCGCAAAGCATGTTCGTAATCGGACTCTGAAATCCCCTCTTCCGTCAATTCGCTATAAAATTTGTGTCTCGGTGGTAGCTCCTCTTCTTCCAATCGCTCTGGAGAATCTAAATATTCATACGGAAAGAAACCTTTCGCTCTTTGAATGTCCGGGTACGAAAGTGGTACCGTCCACCCATCCTCCGGCACAGTCTTTGCCAACTTCGCTAGCGACCCCATCATCAACTGAGCACTGTCCATAAACTTTATAGAAAAGAAACGTTTCTTTATCTCCCTCCCCCCTCCGGCGACAACAATTGAGGCGTGAAAAATAAATGTTTTCGAGAGACCCATAATTCCACCATTGCCCGTCTTAGCTATGATTTTAGGCTCTGGTCCGGAACCCCCATCATCTATTTCATGTAATTCTTTCAAAATAAAAGAACCATCGTATCCCTTGAGGTTGTGAAAGTAGATAGGAATGGTTCTCGACGGACGGCACTTTTCACAATAAAAAGTCGTTCCGTCTTGGTATCCTGCCGGCTCTCCACATGCAATACAGACTGGATTGCCGTAATTAGAAGGATCTTTCATCGGTTTTATTTTCCAATAATACGATTTCGAATAATACTCAGCCCTCCGCTTCATATCTTTTAGAAATTCTGTAACACAGGAGAGCCCGGTGAATGTTCTGTAACCATAAACTTTTGGCTTACCGTCCAGTCCCCACCGTTCCACCATAACATACGACAGACAGATTGGAATGTGTCGGCCAGTGCCCCGCTCAATAATTGCTTCAGTATCTGCGTAGACGACGTAGGGGGCGGGGACCTTCTTCCGATGTCCTTCAAATTGACATACTTCCTTAGGAAAAACTGGCTGGGCAGTGTCTGTTCCACAATACATCTCATGTTCTTCCAACTCTCCTGTTGACGCAAATCCTTTTCCACAAACCGTACAAATACACTTCCGTCTGTGCACATTCTTACTATTTTTATTAGAATTAAGAAGGCGATTTTCCGCAGTAATTGGTACGAAGTGGGCCCCGCCGTCTTCGCCGACTATTAGTAAAATCTTCGCTGTCTGCACCGTTCCACCTTCCGTTCTGTTAGGAGCTCCGCTACTATAAAACACAGTTATGCCGGACGGATCGGGATCGGACTCGTAGATCTGAAATACTTTGAGTCTGATGCCCGGATTTTGTCGCTCAAAACGCTCGAAAATAGTATCATCGGCGGGCGTGGGGAATGGTATTCCATCCCAACAGTAATCGGCCATAAATGGAGTGTACGTATTCCAATTTTTTCTGGTATTACCAGCCTTCTTTTTACGAAACTCGGGATCGCTCAACTTTATACTTGCTACGACGGCATACTGGAAGCAATTCTCGGCGCCTCTGAGTAGAACCAGATCGCTCACACATTTCTTATTTTTCAACCATTCCGGCAGTTGGACTGCGCCAGCCCCAAGTAGTAATTCTACCAGTCTTACTTTAAATTTAAGTATCTCCTCGAGAACTAGGCCTGAACCCTCAACAGCTTCAGCTTTATCAAGCCATTTTTTGTAGTCTTTTACTAATTGTTCTTTCACTGCCGCCCCTCCCTTATCTTTTGTGTATATACCCCCCTTATAGTTAACATAGTGTGTGCGATTTTGCACACTTTGATCTTTTGGATTTGAAAATTTGACTTCCATTTCTGTAAAAACACGGTACATCTTTCTTTCTTTGGCCATACCTTCAATATCGATCTTGACGATATCCTTGACTCGCTTGACTTCGTAGGAAAAATCTTTTTCTATAACTACACCTTTGAATGTCCTCCGTAAGCGACGTTTTTTTATGCTGTAATGCACAGTAAGTCTCCTTGGAATAAACTGCGGCGGCACCTCCTCCCATTTCTTCACCAATTCTTCTCTAAGATCATTGAAATCTATCCATGGTTTTTTACCGAAGGGATTTTCTAGAGTAAAACCTTGACCTGAAGAATCTGTTAAATCTGTGTGAGTCATGGTATACAGATAATTCTGAGTGTCTAGCCCTCTATTTAAATCGAGGTCAAGTATATCGACCAATTGGTTTATCTTATATTCATTCACGATTGGATCCATTGTACTGTCCTATATATATCATAAATTTTTCTTAAAAGAAAATATCTATTCTAATTCATCAAAATCCACTATAATATTTTTGGCAGCATTTATTTGTTTATATATCTCGCCTAATCTTTCTAAGTCGACTAGTTCTTCCGCATCTTGAATTTCTGGTTTATTAGGCGCAGCACAAAATAACCTCTCAACAGTGAAAGAAAGAGCACGCTTACTTAAGCGCGGTTTAAATGCTAAGAATTCTATCTTACTACCTTTCCGGATATTACGAGGTACAATAGCAGGATTTTCTCGGACTGGCAATGGGCTCACTGCTTTAAAAGCACAGTCAATTTCTTGAACCATATCAATACATGTATCGAAATCGTGAGGCCCTCTTTTAAACCGAAATTTAAAATACGCCACGCCCTGTGCCTCGCTCCCTCGCTTCTGATACACTTTAGATGGATTGTAAAATCCAGTAGTATTCTTGGAGTGAGCGGCTAGACTTGCAGCATAACTTTTAGCAGTGCTTGCATCGAAACTTTCACCTAGGGTACGGAATATTATTAAATCAGTAAACTTTTGAAGACTCGGTTGCCAACGGACACACATTTCATCACATGTAGCTGGATCTTTAGAACCGTACTTAGGTCCGATGTTGAAAACTACTTCTAGCTCACTGTCTACATATATAATAGGATCTACCAAAGATTCACCAAATATGAGTTTGCCGTCACTGATTTGAATATTGTCTTCTCCGGTTTCAAGTATTTTTATTGCATCTGAAATAGAAAGGATTGCCATTGTCTTTCGTAATATATCTTTACGAAAAATAATTTTAAAATTTTTTCTATTATATATAGCACAAAAATGTCATACATATTCATAAATGGTCCAATTGGAAGTGGTAAGAGTTACGATGCAGTAAATTTGGCGGAGGGAGTTGCTACGGTGACTCACGTACCAGAATTTGACACTAGTTTTTCCAGCAACATTGCTGACTTTTATAATGGGCGCCACGTTTCGATTGCTGATTTTCAGAATCAGTTTATAGAACATACTCTTAGTTTACAATGTCAGGCTGGGAAAGCCAACTACGGGTACATTATTTGTGACTCTTCCATAATTCAACATCTGACTTTTTCTAGAATCCGGGGCGTTTCCATGGCAGCGGAAGAAAAAAAGATTGTTTCTAGAGCATTTGACCATTTACATAGTTTCATTATCATATTCAAAGATATGCCTTGGGATTATTGCAGGCGGAATGTGTTGACTCGAGCCAGGTCGTACGAAATAACCGCCTTAGAAGAACTAGAAGAGATTCACAACAAGTTCAAACAGACTTTCTTAGAAATTTGCCACGACTACAGGCTTCCATGTTTGGTAATTCATCAATCTCTTACGCCTGAAGTTCTCAAGAATATACTTAATCCAACAATTGATACCGAGACAGTCGGACCAGTAGAATATCCACGAGCTTTTGACTTTGGAATTGCATGGAGCGGCGGCAGCCAGGGATTTTTAATAGACGGTTTCAGCAAGGAGGAACTTGAAAAAGCGTACTATCCACCTAATCAAGAACAACTAGAACAACCTAGAGTCTCACTCAAGAACCTACACAAACTTCTTAATGCTTGTGAATCTGTGTGTGCTTATAATGCTCCATTTGACTTACGAGCACTTGATATGATGAAAAGGGGGGACTTTGAAGTTACTTGTCTATGGCTCATGTCAGTTGTGTACATTATACTTCAACCAGAACTTATCGATAAAGCTGAACAAGGGGGACTCGAAAGAACAGATAATGGCAACATGCACAGTCGCTTTGAAGATCTTGCAAACTTAATATGTTCAGGAACCGAGGTACCACCTCATCCACATACTGCCGAAAAAGATGCAATAAGTGAACATTACTTACGACAGTACATGATAAATACTTGGCCAGGTGGTTGGAAGCGGGGTGGTAAACTGACACTTTCGGTTTTCAAGAAATTAAGACTTCGTCCATGGTACTTATTGAATAACTTTCGTAATTACTTACGTTAGTACTTACGTTAGTACTTGACAAGTACCAGCACAGGAACTTACGAAGTTCTAATAACATTTTCCTCTGGCTCCCAACTATTGAAACTTTCCGGATAACCTTTCCATTTTATCAGATAATATTTCTTTCCTCTAATTTTTTTCGTCTTCAAAATTCGTTCTACTCTGTACAGCTCGTCGGCACCAGCAGCGCTCTGAAGTTCATCAGAATAGAAAGTGCCGAGTATTTCCTCTCCATTCAGATCTTTTATTTTGTAAACTGGCGGCGTTCCAAGCCAGCTGCGTACACAACTTTTGAAACCACGAAAATCTCCTCTGTCCAATTTGGTAAATATCCTTTCTTGAAAGTGGTCTTGTATTTTGTAATTCGGACCCGTTCTCCCGGCTTGAATTCAGGGTTAACTCCCCCGGCTGCCAACTCAGGACCGAATAGTGTATAAAATGCCTGCCAATCGTTCTCCTCTGTTACGTCGACGGGTTTCATTTTGATACTTCCGTGAATGGTGTTATTGTAATTCTCGAGAAGTTCTGGTAAAATAGAAAGCCATTCACGTGTCTGTCTGTATGTAAAGTATTTCCACATCATCGTTTTAAGAGTACGATTAAAACGTTCAACGACGCTAGCTTTTTTGTCACTGTAGGTGTGAAACCAGTGAATTCCCGCCTCCTGGAGCCATCCCTGCATTTTTCGGTTCGTAAATTCCCGCCCCTCATCTGTCTGAAGTTTGTCGGGCCTTCTCCCGGATTTCTTAATCACGTCTTGTAGTGCCTGTAACGTATCATCTGCCGTTTTTGACTGTATCGGCCTGGCCCATGCATATTTACTGAGTACATCGATTACTGTTAGCATGTATCGAATGTTACGATTCTCTTTTGCGAACGGGGGAGGGAATTCCACGAGGTCAGCCTGCCACTGTGAGTCTATCGATGTTACAAAAACGCGCCTCCCACCACGAGTACGAGGTACCGGTTTATGTAGATTATAAGTTAGCTGAGTTTTTAACCACTCCCGCACCTCTTTCTTAGTAACTGACAGGAGTCCGCTGGAGCGCGCTGCGTCATATAATTTTTGTACACCTCCAAAACCAGTTTTGGGGCTGTAATATAATTCTCTAAGAGTTCCTTCGGTGTTGCCTTCCATAATTGCTATATTATACGAATAATTTTATGTCGTACGGATGACGTAAACGAAATACTAGTTTACTGAATGGTATCCTTTTCAATTGCTTGATTAGGCCCACGGCTTCCCGTTCTGACACCTCCATTCCATATTCTTTTATAATAGTTTTGTTGTCTATCTTGTTCGGCGTGTAAAATAGTACTAACATCTTTATGTTTTCCCTGAATGGTTTACAAATACTAGTATATTGCTGAGTCAGAACCCAGACAGATAGTCCGTAGTGTCTTCCACTGAAACCAAGTTGGACTAAAACATCACTGCGATTCTTCATATCTTTGGACGAGGAGCAGTCGTCAAGGACTATTAAAGTGTTCGTGTCGGCCCATTCGCCCCGTACGTAGGTTAGTGTATCACCCACAGCATCGAATCCGACCGGAAATACAAACACGTTGTCATCGGTGAAAATGAATCTTCTATTATACGTTTTATTTTTCATGAATGTTGGGCAAATGAAAACTACGTAGTCAAATTTTCCTAGGTACGGACCGGCGAGGAGGTCCATTACAAATTCTGTTTTACCACAACCCGTCGGTCCAGTTATAATCATGTTGAATGGCGGGTTTACGTATATTGACATTTACTCTGGATCTATATATTGTAAATAAATGTAATAAATATTGCTAAAGATAACAACCCAATTTTACCATATTCGTGAATAGGGTCTGCGGTGAGTGTTGCAGATGCTGCCCGTTCCGAAGGCGATAGGGGAGGGGAGGGAGGGAGGTCCTGAGTCGTGTCATTGTGAGGTGACTCTCCGGGCTCGTCCTGCCACTTCACAGGATCTGGACCCCCACCTTCCATCTCGTGTATAGCACTTTCTCGAACTTCCGTGTTTATATCACCATTCACCCCGAAGACCATAGATTCTGTTGCGTATTGCAATTCATTATTATAACCCGAGATTGCCGGACCCGAAAGAATGACCATCTCAGACGGTAAGAGAAGTAAATTGGGCGAAACTGCCATATCAAGTTTGACACCAGTATTCATTATTGTGTCTTGATATCGCCTATAACTGATTACTTTGTCGGTATTGCGAATTTCATCTTCGAGGAGAACGCCGAATTCTTTTCGGACTTGCTGTGCACTGCCAGTATCACCCACTATGGTACTGCGAATATTCGCTTGTGCGCCGAGTATGCAATATACGTAGGCTTCAAGGCTTTCATTGAGGCGGGCTAGGCCAGCCTTTGTTAGTCCCGAGTCTCCCTTCAGAGGAATGAAACTATTGTATTGTCCCTCCGATCCATCATTTCTAAAGAAATAAAAGTGTGGTCTGTCTTTGTCGGACAGTACATGTTTTTTCTTTCCAAAAATTGTATGTGTGTAATAAACGCCTCCGTCGGCGGAGAGGAAAAAGTCGTGGCCATTGTATACAGCGGCAGGCTGTCGAACGGGCCCACGATTAGTGTAATATTCATAACCATAACCAAGACCCTTATTTTGACCTTTTCGATATCGAAAGTCGGACTTCGTTGGGCTTATATTTCCAAATTCTGTACAGAGAAGTTCATATTGAACGAGATTGTACGGATTGTCACCAGCTTTGAAGGTGGGGGTATCGTCTGGAAGTGCAACGCCATTTCATGAAGAATACGACGTATTGTAAAGTATACATGGAAACGGCAGAATGATCGTATTTGCAGAGGAAATTTCTTATCAAAGAGATGGGCGAATGATATACCGCAACCAGTAGTGCTGCACCATACGGCAAAATTTAATTGCTGGTCCCAGTATTTCATGTGCGGGCCGCCCAGCCAGACATTACTTTCTTTCGCTGATCGATGAGTGATTACGTTATCTTTGAACACATCCCTTGGATGAAAAGTAAATTTTTCTGTCGGCGTTACATATATTTCTAAGTCCATGAGAATAGGTTTTACCCCCCCCCATCCGGTTTGGAAGGAATATCAGCATGCTGTACTGTCGGTATGCTCGTCTTATTCAATTGAAAAGCAACTGGGAATAGGTCTGTACTCATTATTTGTGTTTCTATATACATATAGATTTAAATGGAGGAGAATTTTCCCGGAATCCCTGTCGGAATCCCTATCGGAACGATACTAACATTCCAGACTATGTTAATACTTTATTTCGGATTCAGGTTAAACGAATTTTTATTTTTTACTAAAATAGATAACATACTGCAAACAATGGAGAATTTAATAAAGACATCAGCAGTGGCAAATACGACAGAGGCACTACCTTCGGCGCCTTCGGACGCTCGATCCATAATAGAGACGAAACATGAAAAAATACTCTGTGTCATCGCAAGTGGTCAAAGTAAGTTATTTTTTGGTAAGGAGTTTACAGTTAGAGAAGTGGAAAGGTGGAACGGTGAATCCATAACACGAGTCTTTAAAGTCTATGAAGCAAAATACAGTTCTCTTATAAGTGATACCATCACTCAAAGTTTCATAGATCTAGGAGCCCGCGCAATAAGTCAGGTAGTTCCAATCGATGACCGAGATAACTATGCCACTGATCTTAAAAAGGATTTTATTCTAAACAGTGAAATAAAACGATTATCAGGGCGGATAGCGTACACGTGGGGGCCCCTGATTGCTCTAATTTCCACCGGTTTAATTACGGGTAAACATTTAAATTTAAAAAAATCGGGCTTAATATAAGACCTGAAATAAATGGATTCAACTTCGCAAACGGTTCCGACTCAGCAAACGGAAACAACGACGACCCCCACACCGGAAACGACTCCGTCACAGCGCAACATAGAGAAAATTACGTTACCGACGAAGAATCCAGGGAGAGTTGCTGCGGGCAAGCGACTAGCGGAATGGAACAGGAAAAACAAGGAGAAGATGCGTCAAGCAATGACCAGCGATAGTATGACTGAAGCAAACTTATAAGCCTTCCGCCACAACAGTGTGATACCTGGTATAATAAATGTTATCTTGTTTTAGGAATTGTGGGAGTTTCATTGACTGCATTAGGGCTATATTGGGGGCGTGCTCGGCATAATTGTCCCCCCCCCCCCCCGAAAGATGAACCGCTTCAGAAAGCGAAAAAAACAGAGCCCGTAGCGGCTCCTGCCGGAGCGGTTCCGACAGGGATTCCGGGGGGACCCAGCTCCTCTACATTGCATGAGATGGAGTAATACATAATTTTATTATGACTAATGTTTCCAATGACGAAACATATAACTTCCGAAGAGGATGGCGATTCCTGCGACAGTGTCCTACTAAACCTGTTCTCCAACTCCCAATATTTTTTTATTTTTCTATTTTATATACTAGTCAGCAATCATGGATACTAAAACAGTTGTAAACACAATGTACGATGGTATTGTAATCGCAGGACTTGCGATGGGATATCTAATGATCTCCAGCAAATTTCTGAAAATAGATATGGGCGATCCAAGTCGACCAAATTTGACTCGCTTGGCAAAATTAGGCGGTGCGACTGCTGCCGCGGTTGCGACCAAAGATCTCCTTGAACAGAAAAATATTATTCCTGCAGAACCTTATACTTTGTAATGGGCACCTTCGGAATATTATTCATCGAACACTTAGTAATGAGCACCTTCGGAATAATAATATTATTCATCAAAAAAACTTATACTTAGTAATATATACAACGTACAACGATGATCATTTGGATTGTAAGCAAAACAGGTGAACCAGTTACTGTTAATTTTTACCCTTGCATTGACATATCACAGTTTACGAAGATAAGACTGCTAGAGTGTGGACTATATAATTCATGGCATAACATAACGAGGGCGAATAATGTGCTAAAATATCAAGAAGGAAACGACCCAAAAAATAAGACGACAAAATCAATACGTCCGGGTAACTACAATATTGATACGTTAAACAAGGCAATCGGGTTGAAGCAAAAAATTAATTTTGAAAAACATCTGCCGACAAACCATGTTTATCTAACTTTGGCTAAAGATGTTAAAATCTATTTCAATGCTACAGGTAGCTTTGCCAACGTCGTTGGTTTTTCAGATAAGCCAGAGGGATAACCCAGTGACAAAAAGTACTATGAGTTCAGGTCGAGCAGATTTCTTAACAGTTACTAAATACGTGGTTCATTCAGATGTCGTCGATGTTTCTGGAAATTATGTTTCATTTGGCTCTGGCGAATACATACAGGGGAAAGTATCGAACTGTTTACAAATACTTCCAGTCAAGGATACAAAAGAAGTAAGTGAAAAGGTTACTTACGATTTTAAAAACGGGGCCCTCGACATGCCATTGAAAAAAGGGGGAGACTGGATGGATTCAATGCGTATCTGGATAACAGATCAGGATGGAAACATGATCGATTTCAATAACTGGCCAATTAGTTTTTGTATTGAATTATTGTAGCCGTTCCGAAGCGGGCCCTACCGGTGCGTTCCGAAGGAACCCTATCGGAAGATAAACCATCCCACGACCAATCCTCCAGCAATATAGATCATCTCATATTTCTTTTGCTCAGGACTGGGCTGATAATAATCTGAGAATTGAACTGGCCCTTCGGAACGGCCTGACGTAGAGTTGCTTTGCACCGCTTCTGCTTCTTCCAGGATTTCTGCATCTGTATCTCTTAACTCAGCTGCAGCATGCGCGTCCTTTGCTTGATTTTCTCTTTCCCAGTCAGCCTGGAGTAATCTTTTTTCTGACCAGACGTTGCGATCATGTTCAAATTTTTCTAATGCTTTATCATGTCGGACTTTCTCTTCAATAAGAGCCTCACCATTCCCAGAAAGCTTTTGTCCGATAATATTTCCTCCTGTGAATGCTGTTGCATTTAATACAGCACCGAGAACTGTCATTCCTATAGCTGAAGCCATGGTTGTGTATATTACAAGGTATTATTTTAATTTTCACTGTATATAGGTCCCGTATGTCTGGTCCAAGTAACTACGGTCTAGGTGCAATTCATGTACAAAATCTTGAGCTTGAAGATTTAAGTGATGTTAAAGTGAACAATAATACTAAGATAGCAGGTAATCATAATAAAGATTACGTCCTTCGTTATAAGGACCGCGAGAAACATTTCGTGTTATCGCCAGCGACAGCACAGAAACATATACATTCTGTAGAATTTTCCGAACTTAAAGACGTCGATGAAACTGTAATTGACGCCACAAAGGCTTCAAATGATCCTACTCCTTTTGCACTGACATGGGATTCGGCTAGTCAGAAATTCATGCCTTATAATGTACCGCGTAACATCTTAGATATATTGGATAGTGAAATTAGTGGTGGAGTTACTGAACTGCCAGGAACTCCAAATGTTATTTATTTCGATAGCA
Source organism: Ptychodera flava (assembly GCF_041260155.1). Lineage (NCBI taxonomy): Eukaryota > Metazoa > Hemichordata > Enteropneusta > Ptychoderidae > Ptychodera > Ptychodera flava. The sequence goes on along the minus strand of NC_091931.1, from coordinate 48,010,155 downwards.
ATGTTAACAAGTACAAGTTGCTAGATTTTCGTAGTTGGCTTACTCCTACGAATCCATACATTGCACTTCTTGGTATACCGATTCACCTTAAAATTAGTCCTCTTAATACAATAATGAAGGCAGATAATACACTAAGAAGGTGGATAAACGAGGGGGAGAATTATTGCTCGTATACAGCTAGCGGAGTTCCAGTTAGATTATTTTGGGACACAACTTTAAAGAAACTGGGTCTTAAAAGTGTCGGTGATGAGGCAGCTGAATTAACTTTACAGACTGTAAATCAACAGATGACTGATAATATGAAAATACTTCAACATGGTACAGTTCTCATTAGATGTGTAAAGTTAGCTACTGGAGATGAATTTGACGATTTGGTTGGATATTATGCTATGAAAACAGATAACAGAACAACTTGTGATATTATTATAAGTATCGATAAAGATCGCAATGAAATGAGTATTGAATGTTTTGTTGGTGGGAATAGAGTAGAGAACGACTTAGGAACTACATTTGTACGTAGAGATAAAAGAGTGAACACTTTAGATATCAGTACCATTCATCTAAAACGACTCATTTTGTTTGAAGTAATGGTCTTCCGACATATTTTAAGTTCAGAGGAAATTACTAAAATTTTATCTATCGGGTGAACAAGTTAACTAGAGTCGTTCAGAAAAAATTCTGTAGAAAATGTTTCTGAAAACTGTAGACTTTCAGACCTCTGAAACCACGTGACAAGTTGCTAAGCAACTGGAAGGGTATTGCGAAAGTTCCCTACCGGAAAGTCCCTGCTGAAAAGGTATTGCGCAACAGTGTTCAAGATCGGAACGGTTACTGTATGGGAGGGACTGAAATCTCGCTCCGATAGGCGTAGGAAAAACGTAGTAAATTGACACAACCAGAAAACAAGTATATACTTACATCCACCTCCAGAATGGGCACTGGAACACTTATGGAACGGTGCAGAGCTGCAGCACAGTCAGAATCTATCTAACAAATGAGCGTGAGAATAGAATGTCGTTCCGTTTTGATAGTGGGGGTGAGTCATAGCGCATTGCCCTGACTCAGCAGGGAATTTCCCTGCTTAGTTCAGAACAATGCAATGCTGCGCCAGCTGTTGCGCGTGAGTTAATATACAGGTCAGGGTCACTTCATAGCTACATGGATGGTGAGTAGTGTTCTGGGGAGGGGATTTTGTAACTTTTTTAGGTAGTGTCTCAGAAATAAAGTTATACTTACTACTTGCATGGTTATACGATTAATTATGTCTTCAGTAAATATGCAAATGAGCTATTTACACTCTGTACAAATAGACATCTATCAGATCGATATTTGTTGCAGGTATCATCAAATTTGGTGTAGGAATTTCAGAGTTAATCACTTATTACAAAATTTCATTTAATATGCAAATCAGCAAATAATTGACATGACACTCACAGTATCATAATAATGTTCTGAGATTGCCATCAGTGAAACATTTTCATGAAATTTCTGCAATATTTTTTTGATAAATGTCAACACTGCCATTCATTACTGCTTATACAAATTCTTCATTTATGGGTTCATCGATCTACACCATACTAAAATTTAACAATTAAAATAATCTCAAAAATGTTACGTAGCGACCAGGTCTTCTTGTTGAGAATATACCTCCCCGGCTACAGCCAATCAGATTGCCGGATTCCAACCAAGAATATCATAATAAACACACGACGCAAAATGTGACTCATCTGTGTGTAGGATTGGTTGGTGTGTTTTCAGTTCATAGCCCCGATAAATGGTCTCATCAGAATTTTAGGAAATTCAATGAGGTATTTCCACACATGACTGTGTGGCTTATTATTAAGCATTCCAGTCTTGAGATTTAATGTAAGTTGACTGGTACATTTTTATAGCTTTTATATTCAATAGTCTTTCCTGTCATTGTGGCAATTATTTCAATCGCATTTTGTGCTTTTGGCGTGTTCACTGATGAGACACGTGCACAGGAGCCATATTCGACAAACAATTGACACTTGTGGCAGGATTACCTTTCCCTGCTAAGATCATGTTTCTCTGTTTCTCTTCATGTGGCGCGGTTTGTTGCATTTTTTGTGTACTTTCCTCAGCAGTAAGTGAACATTTTCAAAAGTTTCTATTCATAACCATCATTTTATCTAATATAGAACACTTTCACACACATGCTTAGACCTTCACGAGTTAAGAAGACCACCATTTGTTTTATTCACAACAAATCTGCATAGCAAATATAAAAGGATGGTATAACTAAGCTTACGTTTTAGCCTCTATTTTGCAACGAAAACGCTACCTTTTTTCCAGACAGAGAACTATAATGACAATTGTCACATTGGTGCGCTAAATATCCAATTTAACTGATTCCGAACACATCCCCACAAGTCAAATTAGCCGAGCCGCCGAAATCGGAGACAGGAACTATTTTTTCCGAAACAGCAGAGATGTTGTGTGTATGCCCATGCCCTACAGCTCGTTCGTTATTTTCACAACACATCTGCATATCAGATATTAAGGGTCGCTGCACCCACACGGCGTATTTTGCTCAAAAATCCCTGCAAATATTCATTCAACTTTAAATATTCGTTAACCAAAGATTAAAATATTGGTTTGGTTAACCTTTTAGCTTGTCGAGCAGTTATAATTTGGGCGATAAAGAACTGTTAATTTATGCAAATGTATGCAAATCACCCGATTTCCTGGCTTCTTTTTCCTCCCATTTCAAAATTTCCAAAGAATTTAACTCCACTCTGGCCGGGTCAAATTTTCTGAAATTTTCACATTATGTTCTTTAAATGCTATATAAAAACGACTATTTTGTTTGGCAATAAAGTTCTTACATTTTGAATAAGAGGCATTTTAATTTTGCTTATCATGATTTTAATCACTTTTTTGAGTGTCAGTCTTTCAACCCTTGCCATTTTAGAATGAAGACAGATAATGGAAAACAAAATAGTCGGTTTTTCCTACTTTACATAAAATAGTGTCAAGTTTTTTACTTAAAATAATTTTAATCATTAATATCAAAATAGAGGTTTTTTACCATAAATATACACCTTTTCATCCTTCGAGTAAACTATTGCTATCATACTAAACTTTAGAGTCTCTGCTTTTTGAAAATATATAGTATGAGGGGGTTTTCTTGTCATCTTTGATGAGAAATATTGCTTTGAAAAAAACTGTGTTGGCAACATGTAGCTCCACCTTAAAGCAGGGCTCGAAATTATTTTTTCCCTGGCAGTCCACTTGGTCTACCATTTTCTGAAGTTAGTAGCCCAGTGACAATGACTGGTTGCCCCTGCATATTTTAGTTCAGGGGTATATTTTTTCATTAACCAGACAAGAAAACGCTTTTTTCAAGATTCTGCCCATGGAGTGAATTTGCTAGTCATTTGATGTGAATACCTGCACGCCTTTATACCTAAAGGAAACGGGTATCATGGACATCAGTGATGGTCAAACGTTTGGTGACCTATTGACAACATTTCATTCTCATAGTTGTATGCAAATTTGGAAATTTGTCATGACAACGACCACGATTTTCTCAGCATGGCCGTAGTATGGGCTTTTTGTATTAGTGGGGAGGCTTAATTTCCGTGCCATAGTGATTGGTACATTATGATCAAAATGCAATGAAAATACGCTTTCATTGGCCATCATTTTCTATGCCTGTCTTCTTAGAACAACAATTCAGATATTGAAACTTTCTGCAAAGTTCCAGCGAACGATCGTCTTTGTAATTTGCATAAAAAAGTCATAGTCTGGCCTTTCTGTTTCCAGCTGGGTTTGACTATATTTAGCTCGTCCTAAAGAGACAGGCCGGGCATGGCATGCCTGTACTGACTTGATTTCATGTCCAAGGCTCCTGTAGTTCATGTGGGCTACAATTTCATGGATTTTGGTACTCTAAGGAAGGGTTGGTAGTCTGTGGACGAGGGACAACCTCTAATTTTTAGCCCTGTAAAGAATTAAATAAACTACTCTCTTGACTCTACATATGCTGTGAAAGAGATATTCTTAATTTTTTCCGAGAGCGCTATAATGAAGCTTGGCCACATTTGCGAGCTAAATATCAAATTGTATCAATATCAAACACATCCTTTAATTAAGGAATCATGTCTAGTATATTTAGACTTTCTCGCAAAACATTTGTAGACAAATTATCGAACGGCTTACACATTGTCTAGCGAACATTCGGCATTTACTTCGTAGTAACGATCAAACCACCTGAAAATATTGACCCTTAAGAATATTAATGGTTAACTAATTTATCAGCGGCAACTAGTGGAAACCGTGGCTTTGATTACTTAGTTGTTGGAGCTCGTAGCGTGAGTAAATACTATATTATATTATATTATGCAATTTTAAGAAAATCACGTGTTTCCCAAACCGCCGTCAGCCTTTAGCGGAGTAAATGATTGTGTATGTTGAGCTTTTCAGACTTGAGATTTAAGGTAAGTTAAGAGATACACGTAATGATATAATAACTCCTGAATTGGTTGTATTCAATAAGCATTATCGACTGGTTTAATGGCACGCGGTGAGAGTTTGGCATTATAATTGAAGAGGTTCATCTACATCTACACATTAGGCAAATCCATAGAAACCAGGGGCAACTTTCACTTTTCTTCTTAATAGATGAGACAATTTGTTTTCTTCGTAACTTTCACAAACCTGAATGCACAGTGTCGTTGTGTCAGTCTTCTATAATCGTTTCGTTAGTCGCCTTCAGTGTCAACCTTAAGATTTTACTACAAGTATAACCAGTCTTCATCATTTTCCGCGTCTTTGAATTATTTTTGTTAAAAAGCAAAGTTAAACGTGTGAGCGAAAATCAAATTCAGGGTTATTACGTCCTTTTCAGAATGATGAAATCGTTCTTATCGTCCATCAAAAATATAGAGCCAAGAAAGTCCATCGAGAAAATAGTGACATGCGATTCAGAGGGGCAAAATCTGTTATCCTGGTCAATGTAACTGGAAATATTGAGCTGAACCGAGAACTAGCTTGCACACAGGAAAATGACCTGTGATTAAGCACCGTCTAAACACGAGAAATGGGAATATTAAACCACAATCGTGACGTCACATTATTCAAAACGCCAGTAGTTATCCAGGCAAAAACCCTCTGTTGTTTTCATAAACTTCCGGAGGTACTTCCACGAACACCTCCAGGTGTTTCTGGAAATACCTCCTGGTGTTTCTGGACACCTGGGTGGGGATAAAATTAACATAGAACCATGATTGGTCCTGAAATAATACGACATAACAAAGGATACTCTGAAAATTGATTTTATTCTAATTTCGTGCTTTTAGTCATTAATGACAATTGTTTATTTTGACAGATTAATTGTTATCTTTATGAAAGATGATTCTTTGACAGCACAGCAGTCAGATAGCTTTTTCTCTCCAGATAATTCTTTTTCTTCAGTGCTCCGCTCATCACATGCTGCATGGCATACTGTCGCTTCTCGGGATACAAGGCATGCTCTCTTTGGTGGTGGTTGTTTTTCATTCACGGTCCCTGAAATCAAATTCCAAGAATATTCCATTCGTAATGTGAAATATAGCACGGCACAGGTTCTTTGTCCGTATAGTCAATCACTTAGAAATTACTGAACTTGCTTATATTTGATCGCCTTCGTTCATTTTCAAATTTAATTTTGTTGTAAACATTTATGTCTCATATGAAGTATAAGAACATTTCTGAAACACATCATGTTAATCCTTTGGGTTCTGTAATTTTTCCCGCTAAAATTTTAGAACAACGTTTACCAATTATTATAAATTGTTCTATGTAATTTCTGACCGAATGGACATCAAATTGCATTGGTTACACTCTTAAAATCAAACTTTGGGCAACAATCTGAAAAAATTGACTGCAAGGGTACATTTTATAAAGGCGACAAAAATTGATATACGCTAAAGCTTAAAGTTGTTTACTATACTACAGACCTTGTAGAATTCTACTGATGTTGTGTTGCTGGTTGACTGATGTTCCTTTATAGTTTCAAACTGCTTCGCTTCTGTAACCAGTTTCTCACGAAACAGTTGTTCGTCAACACTGGCATCATACAGTCGTGTGGCTGCTGTGGTCCTCAAGAATGGTTTGTGTGATATCCTTCAAGTCCAGCTTTCTTGCAGAGACGGGCAACAGGAGAATTCAGAGCATTGTGTCCCATTCGGCGATTGGTATACCAACAGGTTGCAGTTGAATTCGTAGAAGGATACAGATAGTAAAGCATTGGCAGACCGATTTGGAGGGCTATACACAACAAGTATAGATAACGTACTGCAAAGAAACCACTAACAGCATAAACATACGGTCAGGACTGTATTTATGCTTGAATATGTATTGGTTATCAAACATGTGTATCGAGGAAAACAGTTCCTACTATTTCCGCTGGCACGGCAGTTATTGTGAAAAATACACAAAAACTCCAATAGTTACAATACTCACCACAGTGCATTATATCACTGGTACAGGCGAACAATACATCTGTCTGGCATGTTGATGTTTTCGTAAGCCGTGGTCACTTTGGGCTGAAGTTTTCGACTCTTCAAACCACCTTGGTTTGACTTACTTAAGTCCTAACGATATTCAAGATACTTAACACCGACAGAATAAACTTTTAATTGGATTTGTGAATTTACGTGATGCAGGTTTCGATGTTGTTTTCCACCGCGGAGCGAAATGCAAGCCAAGTAGGTATATTTGTGTGTCCAGTAGTGTTTGAGGGTTATGATCTCCCAGAAGCTTCTTCTGCCACAATATGTTTTCTTCGCTAATGCTAAATACCTGAACCTACCTGCCTTCTAGATCTATGCACCCCAGCCCTCTCTTCTCACGTTGTTTCATTACAATCTAAACTTCTTTGCAAATCTTAAATAAATCGGGTCATTCATGACGCTGACGTTTCTAACTGTTTTACAGACGTATTTCTGAATGGACATCACAATCTCGTGCAAAGTATTTCCCGGAAAGTCCGAGCCGTCGCGTTTTTTTTTTTACTTCTTGCACAAATCTTGCCAAACAAAAATTCATTTCATCACCAGTCATTTTATTAATTGATGGTTCTACAAGACTCAGGTGTGCAGCCTTGCCATCTACAATTCTTATGTTCCTTTCTTTACGCCAAGTCTCAAACAACGGAACTGACCATTGTAATTTTTCATTGTGTTTTTGGAGTATATTTCCGATAATTTTTTTCTAAATCACTATCGCTAAGCAACGTACCAACGCATAAACCTTTATCGCCGGCAACTTTACTAGAACCTAGTTTATGTTCTGTTACTTGTGTCTTTCAATCATTCTGATATGGAAATCGTTTTAATCACTACCGTGTGTGGTAGCTATTTTCTCAAGAAGCTACAAATGATCAAATTCCTCAAGAAAGCTCTCGGGAGAAAACACCATATTATCACTAGACTCACTATTGGACTGCACTTCTCTGAACGTGCTTTGCGTCAGAATTAAAATTATCCTCGTCTTGGTCAGACATCGTACCTGCCCACTCAATTCTCGGCAACTGCTATGACTCGTAAATTGCCTGGCATGATTTCAAAAACACACACCTGGCGAACATTTGCATAAGTAAATGAAATAATACCTGCAAAACACAATGTGAGTACAAGTGACCTGTTGCATAATTTCATAGATAGTAGCAATGCGAACATCTGTTGAAAGAAACAGCAGGGAGTTTTAGAATTACCTGCTGCACAATGAAGATTAAGTCATTTGACTGACAGGGGTGGTCGTACAAATTTTGCTGTCAGAATGAGCAATACTAGTTGTTTTATCGACATATCTTGAGTCACTTTGTCAAACAGTAATCTAATATTGTTGTCTTATTGGCAAATAAGACTTTCCACTAAGTCAGAGTTTGTTTGGGATCGTGGTTTACGTAAAAGAACAACCTACCCCTCGGTGGTTCTTGGTTTCGAATTGCCTAGGGCCTGCAGCCCTCTACGATTCGAAACCAAGAACCACCTCGGTGTCGGTGGTTCTCTATTACATAGAAATTTACTCCAAACTGAGATCTGAATAGCCAATGTAAACGTAGATTTACTATCCGTTGCAGCTTAGTAAAGACCTAAATTTCCTTTTCCAGATGTAAAAATACGTTTGCATGTGTCCAATTTACTGGAAGTAAAGCGTCCGACATTAACATACGGACGGTATGACTTACTTGCTCACTAGAACAATTAATTGAGGAATGAAATAACCCATAAATATTGGTTATTGTCATTGCTAAAACGGAATTTCGTCGACAGAGTCATTGGTCATCAAACGTTAACACGAAGCGAGAGTCTTGCCCAAATAATTCCGTTGGACCATAAGTTTGCATAATGGGTGGATTTTACCTCATAGGTTTCAGTACTAAAAACACTTGCGTTGTTAGGCGTTTATGACTAGATATCCATCAGCGGGCGCATCGAACTTTGCACGAACGACGTCCAAAGTATTGTCATGTTTCTATAATGTTTTGCAATTTGTTTTCTAAGTCTCTCCTTGGACTCGATAAATCCCGCCTATTTCCCCTCGATATGGACTACTAGTATGTCAAAAGTGGCCCACCGAATATCAGCTCAACACGTGATCAACAATAATGAGGGAACTCGTTCAGACAGTTATAAATTCAGTCAAAACTAATCATTTTCATTGGGTAGTCTGGGTGCTTTCGCAATGATCTAATTTTACTGTCATCACTTACATATTAAGCTGTTACATTTCATTTTAATGTATTCTTGGCGTGAGTCTGAAGCAATAGGAATGTAGCATACCTCGAGACACGAGTAAAGTTATTCCATTGAATCAAAGTGACATTATTGTAACTATTGCAGATTCTGTAACACCAAAGGTACTTGCCATATAAATAGGTGGATATTTTCACGATTCGACATTAGTTTACTGTTAACAGGACAGAGCGTGTAGACCCGGTCATAATACCAGATGCAAGAAAGACATAATTCAACTCGACAGGAGTGACGTAATCCTCATCACTTATTCCTCATCACTGGTCCTCATAAGACAGTTCCTGAAGCTTATATTTAGTGTCTTGACACCCAACACACGGTGTTGTCTCAACTGTTAACCCCTACCAATACTATCACACTGTTTCTTTTTAGCACTCCACGTCTGCATAGTAAATATGAAGGGATGGTATAACTTACTCTCTTGACCCTATCCTGACATAGAAACACTTCTAGTTTCCGAGTGAGCACTACATTGAACCTTGACCACATCGGCGCGCTAAATATCCTATTTTACATTATTCAAACAAAGCGCTTAACAAAAGAAAAGTGTCTGGCATTTTCCGGAGTTTACTCATAAAAATCTGTTCTAGACAAGTTATGTAATGAACAGAAGCGGAGAGTCGGCCAATATTTCGTCATTTTCTTTTTTTTTTTAATTTAATTTTAAATTAATTTTATTTGACTAGGAAGAAGGAGCTTTAGCCAATTTACAGTTCCAGCATAAAAATAGATAAACAAATACAAATACAGAACAAACATGAGCTTACACCCAGAAAACAGGTAAATAACAAACAAGTGACAAACAATAAGAACAAAAGTTGCAAGATTAAGACGAACAAATTGAGTTATATAAAAAACTGCCGAATTTACAATGGCTACAATTAAAAATATCAAAAGTCTGATTCGGTATAATTGTATTTAAAAATTTCATTGATCGTTGTAGGAATGCAAACGAGTGCACATTATTCTTAGAAACTGTTGGTTTAAAAAGCTGTACAGAACGTAATGAACTGGAAGGTACATTAAAACAAATATTCTCTAAAATTTCAGGACAATCGTATTAAGAAAACATACTCTTGTAAAAGAAAGTCATATCTAAAAAAGTCTACGCTTCTGTAAGAGCGGAAGTTTAAAAAATGTACAAAGTGACTTATAGTTATTTGATGAGTATACTATTCCTACTCTGACACACAAGTATTTTACAAATTTACACTGAACCCTTTCAAGTCGATTGATAAGGTAATGTTGGTATGGAGACCAAACCTGGCTGGCGTACTCAGGTTGACTCCTTACAAGTGTATGTATAAAGTCTTAAGGGTGTTAACATTGTAAAACTCGCTAGAAGTACGTTTAATAAAACCAAGCTTTGAGAGTGATCGCATTTATGTGAGTGGAGAAATTGAGATTGTGAGTGATATACACACCGTGATCTTTAACCGATGTCACTCTATCTACAATCTCATCATTAAGTGTGTAGTTATAAGAAATAGGCACTTTTTTGTGGTATAATAAATTATCATGCATGTTTTACAATTAAGTTTCAATTTCCATTGCGCACACCACCTCTCTATGTGTTTGAGATCTTATTGTAATGACCTACAATCCATAGTATCAAAAACTTGCTTGTATAATTTTGAATCATCTGCATACAGTGACATGTAGTTGGCAACAGATGAGTTGATGTCATTTATGTACAATATAAATAAGAGAGGTCCTAAGTAGAATCCTTGGGGACACCAGAGGTAACGTTACACCAAGACGAGAAATGACCATTAATTGTTACCCGCTGAACTCTGTTTGAAAGATACGAATGAAACCAGTTGAAAATATTGCCATTGAAACCATAATGTGAGAGTTTGTAAAGTAGGAGCCTGTGATTAACTGAATCGAATGCTTTGCTGAAGTCGAGATATATTGAGTCAACTTGACCCCGATTATTGATAACAGTAGATAAATAGTCGGTGTATGAAACAAGATTAGTAACAATGGAGCGGCATTGTACAAAACCATGTTGATTGATATCCAGTGAATTCTGTACATGATTGTAAATGTGAGGAAAAACTGCTTTCTCAAAAACTTTACTGAAGACTTGAAGTAGTGATATTGGACGGCAATTGCTGGCCTCATTCCGAGACCCAGATTTAAAAATAAGAACAACGTTGCCTCTTTCAAACAAAGAGGGGAAAACACCGTTTGAAGTGACTTGTTAAAAAGCAGTATTAGGGGCAACGCAAGTTGTTCGGAGCACGCGCCAACAACTCGGATGGGAATCCCATCTAAACCAGAAGTCTTATGATGATTTTAATCATTTAAAATATCAGTCACTTCTTCAATTGTAAGGATGACATTACTTAAACAATCATGAATACAATGTTTGCATTCAGGAAAATCATCTCCAGTATCTTCACTAAAAACTGACTTAAAATATGTGTTAAAGAGCTATGCCATTTCAGATCAGTTTACAGCACTACTTCCATTGTAAGTAAGAGACGTTGACAGAGATCGGTTTTTACGTCTTCTATTTACAAATGACCAAAAACGTTTACCATTCATTATAATTTGGTCTTGAATGTCACAAAGGTACTCATTGTACGCGTGTTTCTTGGCTTGCTTGAATTCTTTGCGTCGTTCCTGGAACACTGCGTACGATTCTTGTGACTGGGATGCCTTGTAATGTTTATGTGCGACATTTTTCTGTTTGAGTAGGCAGATGAGATCCGTTGTGAACCAGATCGGATATTCCTTGGGCAGATTTTGATCTTCGGAACGCTGTCATCAATACACGCTGTCATCAATACACGCTGTCATAAGATCAAACGACCAGAAAATACTAACCAATTTGAATATCAACGAATGAACGAATTTATCATTAGAAGCATCTAACACGATCCTTGAGTGCTATTGGTCAGAATGTTTGAGCACGTCGACTTCGTACATACTATTTCATTGAGGAGGCCCATCCCCATGTCTCAATTTTGACTGATAAGTGTGAGAAGGTCTTTGACACAATTAGGCCAATTTCTCTCTGATATCAGATTCATGAACGCCTGAACCGAGAGATGTAAAGTAAGTCTGTGCTGTAAGCATTTGAAAGTGGACACCACGTCTGGTCACACTAACGCATAGAATCATCCAGTAGAAAGATCTTCAAGTGGGAAATCAGAGGAGAAGGAATTGTAAGACTCTATCTATCTAATTTTAAAGAGAATGAAATTTTATCAGTTTGAATTGTATTGTGCATGAAACTTCCATTAGATTTTTCCCATGTGCCTTCGTTCAGCAAAGGACAACAAGAGTTATACCAGATGTGAACTGAATGTGATCACGTGTTTTACAACAGGTTCATTAATAACAGTTCATTAAATATGCAAATGAACCCTTAATTAACTCGACAGTGTTCAGTGTTTCGTAGCAAATTACATATCTATCAGGTCAATATCTGTGGCAGGTTTCTTCAAATTTGGTGCCGTAATTTCAGAGTTATATACCTAATTACAAAGTTGATTAAATATGCAAATGAACCCTTAATTAAATTGACACTACTAAATGCTTTACACCAAAGTAAGATATCTGTCGGAGTAGTATGTGCAGCATGTTAAATTGCATTTCGTGCAGTTATTTCGGAGTTATATGACTAATTATAAAACTTATTACTATATGCCAATTATTATTATTATTATTATCATTATTATTATTATTATTATTATTATTATTATTATTAAAAACTTCTTTAAAGCACACCTACACATGTATACGTCTCAGCGCGCTGTACATGACTGAAGAAAAAGTACATGACTAAAATGAGAGCAAAGATTGTTTTAAAAATAGAAAAGTCTAAAATATCACAAAGAAATTTGGAAATGAAGTAAAAACAGTGTAAAATGAGCAAAATTGTCTAAAAGCTCACAGTTGATAAAACTCAGTGAAAAGGTAAGTCTTCAAAGCACGTTTAAAACATTCAACATTTTTAGCAAAGCGAATCTCTGATGGCAATGAATTCAAAAGAAAAGGTGCATGAACAGGAAAGGCCCTATGGCCATAGGACTTATTATATTTCCCTTTTGGTGGGACTAAACATAACATTTCCATGGACTGGAGATTTCGTGCCGGAACATACAACTCAATTGAGTCGCTCAGGTATATGGGTGCAATACCATTAATAATTTTAAAAGTGGTTAACAGAACCTTGAATCTTATTCGAGCTTCGATTGGAAACCAATGCAAGTCGATTAACAGTGGTGTAATATGGTCAAATTTGCGTGATTGAGTGAGGAGACGTGCAGCAGCATTTTGCACTGACTGCAATCAAGAAAGCTGTTCTTTGACACTCCATACAAGAGACTATTGCAGTAGTTTAATTGGGATGTGACGAAGGCATGGATCACTGTCTCAATAGTAACTTTGTCAAGTAATTTACGGATCCTGCTTATACTGTATAAGGAATAATATCCGTTCCTGTTTATTTGATTGATTTGGTCCGACATAAAGCCATCACTGTTCAGCCTAAGACCAAGATTTTGCTCAGAGGCGAAGGGGGCGATGTCAAAGTCACTAATCCTGAGATTAGCAATCACCGACACGTCCGACTTGAGTCTTGATGAGAAGTGGATAACCTCATGCAAATGAGGTATGCATTAACTCGACCCTGCTCGATGCTTCTTAGTACAATTAGATATCTGTCAGATCAATATCTGTAACAGGTTTCACTGAATTGGGTGCCGTAATTCAGAGTTACATACCTAATTACAAAGTTCATTAAATATGCAAATGAACCCTTATTTAACTTTACACTACTAAATGATTTGCACCACAGTTAGATATCTGTCGGATCAGTATATGCAGCATGTTAATTAAATGTGGTGCAGTTATTTCGGAGTTACATGACTAATTACAGAACTTCATAAATATGCAAATGAGCTATTTGCTAACATGACACTGCCCAATGCTTCTCAGTATTGTTAGATATATGTCAGACCAATATCTATCGCAGGTTTCATCCCATTGGCTGTCGTAAATTCGGAGTTATATACCTAATTACAAAGTTCATTAAATATGCAAATGAAACCTTACTTAACTTCACACTACTAAATGTTTTATACCGCAGATAGATATCTGTCGGATCAGCATGTGAAGCAGATTTCATCAAATTTGGTGGAGTTATTTCAGAGTTATAGGACTAATGACAAAACTTCATAAAATATGCAAATGAGCTATTTATTAACTTGACACTGCCCAATGCTTCTAAATACAATTACATATTATATCACATCAATGTTTGTGAAAAGTGAAAAAATGTGAAAAGTTTCATGAAAACTGTTTCTTAGAGGCCATTCCCTTTGTTTCGAAAGCGATTTTTACCCCTAATCGTTGTAATTTTAAAAAGCTTTGTGAAACTTTCGGATACCTGTATGGCCTGAGTGTTTATGAAACAGTCTCTGTTTATGGTATGCCAATGATTTTTTTTTTTGATAATCGTTTATTTTCACGGAGCAGTCTACCTTGCTACTGCCAGTTGTCACTCAAGCGCCATTATGAATTTCAATGAGTTGGGGTCTTTTAATACCCCGCACTGGGGTTTTAAGAGCAATAACTCGACTCTTTAATATCTTATTAAAATTCAGAGAGTTTTTAGAGAAAACATATTCGAGAGACTTCTGTGAAATCTGGTGAATTTCCGTTCACGCGTTCTTGAGTTATCTTTTGAGCGTACTGCAATATGACAAAATGCCGAACTGAGACATCTAAGACATCTCCCACTGCCCCGAGTGCTTTTCAAAAGCACAAAAATGTCCTAAATAAAACATTTGGTATGTGGCATAATCAACTACAAATACACGGTTCGCCTGTCTCGGACTATGCTCTCAAATGTACCCTTCGGATTCTGATCAAAACTACTGTCCGCCCCGAGGATCAGAAATGGGGGATCTCTGACAAGCGAACTTGACTGAGACTTTTTATAACTTTTATTTCAAATTAACTACAGGTCCTGCCGTTACTCATGCTGTAGATTGTAGTACTCGATATATACTGCCATTTGGATTGTCAAATTTTCACAAGTCTGACCTCGTCGTGTCGATAAAACTTGTTAGTTGCCATCTTTTGGGAATGGCCACCCCTATGAGAAAAACGGCACGACTAACCTTTATACGCCTGATCGCTACACATACACACGATGATCTTGACACAGGCAGTTACGTTAGGTGTCAATGGGATTTTGACAGCGGATGTTGTCCAAGTGCATGCGACAATGCAATGACGCTGCCGCTTAGCTTAATTCTTTGCCAATCAAGACTTAGCGATAGTCTCAAAACGCAAGAATTGTGCATCTGTTCCTCTTGTAAATTTTTTTCGCAAAATTTCAGCCAGAAACAGAAACTTCGAGACCAAGATATTCTTAATACCTGAAGATCAATATTACAGGAATACTTTTCATAAAAAAAAAACAAACAATTTTCGTGTTTTCGACATAAAATACCCCGATAAAGGTGGAAAGCTATCTTAAGTACCATCAAAATGTCACGTCAACTTTGCGTAAATTATGGTTAAACATAAAGATAATAAATGCAAACAAACTCGGCTAAAAGTTCATTCACTCTGACACCCACCCCACCCCCAAGCACGTACGCCCACTTTGCCAATAATAATTCAGCTTTTAAACAATGCGACCTAAAATCATCTCGGCCTTATGCTCAACCTAAACCAACAGGCCCTAAACTGCGATCGCATCCGACCCTTTTCCTCTTGTCGACCAAGAGCATGTGTTTAAATAAACCGTAGATTATGCCAACCTGCTTAGCATTTTCTACAGGCAAATCTATTTGTATATTGACACACAGCTCCAGTAGTATGATACATTGTAATTTTGGCAGAGGTCATGGATGCATTTTCACACAAAGTGTTATCACCTAACAGGGGTTAACTTGTAATCTGACATCATATGACCGCACTTCTCCAAGGCATCCTGCCCGAGATAACATGGCCCGATGACATCACAAAACTGTTTGGAATTAATCATGTGACGGATAGAAGTACCAACTAGTGGTGCCAACACATCTGCCACGTACTTAGCACAATTATACGCAATGGAACCGATGCAACTTACTATGGGTCTCAGATGTGATCCCTTTTTATGGATTTTCGGCAATCCATAAATTTGGGTGGTGTATCTGTTGACGGATAGAGTTGTCTGTGAAGGTCTTTACCCAGTCCGTGTTATGTCTCAATCGTCCTGTTTCATAAGTTACGTCCGAGACATATGTACCGGCACAGGGATTGGTGTTTGCAGTCCTATAAGGTCCGCTTACTGCTCACTGATTGGCAGGACCCTTTCTCTTAGGTCTCATTACCATGTAGTGATCACCTCACGACACTGTGATTGGTTGCCTTGTATCCTTTGTTAGCCTCGTTCTGAAGTGTTCGCTGCCTCCTATGATAGCTGGTGAGCAGTGTCTCAGAAGCTACTACTATCCAAATTGGTTGCTGAATCTTATCATTATAATTGAATAATACAAATAGACTCCCAAAGTTGCTGTGAATAGTGACAATCGACCCATCAGATGTAAGCTTTTGAGCACGCTGCACATCAGCAGCGTAATAGAGGTTCTGTACTTCCTGGAAACCATTGTAGTTACCAGTCATTCCTGATGTCAGCACCTGGGTCAACAACGGCGTGAAGACAAAGACAAGGGCCCAAAAATTCATTGTCACACATGAAGCCATTCAGTTTGGTGGTTATAATTTACACTGCACGTTTGATGTTCAGCGATTCTACCTTTTGATTGTAATATTTTGATGTGATCGGCAGCACACATCCTGTATGCATTTTGGCCCGGTGATAACATATTGTACAATGTGGAAAGAAGTATGGTGCAAACCGATTGCATAATACTAATAATACTTATACAGTGTACAGGTATCTGAATTACATGACTCTCACGATCATTGCTGTCCGTATAACAAAGACACTGGCAAAATTTTGAATATCGCCTCTGTAACAACTTATGTCATCGTTAAATGATCAAGACAATTTGGAAGTTCATGGGTAATGCTGTAAATGTCGATATTTTGAATGAGAAATATTGATGTGGCTGATTCAATGATATTTCGATTTAATTTTGAGAAATGTACATAGCATTTAAAACAAGGAAAAAGGGTGAATTGAACAAGAATATTGTTTTGAGTCAGTCGGCCATAATGACGCAGAAATAGTTATAAGTACACAACGGTTTCAGAAAAATGGATTGAAATATTGCAATTAGAATACGAATTATTATATCTGGTGTACTTTCGGCTAATATAATAACTGAGAGTTATTGTCGCTCTCGCAACAAAAGCGAACAAATAGCGAACGAAGGTTATAAGCCTGTCCGACTGCCTGACACTTCAGCAGGAGCAATGGGTCTAAGGCCAGCTAGCAGCGAACCAACTATGATGTACCAATCATTGTACATCACGAATAATACAGCAGGTTTTATCGCATCTGGACCAATCAAAGTGCTGGATTTTGACGTACAAGCTGGTAAAGTATGATTCAGAGTATGCTTTGTGTGCTCAACCCGAAAACGGTCCCCTGTGTTAAGTGTTACATGATATGGCTCACAAACCCTGTTGGTGAACAGTCAATATTTTCTATATTGTTCATAATGTTTGTGTTCAGAACATATTTAATGTAGAAGAGACTTTATTTCACACCAGCGACCGTCATAAATATCACTTCAAAGCCGAATCATTACTAACCGACATTCAAAGCGGAATAATAGGCACGCATCTATTCTCGGGCGAACTCGGCTTCTGTCTTTGTCTTCGAACCAGTGCCGGGTGTAAACGCTTTAAATGACTTGATACAACAACGGTATCCAGGAAATACATTGGGCATTCTATTACGCGGCATTAGCTGATCACAGCGTCTCACGTGATGAGACAAGCAGCACGTAGTATCACGCAGATACAGGCAAACCGCCATTTTGAAATATACTAGTTTTTGGTCTCCCGGAAGTTGTTAATTGCGCATGTCGGCATTGTCTGGTAGCTGCCAATATTCCAATACTTCTAAGTATGGTTATTAAATCCTTGGTTAAATTCTAGCCACGTTCGCATCATGAATTGTGGTAATTTTAGCTTTACTTCCAAGTAAAGTCAAACAGCCAATAATAGCGCCCCATGGTTCAACCAATAAGATTTTGTAAGTCGATATAAAGCGGTTTCCCATTACCTGCCTCTTTATGCTTGTCACTGAGAGGGACAGCCAATTACGCGGTAGAGAACACTACGGAACGAGGCTAACACAAGGACATAAGGCAACCAATCACAGTGCCGTGAGGTGAACATTACATGGTAATGAGACCTAAAGAGAAAGGGTCTAGCCAGTGAGCTTTAAGCAGACCTTATAGGATCGCAAACACCAATCACTGCAGCCGGTACACGTGTCTGTGACATAAATCGTAGGTCATTTTGAAACAGGACTAGTAGAGCATAGTGCGATTGACCATCAGCAAACCTCAGTCGCAAACGTCATGAACAATTAACCGTGTAACCCTAGGCTTATAGATTGCAACTTTATTCGGTTGGATTTCACCCTTTATTTTTAGCACTCGGTACTTTTTAGATGTAAACGTTACGCATCCACATGGTTCAGTGTGTTCGAGATGGTGACCGACACAAGTGGTTAGTACATCGAAAATTACTTCTTTGGATGGTTTTCTTGGCCATGTTGACTTAGGGCAAGATGGTGAGGACCCAGACCTAAGTGTCCCAATTAATTTATTGACTTGCCGTCTGCCGTTAATGTTGCAAATACCACAAAAATGGATAAAAACGGGAGACTATAAACACTGAAAGTGCTAACGCAATGCAAAAGTAAGGATGTTAACGCACAACATCCAACAAAATTGATAAAAGGGGATATAGCTGTAAAAGCGGCAAAGTTAAACAAAGTTGAAAATAAAAGCTATAAACACAGCAGAATTTTACATAGGATTGTGAAGCCTGTAAGAAGATGGCTAAACTCGAAAAAGAACATCGCTTGCAAAATCACCTACGCCCAACCAAGTGCACTTTCAGAAGAGTGCAAGAGAAAATCCCACAGATTTGTTTGGCGCGCGTCGTTTGACAAAGTCATCAAGGCCGTGAACGTTTTCCTGCCAACACCACACCGTCCATGTGATCATGCAATGCAGTCATGATCCTCACATGCCGTGCAAATTTCAGAGCGAATATCTGCCATAAGTTTCAGAAAAAAGATGAACTTAAAATCAAAACCGTGAATGGAATGAACGCCAATACACAGTATGCTTACAGAAGGATGAAAGGTGAGTGAAAAACTGAACAAAGTTTGGTTTGGCGCGTAAATTGACGCGCTCACAAGGTCACGCATGTTTTTGGGCGAACTGCAACTACCAACATGGAGTTGCCCCGACAGAACCGAGGAAACCTGAATGGAACGATTCTTGACAGAAAACTTTGTCAAAAAACAGGTTATGTCAAACATGACTACTCACGAAACACTGTCAAGACTGTCAAAACATTAACAATGGTACAGAAAAACCTCCTGGTACCGACTGACGTCCATCGACATATACAGTAATAGCAAACATTCCCTGCTGCATCGCATTCACTACTCGCACGAAAAGGCAGCCGGCGGCCCACATCTACGCTGCAGGAGCTGAAAAATCTGAAGAAGTTTCGGCACGGCATTTGACCCCGACGAAGGATGAATGAGTGTCCCCATGGCCAAACATTAATGCGATGAATATAGAACAACGATAAAGAAGTAGTATAGCGACTGACGCGTTGTTAAGTTCAGATGAGGTCCAGCTGCCGAAAGGACAGTCTTGCCTGGAGGACCGTGTCAGGACAAAAGAGGATAGGACAAGCCTACACGATGACCTCTTAAGCCTGCCACAGGTGGCGTTGTATGAACATTTGCAGGAGATGACCTCATAATATATATATATATATATATATATATATATATATATATATATAATATATATATATATATATATATATATATATATATATATATATATATATATATATATATATATATATATATATATTTGGCAGTTTTTTGTCTATGGTAGTAAATCGGAAGATGTTCCTGGCCAAGACGTTTCGCCCAGTCTTTGCTGGGCTGCTTCAGTAGGCCCTGTCCATTTCATTCCTCTGCTGTCCTGTCATGTGATGTCACATGATCCAAATGGTCTATTGTCTTCGGTTGATACCATTATTTCCATGGGTGTTTAGTTTTTTTATCCAGAATGTTTCACGTGTTAGTCTATATGACTTATTGTTCCATGTTTTTTCAAGTCCAATTATTTTGAAGTCGGCTATTTGGTGATTTGGTGAATTGAAATGAACTGGTACCGGATCTTGTTTGTTTTTTGCGCGTATTGTAGATAGGTGATTTTGCATGCGAGTGTATATTGTGTCTCCAGTTTCGCCCACGTACACTATGTGTCTGCATTGTTCACAATATATTCCATATATCACGCTTGTTGATTTGCAATTTATGTGTCCTGTAATTTTGAAGCTGGTGTCATTTGGTCCTCGGAAAGTAGATGTTGTTTTCATGTATTTGCAGATGGCGCATCTTGTAGCTTGGCATTGGTATGATCCTGGCTTTTGTTTGTTGAATAGTCTGGCGTGTTTCTTGTGGATCAGTATCGATTCGAGGTTTTGTCCTTTTTTCCATGCAATCATATATATATATATATATATATATATATATATATATATATATATATATATATATATATATATATATATATATATATATATATAATATATATAATATATAAATGATAATATTTAGCTTATCTGATATACAATATAACATTAAACTGGTCCAATAGGCCCAAATTATTTCCATTCAAGGTAATACATTACCAGGTCCATGGGACATTTGAGATTCACAAATTTAAGTAGGACCATCCTGAACCACTGATAGTTAGTGGTGATACCAGGTGTCCGCTATGAATGCAAGCATTCTACACCCGTTAGGATTGGTCCCTTAATTGTATAAATATTGTATGAAATGATGCAGTATATGAATCACTGTAATAAGTCAAAGCCGGGAATGCTGTCGTGTCGCTAATCATTTGAATGACCGAGGTGTCATATTTGGCCACAATGTCGTCATATCGACCGTAAAACTTTTTGAAAGTCCTCACGAGTCTTTTGGATGTGTATCCCTGTCTCACTAGTTTTGATACCAATAAGCTGTGTCTCATTTGAATCACAAGGAATCACAAGCCCTACATACAATATCTGAGAAGTTGAGACACGTTCACACCGTAAGCAGGTGCAGATGGAATATTACTTGATAGGTGGGGATAATTTATGATTTCAAAATCGAAATCATCCCTTTTGTCACACAGCTTAGTGTGTAGTGTTAGTACCTACTTGCAGGAACAGATCTAGACATGAAGCTACATCGCTTGCTTATGTCAGAGGAACTTGATGGTTTGCCAATTATTGACCACGAGATGTCAAAGACCTGGTTCTTTTGTTTTAAGGACCAGAATAACTTGGAGAGCTCTGTGCAGTACCGATACCTTCGGGACTGGTCAGTTTCTTCGGCCGGAGTGAGGTGGTGGATTTAGGGGAGTCACCCTGTTTTTGACTTTGATGATAGGGGGGTCACAATGTTTTTGAAAAGCCCAATAAGGGGGGGGGGGGGTCAGTGTGCTTTTGAATTTCCACACGGGCTCATACTTGCCTATATATATATATATATATATATATATATATTGCACTACATATTGTACAATAAAAAACAAAACTATTGCTTATATATATATATATATATATATATATATATATCAGATAAATATATATATATATATATATATATATATATATATATATATATATATATATATATAAATATATATATATATATATATATATATATATATATATATAAGCAATAGTTTTGGGTTTTTTTTGTACAATATGTAGTGCAATTTGTTGCCTTCGTCTGTGCGGGCCGTCAAAGCTAAGATTATGGCAAGTTGACCGGATTTTAAAACTAGAATTTTTTTCCAGACCTGCCTACCATATTGCTGAGGGACCTAGATCTGATCCCGATTCAGTTTCTTGACGTGGCCAAAAGCGATTGCAGTATTTTTTCGCCTTGCAATGAGGGAAATTGACGAATTTCTCTATAAATTTACGCGATTTTTAGCTCATTTTTCGGATTCTCGGGCTCTGTTTTCAATCAAGCTAAAATATCTTAGAGTTAGGGGATTTGAACAAGAGTAGGTCGGGTGACAGGAAACACGTTTTTTCCGGGGCGGCCGCATTCGATTTCGTAATACCCAAAAAACTGTCCTACCCGACCTACTCTAGTTCAAATCCCCTACAAGAGAAACGCAATTTAAGTGAGTTACAGCTGTATGAAGAATATGGCGAGAATCATTAAATTGCATAATGAGAGGGTAATCACCGGAGATCAACGTAAAGATCAACCAGCTGATTGTAATTTCCGGGACAAGTCTACACTATAAAAATAGCGGACGCCAGACGCGTCTTTACGCGTTCAAAATGTAGATGTGGGTGTTCAAATTGAACGGTAGTGTTCATATTATTAACACTAGTGTTCATATTATTAACAATGATGTTCTAAACCTGAACACGTAGAGTTAATAACCATCTCTTTCAAGTGTTCAAAAAGTAAGTATTACAGAAATTTACAATTAACAATCTTTAGTGTTCTTTACTTTACTATGGGTATATTAAAATTACTACTGCATCGCTGTTAGGCAAACGTACACGGATTTTGATGAAACGAATTTCCCGCTATTGAAAAATATCTCCGGTCTAAAATTACTAAAAGCATGTTTTTTCTAAAAAAGAAAGTATACAAAATAATTTAAAAGTTTATTACGGGTTGAAATTTTGAAATTTTGAAAAAAAATCAGATAACCACCATGAACGTTTTAATTTTAACATCGGCGTGCAAGAGGCGTTCTACTCCTTAACACTTGGTGTTCAAGTTTGGTGCCTCTTCTTATCCCGTCATGCATCAAAACGGAAGTTGCGACATTTTTCTTGTAAACGCACGCTGAAGTCGTGATCGTGCGGAAGCAAGACCAGAAAGGGTAAGTTTTCTCTCCAAAATAGTAAAAGGTGTTTAATTTTGAAGCATCTGTATTATTATCCTTTGAAATTATTTGTGTAGTACTTTGGAATAGCTAAAATACGTGAAGAAACCTTTTTTCTTTCAGTGGCTTGTATACCATACACTAGCTGTCAATACGCAGCGGTGTTTTGGGCCATGGCGTATCGATCGCACTCGGGTCAAGGGTCATCACCGCAAAACTGTGGCGATGACCCTTGACCCGAGCGCGATCGATATGCCACACACCGCTGCGTAATCACAGCTAACACATGTCTTTTAGTAATCACAATCGCATATAAAACATTAGTTAAACATCGCAGAGTGTACACTCTATTGTTTCAGCATATGAGAGTTGGCCTTTCTTTTACTTTTCATCAGTTAATGACAAGAAAAGGCCAATATTTTGTAACAGTATCGAAAAGAGGCACTGTATACCATGTCACCCCTTTTCCTTGACCTAATAAGGCCACCTTGTCTTTCATTTAAAGTCTCATGTCGTCATATTACCTATTGTTGCATTATTTTCAGGATGTGAAAAGTTGGATTTACCTGGTAATCGAAGAGTTATTACAGAAGCTGATGGTACAGAAATTGAAGAAGATGAGTGTAGAGGTTGCTGTCTGGAAACAAGCTTGAAAACCTCAGTTCATCTCTAATGTAGATTTAAACTTCCGAGGGTCAGTAACTGAATTTTGATAAGTTTCTGTATTTTTGTTCTGAATTTATCTAAGCTTTGGTAGAACGCTATGATCAACTAAATATTACTGGAGAATAAGTTTTCAAATACGTGTAGTCTCCCTTATCAGATGCAAGAATGGAATGAAGAATTAAAGCAGAAAGCGACAGAAAATTCAGAGTGAAAAATGTACACTCTGAATTTCTGAATTTTCTGAAATTTTCACTCTGAATTTTCTGTCGCTTTCTGCTTCAATTCTTCATTGCACTCTTGCATCTGATGAACGAGACGTCACGTGTTTGAAGGCTCATGCTCAGTAACATTTAGTTGATCATAGCCTGCTACCATATCTTAGATTATTTTGTATTGTAGGTCAACACGTCTTTTGTTCTCAATTGTTACGGTTTTCTAGCTTTGCTTTTAGCGACGCAGAGCTTTTATCTAATATGTGAATGTGAGGCATCGTCCTCAAATTTTTACATCCCAAGCTTTTTCTTCAAAACTGCCAGTGCGATTCCTTTAATATTTGGAGTACTGGTTCCCAGAGATTACCCTAATCATATATGTTCAAGTTATGGTGAAATACGCAAATTTATATTTTTGAGGCGAATTTTGCTATTTTTGGGCAAAAATCTTCTCTCTTACTGGTGGTTCGACGTCTTCAATATTTGGTAAACATGTCCCGAAGAATGACCTTCGTAAAATTTGTGCTAGTTGTGATGAAATACTCAAATTTTTATTTTTCATGGCAATTTTTTCGTTTTTGGTAAAAAAATCTTTAAAAATCTTCAAAACAACTTAATGAACAGCTTTGATATTTTTGACGTAAGTCTCTGCGGATAGCTTTTCCAGATTGTTCAAATGATGCAGAAATGTGTAAATTTGTATTTTTGAGACATAAAAGACATTTCAGACATTTTTAAGACATATGGAATAATGAGAATGTGATATATTCAAGTTATGATGAAATCTGCAAGTTTTTATTTTGGGGTCAATTTTTATCATTTTTGGTCAAAAAATTTGTATCTTAAAAATTACCCGTCTGATAGCTTTGATATTTGCTACACATGTTTTTTGGGATGATCTCAATTTGATATGTCCAAATCATGGTGAAATCTTCAATTGTATATTTTTTGCAGCTTTTTTCCCATTTTGGTGAGGCTATCCCGAAGTGAGCTGTAAGAGATCCTTTACGTAACACGGCGAGCTCTTTCGACCTCTAAGTCGCTTGTTGTATTGCTATATTGGTGTTGAAATGGCTAGCATTTAGGTTGTTGCCATTGGTTTTAGACTGCAGTTTCCTTTTACAAGTGAATTTTAGTAAGGACTGAAATTTCCAGGTTCAACAGCAAATGCTTATTGACATACAGAACAAAACTTATGAAACGAAGTCAAAATTAGTTAATGTGTTTTTAATTTCTGAGAAGTAGAGTTTTGAAATGTCACTGAATTATTTCAGAGTTTATTTAAAGGTATTACAAGCAAACAAATCTTTTCGTTCATGAAGGACTTTATTGGACAAGGAAATGGCTTTCACACCTCCAAGGACCCTTTTCCCACTTTCTGCATGTTGTGTCTTACTGTGACACTTTGTGACAACTTGACATGTTGTGTTTACTTTAGTGTGGACAACTATGTACCATGTGCATCAGAGAAGTCTTGACTAACTTTTTTCCAAGTTTGCAATTGTCTATACAAGAGGAAATGTCTTAAACTATCTTACAAAAACGGAGTAAACATTTCATACGAATACGTGTTTTCAACACAATAAGTAAGCCAAATTTTGAGCTTTTTCAAAACAGATATTTTTGTACGTTTTTACAAGTATGAACATATAACGTAATCAACAATATTGAAGTTAAACCTGTTGTGTCATTACTTTGTTCATATATTTTGAAAACGGTCGACAGTGTTTATAAAGATTTTCTTTTGTTTATGTTTTGATAGGAAGGTGTTTACACTTTTGGTGTTTTCCTCTGACAAACTTTACAAAAAGGCCAGATTTATTTTCCCATTTTACACTAAATAATTGTATTTTACCCAACTAATTTGTGTGTATTGTTAGAGTAAAATAATTTTACTGAATATCAGTGGTCCGTTATGTTATTTCCAGGCTTGAACATCCCCTGAACGCCTAAAGTTAATGTGTTCAACAAGTGCATATCATGTGTTCAATCCTTTAACACACTTATCGTTGAACGGCGTCCATGCGTTCAAAAAGTGTTACAGCCCTTTGAACGCGTAAATGCGTTCAATTTTTTGAACACATTTCATGTGCAACGTGTGTTCAGATATGGAACACCATGTGTTCAATATAATGTCTGATGAACACATAGTATTCAAAATCTGCACACGTGTGTTTTAAAAATTGAACGTTGGCTGAACAGACGCGTTCAAAAAGTGTTACAAAAAGGCGTTTAATTGGTGTAATCTTTGTATATCAGAAAAGTTACACATTAACAATGCTGTCAAATCTACCCTGTTAAACAAACGCTCTGAATTGGTTTCAAAATGTCGCCACCAAACCAAATATTATTTATCAAACTTTAACAACCCCCTACAAATAGAATGCTACGTCCCGGAGATATAAATGAGATTATTGAGCTTAGAATCCTTTCACTTCTTCTATCAGGAGATTGCAGAATGCATGAAACTAGAGTAACAAATATCATTACTTTGTACTGTATATATATATATATATATATGTATATATACATATATATATATATATATATATATATATATATATATATATATATATATATATATATATATATATATATATATATATATATATATATATACACAAAATGTATACAATGTGCCCTCCGGTTATCACCATAATGGCTTTATGGCAACCTCTGAACTTGGGCACAGAGTGTATATATATATATATATATATATATATATATATATATATATATATATATATATATATATATATATATATATATATATATATATATATATATATATATATATATATAAACAAATTATTTCAAGTACAAAGTAATAAAATCTATTACTTAAGTTTCATGCATCCTGCAATCCTCAGATAGAAGTAAAGGGATTACTACTAGCTTGACACTCTTACATATATGATATGATGAACCATTCTATTTGTAGGTGGTGTTAAAATTCAATAAATGATATTTGTTTTGGTGGCGACATTTTGAAACCAACTCAGAGTGTGTGTTTAACAGTGTAGATTTGTCAGCATTGATAATGTGCAGCTTTTCTGATCTAAAAAGATTACATCGCTTGCTTATGCTAGAGTAGCTTGATGCTTTATCAATGATTGACCACGAAACGTCTAAGACTTGGCCCTTACTTCATAAAACGTTGACAACTCGGTATTGTTTTTGTATCTCTAGTTACGGAACGATTGCATGTGGTTAGTGTAGCGCGTCTTGAAGGTGTTATCATTGAGGCCGGTGTAAACCCTCTCTGTGTTGTCCTCCGTTCATACTTTGGCCTTGTAAGCCACGCCTTTGATTTGACAGTCACCTTCAGGGGGTATGTCGACTTCACCGGCAATTACAATCAGCTGGTTGATCCTTAAGCTGATCTGCGGTGATTACCTTCTTATTATACGATTTTATTGTACCAGCCATATTCTTCATACAGCTATAACTCACTTTAATTGTGTTTCCGTTAAAGATCTTGTGAAGTTTAGACCCCTTTGGAAAATGTGTGTCAACAAGTTGAAATTTCCAGCCGAATTATTAGTTTCCACGTTCTTGCTGAAAGAGGGATTGAACCACGTGATATGACATTTCCTTGTATTGTTTCTCCTCGCTGATTGGTTGGCCTTGACATATTTAATTTGTTCGGTGCATCCGCTTGTCTTTAGTACCGTATTGTATTGACCTTTATAGTTATTAAAGATGCCCTTATCACTGGATATTGCGAACATGCGTTTGCTTATTGCGTCAGGTATGTGTTCAATAATAGCTGGCTGGTGATTCCACTGCTTATGGACATACATAGAATGGTTCGTCCCAATCAGATATGTGAGAGTGTCAAGCTAGTAATTCTTTTACTTCTATCTGAGGATTGCAGGATGCATGAAACTTAAGTAATAGATTTCATTACTTTGTAATTGAAGTAATCTGTTTATTTATAACGGTCTGCTTAGCATTGAGGACTGTAATTTCCCACGAGGACATCTGCAAACTTTGATATATATATATATATATATATATATATATATATATATATATATATATATATATATATAATATATATATATATATATATATATATATATATATATATATATATATATATACTGACAATCTAGGAACTTTTACTTGTCACTCTACAGGCTGTTTCATGCGCTAAGCAATCATCACGAGTGAGGATTTGGTGGGAATGGGTTATATTGTGTTGCAGGTGATTATGCATATTTAAATAAGCGATTGTGGCCAATGGTAAGTCAGTTATTGCTGAGGATGAGTTTGCTGTGGTGTCTGCACTTTGAAAGGAATTCTGCTCGTTTGTAAAGGGTTGATTTGCCGTTTGAATAAATTATATGGAGTTTTTCTGTTATGCAAAGGTTTGCAGCGTTTGGTTTTATTTGAATGGGGGAGCTCTGTCGATAATTAGTCCCCGCGGACGAAGTCCGGCGGGGACTTATAGATTGGGTCCCGTCCGTGTGTCCGTCCGTCCGTCCGTCCGTCCGTCCGTCCGTCCGTCATCAACAGTTTCTCAGACACTACCAAACCGATTTTGTTCAAACTTGGCACAAAGGGATAGCACTATGACCTACAGATGCACATCGATTTATTTTGCAATACGATCCAATATGGCCGCCAGGCGGCCATTTTATTACAATTTTTTCATGTACGGAGCCATAACTCAGACATGTTTCAACCGATTTTATTCAAAGTTGGTACAAGGACATTGACCAATGTCATAGATATGCATGTCAATTTGTTTTGTGATATGATCCAATATGGCCGCCAGGCGGCCATTTTATTACGATTTTTTCATGTACAGAGCCATAACTCAGGCATGTTTCAACCGATTTTATTCAAAGTTGGTACAAGGACAATGACCAATGTCATACATATGCACATTGATTTGTTTTGTGATACGATCCAATATGGCCGCCAGGCGGCCATTTTGTTTCGATTTTTTCATGTACAGTGCCATAACTCAGGCATATCTCAACCGATTTTATTCAAACTTGGTACAAGGACATTGACCTATGTCATATATATGCATGTCGATTGGTTTGTGATACAATCCAATATCGCCATATGGCCACCAGGCGGCCATTTTATTACGATTTTTTCATGTACAGCGCCATAACTCAGACATGTTTCAACAGATTTTATTCAAAGTTGGTACAAGGACATTGACTAATGTCATATATATGCGTGTGGATTTGTTTTGTGATATGATCCAATATGGCCGCCAGGCGGCCATTTTGTTATGATTTTTTCGTGTACAAAGCCATAATTCAGGCATATTTCAACTGATTTTATTCAAAGTTTGTACAAGGACATTGACCTATGTTATACTTATGCACATTGAATTGTTTTGTGATACGATCCAATATGGCCGCCTTGTGGCCATTTTTTTACGACTTTCCATGTCCTGAACAATAACTCAGACATGTATCAAGCAAATTTATTCAAAGTTGGTACAAGGACATTGACTTATAGTATACATAAGTACATTGATTGTTTCTCGATATGGTCTGATATGGCCACATGGTAGCAATTTTGTTATGGTTTTTTCATGTCGAGAGCCATAACTCTAGCAAGTCTCAACTGATTTTATTAGTTTGTACCTGGACATTGACTTATGTAATACATATACGTGTTGATTTTTAAACAGTAAGATCAAATATCGCTGCGTGGCGGCAAATTTGTTACGATTTTCTCATGTACTGAGCCATAACTCAGACATACCGGTATTTCCACCAGTATCATTCAAAGTTGGTACAAGGACATTGTCCTATTTCATACATGCTCGTCAGTTGTTTCACATCATGTAGCAGTATCATGTCAATTATTGAAGTTTCATAATTAGGTTGATATGTCAGAAATACTGCATCAAATTTCATGAAACTTTGTACAGATGTTAAGCTCACATTAATCAGTGTCATTTTAATTAATTTGTAATTGCATATGTAATGAACTTTCCTAATTAGAGTGATATATCCACAAATACAACGTCAAATTTGATGAAACTTGATACAGATGTTGATCTCATAGTGTTGTAAATACTACATTAAACTTTATGAAATATGGTACCGGTTATCTATTAGTGTTAGGATAGAATGAAAAAAGTGTTTGCAACATCCTGTCAACTAATTCCCAGTTGACTCATTTAATGACCTTTAGGATAGTGGCCTACATTGGTTTATGTTTTTCATCACCATGGAACTCATTCTTGGCCATTGAGTGCCATCTGTATCAAAGTATTTTATCACAGAACCTGTAATCAAAGTACCCATTAGCAAGCGGGGACTGGGTCATCAACGATGACTTGTTGACCATTTGATATCGTAGTTTCTGTTGTTGTCTTTGTGTTCCATATGAATTTTGAGAGTTCTGTGCTATTTCTGTGCTTTGGTGTTTTGAATGTATACTTGTGATACGTGTATCTTTGTTTGAAGGTTGAGTCCGTGAGTCCAATGTAGTGTTTCTGATCGTTGTTTGTGGTGACAGTGGCTTTGTATATTACTGAAGAGGTGAGGCAGTTTCCTGAAAGTGGACAACCGTCTTTTTGCGACAGTTGCACAACTTCTCTTGTTCCCTGTCTTTATGTAGTATTTTGTTGTTGTGGGCTTTGATTATGCTGGCCATATTTCTGGAGCAACTGCAGCTTACTTTTACGTTGTTTTTGTTGAAGAGCTTGTGTAGACGGTGGCCTTCTGGAAAGTGGGTCTTAATCAAGTTCAAGAATGTTCTGCCGATGTTGGTTTTCACTACCTTGTTGAACGGGGGGGGGGTTGTACCAAACGATTCGTCTGCTTCGTTGTCTTTCGTTTTCGTTGCTTGGTGACGGGGGATCGTACTTCATTTGTATGTGTGTCCACTTTGTTTCAGCGCCTTTTCGAAGTCGGGGCCGCTTTCTTGAATGTTGCTTCACAATCTGAGATGCTTGATACTCTGCTGTTGACTGAGGTGGGTATTTGTTCCAGGATTGGCGGGGGGTATTTGGATCGTCTGTCGACGTAGAGAAGCTGGTCGCTTGGTTTGCTGTATGGCTGGTAAGAGGCATTTTCCAGGTTGAATGTTACGTCAAGAAAGTTGGTGATCTTGATGTTCGCTTGGATAGTTATGCGGAGATCAAATGCGTGGAAAATGGAGGTGAGTTCCTTTTTCAGTTTTTCGCACTGTCTTGCTGATTTGCTGCTTGTAATAGCGAGCCGTCGTCTCGGTAAAGGCCAGTGTTTTCTTTGCCAAGTTTCTTGCAGAGGTGGGAGAGGATGTACGATCCGACGAGTTCACATATCTCAGCTCCATCAAAACTCCCCATGGTTACGTCAAACATGTCTTCTGAGTTTCTCTTCTGAAAAAGTGTCCAATGATTGACACGGTCGATATATATATATATATATATATATATATATATATATATATATATATATATATATATATATATATATATATATATATATATCAAATTACTTCCAGTACAAAGTAATTAAATCTATTACTTAAGTTTCATGCGCCCTGCAATCCTCAGATAGAAGATAACACCTCAGCATCGAGCACTGTAAATTCCCACGAGTAAACATAATAAATCACGTTTTATTTCATAATCAAAAAAAAGAAGATACACAAAAAACCAGGTCCTCAGCCGAATATGAGAAAGGCAAAAATTTTCCTCGGACTGGCAAGAGGCAGGCAAACAAAATAACAATAACAATGAAGAACATGATATAGAACATCTGGCAATAAAAAAAAAAAAAAAAAAAAAAAAAAAAAAAAAAACATTTTTAACAAGGATATAAAACACACAAAGATAAAAAAAATACATTCGCTAGAAATCGAAATTAAACAGGAAAGAAAGAACCTGCGATAAACAAAAGCAATTCTGTATAATACAGATGTACATGTGATTGGGTTGTTAAATTTACATTACACAAATCTATTCCGTAGTTGCACTTAACGTGTTATGAATTGACATTTTTGGAAGAAGACAAAATTGAAGGCTCACACCATGATGGTTCATCTTTGGCATGAAATAGGCAATAGCTCGAGATAAGGCATAGTTTACTGATATTACGTATCACGGTTTTATGCTGTTTACTTAATTCAGTGCCTTAGGAAGTTGTAGAAGTCTGAGTTTATTGTCTGTCGTTATTTGTCCTCTCGACCCGACTTCAAAACAAATGAGTTCAATAGAATAACCTTCAGCTTATAAAGAGTTAACAAGATGGGAATATTTCATACATTTATCAATGTGACGTCTCTCGATATTCAATTCAATTGGTACTGTCAGTTCAAAAATGATCATTCGTTTTACATTACTGAACAGAATAACAAGATCATGACGGTCAGGAGTACATAAAACATTGCGCGGGATGGTACCCTTTATATGACCAGGTTAATCGGCATAAATAGATAATGTTTCCATAACTGATGATGAAGCACAAGTTTGAAAAATATAATTCAGAACATTATTATGTCGCCAAGTGTATCTATTCTGTTCAAGCATGCACTGTAAAGTTAAGTGTTCAAGGATAGAACACCAATTAAACGCCTTTTTGTAACACTTTTTGAACGCCTCTAGACGTTCAGAAATTTAACACTACGTGTTCAACCAACGTTCAATTTTTGAACATACGTGTGCAGATTTTGAACGCTACGTGTTCATCAGACATTATTGAACACCATGGTGTTCCATATCTGAACACACGTTGCACGGGAAATGTGTTCAAAAAATTGAACGCTTTTACGCGTTCAAAGGGCTGTAACACTTTTTGAACGCATGGACGCCGTTCAACGATAAGTGTGTTAAAGGCAAGAACACATGATGCGCGCTTGTTGAACACCTTTATTTCACGGGGTGTTCAAGCCTTGAAATAGCATGACAGACCATTGATATCCAGTAAAATTATTTTATTCTAAAAATCCACGAAAACATTGCTAGAGCAAAATACAATAATTTACTGTAAAATGGGCAAATAACATTGCAACTTTGTATGTAAAGTTTGTCACAGGAAAAAACCAACAGTGTTGACACCTTCCTATCAAAAACATAAGCAATAAAAATCACGTGGATGACGTTTTATGTTCATACTTGTTTAAAATGTACAAAAATCATCTGAAAAAGCTCAAAATTTGGCATACTTATTGTGTTGAAAAGACGTATATGTATGAAATGTAAACTCCATTTTTGTAAGATAGTTTCTTAAAGACATATCCTCTTGTATAGACAATTGTAAATTTTGAAGAAAAAAAGTTAGTCAAGGCTTCTCTGGTGCACATGGTATATAGTTGTCCACACTAAAGTAAACACAACATGTCAAGTTGTCAAAGTGTCACAGTAAGGCACAACATGCAGAAAGTGGGGAAAGTGGGTCCTTGGCAGGGTAAAACCTATTTCCTTGTCCAACAAAGTCCTTCATAAACAAAAAGGTTTGTTTTTTTGTAATATCTTTAAATAAACCCTGAAATAAATGGGTGACATTTCAAAAATATACTTCTCAGAAATTTAAAACATATTCATAAAGACCTTTCAAATTCTGGTGTACCCTGCTATTAATTTTTATACAATTTTTTACCAAAAATGGTAAAAATCACCCTTAAAATGAAAAAATGTACATTTCATCATAACTTGAATATATCACATTCTGGTAATCCCTAATGTCTTAAAAATGTCTGAAATGTCTTTAATGTCCTAAAAATATAAAGTTGCAAATTTCTGCATAATTTGAACAATCTGAAAAAGACTATCAGTAGAGATCTATGTCCTAAATATCAAAGCTGTTTGATTAGCAGTTTTGAAATAGATTTTTTTAAAAAATTTTGACCCAAAAATGACAAAAATTGCCATGAAATATAAAAATTTGAATATTTCATCACAACTAGCACAAATTTGACTAAGGTCATTTTTAGGGACATGTTTACCGAATATTGAAGACGGCAGTAAAAGAGAAGAAGATTTTTGCCAAAGAATAGCAAAATTAGCCTCAAAAATATAAATTTGCATATTTCATCATAATTTGAACATATCTGATTAGGGTAATCCCTTGGGACCTGTAATCCAAATATTAAAGGATTCGTACAGGCTGTTTTGAAGAAAAGCCTTTGTACAAATTTGAGGACAATGCTACACATCCACATATTTAGCTGACAGCAAAGCTAAAAACCACTTGCTAAGTACAAGAGACGTGTTGAGCTACAATAGAAAATAAACTACGGTTTGGTAACAGGCTATGATCAATAAAAGTTACAAGGGCATAAGCTTTCAAAGACGTGAAGTCTCCTTCGTCAGATGCGAGGGGTGCGATGAAAAATTGAAGCAGAAAATGACAGAAAATTCAGAGTGAAAATTTCAGAAAAACCAATAATTCAGAGTGGACATTTTACTCTGAATGGTCTGTCGCTTTCAGCTTTAATTTAAACAAGGGAGACTACACGTCTGTGAAAGCTTATCTCCGACAACATTTAGTTGATCATAGCATGCTACCAAAGCTTGGATTAATTCAGAACAAAAATACAGAAATTTATCAAATTCAGTTACTGACCCTTAGAAGTTTAAATCTAAATTAGAGATGAACTGAGGTTCTCAAGCTTGTTTCCAGACAGCTACCTGTACACTCATCTTCTTCGTTATCTGTACCTCCATCTTCTATAACAACTCTTCGATTTTCAGTTTGATCCAATTTTTTACATCCTGAAAAAAAATGCAACAATAGGTAATATGGCGAGATGAAACTGAAAATGAAAGACAAGGGGCTGATTAGGTTAAGGAAAAGGGAGACTTTCATATACAGTGCCTCTCTTCAATACTGTTACATAATATTTGCTGCTTCTTGTCATCAACTGATTAAAATAAAAAAGCCAAACTCTCATATGCTGAAGCAATACATTGTATACTCTACGATGTTTAACGATGTTTTACATGCGATTGTATTTACTAAAAGACATGTGTTAGCTGCTATTACGCAGCAGTACTATGCAAGGCGTATCGATCGCTCTCAGGTAAAGGTTTTCGCTACAGTTGTGTTTTGATGACCCTTGACCCGAGTGAGATCGATCGATAGGCTATGGCCAAAAGTACCACTGCGTAGTCACAGCTAGTTGTTGGTATAGCAGCCACGAAAGAAAAAAGGTTTCTTCACGTAGTTAAGCTATTTCAAGGTACAATACAATTAATTTCAAAAGACGATAATATAGATGCTTCAAAATCTAATACCTTTTACTATTTTGGAGAGGAAACTTACCCTTTCTGGTCTTGCTTCTGCACCATCACGACTTCAGGGTGCGCTTACAAGAAAAATGTCGCAACTTCCGTTTTGATGCATCATGGGATAGGAAAAGACACCAAACTTGAACACCGAGTGTTTAGAAGTAGAACGCCTCTTGCACGCAGATGTTAAAATTAAAACGTTTACGGAGGTTTTCTGATTTTCTTTCCAATTTTTAAACTTTAAACCCGTAATAAACGTGTAAAATTATTTTGTATACTTCCTTTTTTAGAAAAAACATGCTTTCAGCAATTGTATGCCGGAAATATTTTTCACTTAGTGTGAAATTCGTTACACCAAAATCCGTGTACGTAAACCTGACAGTGAAGCAATAGTAAATTTAATATAGCCATTGTAAAGTAAAAAACACGAAAGACTGTTAATTGTTTCACAGTATTGTAAAATTTCTGTGATGCTGAGTTTTTGAACACTTGAAGAAGATCTCTGTTAACACATAGTATTCAGGTGTAGAACATCATTGTTAATATTATGAACACTGGTGTTAACAATATGAACACTAGGCGTTCAAATTTGAACACTGACATGTACATTTTGAACGCGTAAAGACGCGTCTAGCGTCCGCTATTTTTACAGTGTGGTTTTGCAGTCATTCAGAACATGATGAAGGGTTTGGGTATTACCGCAAAGTTTACACTTTGAGGAAATTTTCTACCCCATCTATGTAGATTATTGAACGTTGGAACACAGTCAATGGCAGCTCTGACTGTGAAGCTGAGGAATATTTTTGGCATGTTATAGATAATGTATATATCCTTGCTCTCCACATTTTATGGAAAATACTGTATTCATGAACGTATGCTTTTATCGCAGAATAAGAGATGGGTGTTAAATTTTCGGTGAGCAAACCGAATTACCATGTCTCAGGTGACCCAATGGACGATATGCAAATATGCACTTTTGGCATGTGTACGCCGGGAAGTTCATCGAACCTTGGACAAGATAGTGATTACTCGGTAAAACAACCTACTTACAGGCAAACGGTGACTGTTTTCGACGACATTACACAGTCAGGTAATTATAGATTGCAACTGTTCAATAATTTACAGCTACCTGTTGAAAGATTCAAATTTAATTCTTGTATATGTATATGTATGCTTATTTACTAACGATAATATTTGTGATAACACACTAGCTTAGTCCATGAGTTAACTGATCACTACCTTATTTACCATAGATACGGGAAACAGAATCAGTGTAACAGAAAATAGCACGGATATCCTTCCCACCAATACGAGTTTTCTTGCTGTCACTGACAATGAAACATCTATAAAATCAGAGGCAACTGCAGTTGATAATTCGGTCTGCAAAGACGACAGTCATATGTTGCGTGGAATTCGAGACGAAAATATGGTTTCGCCTAATGAAGATGTGGATTCCGATAGTTCTACTCAACAGGTCAACTCAACAATTGATATTGATTCTTCCGATTCCGACGAGAAAGACTTTACAGGTATAGTATTTCGAGTATTTCTAAGAGAAAAAGCTGAACCCATGTTTCATTTAAGTACCATACTTTGAGCAAGCGCTTCGTTAAGCTTATTCGAAATTTGAGTCATTCACAAATCGTATTTTAGACAATACATAACAGAATCTTGTTACATTTCATATTATTTCACATCTACAAGATATAGCAACTTGAACTCAACACTTTCATTGCAGATTCTAAAGAAAGAGTCCACACAAAGTCAATGAATAACATGAATGGCAGTACTCGTGAAGATCGAAGAACGGGGACAATCATGCTGGTGGTGAGGTTTCTTATGATGACACGGCAGGGATTACTCGCAATCCAAGGGATTTTTACCTGATTCTCGAGAAACCAAACCTGTTTCAACCATCAAATCAGGAAATCGCACGTCTCTACGGCGGCAAGTCAGCATGAAACACTGTCCTTCGATTTCTTCGAATTCATCTGCAAAAAGTGATGAGGGAGATGGGCAGCCATGTACTGATATGGATGACAGTCTCTCTGCAAACGTTAAGCCAGAGTTACAATGCGAAAAAGAATGTCAGGAACGAGTGACTATTCTTCCTCGGGGAGAAAACAACAACTCATCCACTGATACTAAAGAAACTCAGAAATCTTCAGAAGACGTGTCATACAACTTTCATCAAACATGCGGGCCTAATGTAGATATGGTATGGCGAACGAAGGGAGCCAAGAGAAAAAGGTAGGATTTTTATTCAGGTACAATCTTTTTCCCGACACCTAGCAGATCCCCGACTTAAAAGTATTTGTCTTTGTATTATCAGTATTAAGGTGTGCGGGAAAATAAAGCTAGAAAAGAGGGAGTACTTGAAATATAAATGCGCATCCTTCCATTCCTTGCGCGCGTGTATTCACGTACAATTCTCTATCAACACATGCAAATAAGGTTCGATATTTACTTAACAAGCATTCCGCTTGTTGAAGTACGACTGTCGACTGTTCACTAGTAATAAAGACGTACAGTATACGTTGTGAATATGCTCATGATCTTACACATCTCTACTGATCTGAAAAATGTTGTACGTGAGGATACATTGGAGAAGCGTATTAGGGTGATTGTCAGCCCGGAAGAACCTGGAAGACCTCGCCCATTCTATTTCACCTTAAAAGTAAAGACTTACTAACAGTTACGAGTAAATTCTAAATCGTGTATCTGTTCACCCTTCAATTGCAATAATTCCTGTCGTATAGTTCTCATGACTCGTAATAGCTTTAATAGTAAACGAGGCAAACAAAATCCCATTTAACACGATACTTCTAGCATTTTCCGCGAAAATTTCCTTTGAATAAAATAATTCTCAGGGAAAACAAGGTACGACTATATCGTTTGAAAAACATTCTAATACAAGCCTGCATGAGAACCATATTTCTCTAAAATTATATTACAGGAAGGCGAAGACTTCCGACGGAGGAACTGTCATGACAGAAACCCGCTTGAAAGATGATATCGTGTTTCAAATTGTGATAGAGCCAACTGAAAGTGATCAGGCAAGAAGAATTAATATCGGCGCAACTTCTAACAATCCTAACAAAAAGTCCATTCCAGATATGCGCAAACCTCAAGAAGGCGACGCTGTAAACATTCTATGTCTAACAGAAAACGTTTACGCAGGGGGGAAATATAAGAAGAGCTTGAGCGAGGATATAGATGAGTGCACAGTGAGTATACTCTTGTTCAGATGGCAAGTTGATTTAAGATCGGGTTATTGCTTTTCTTTATTGAAACATATCGACCATCTTTGAGAGTATGTTATCATGTGCATGCATGTATCGTGAAATATATCTGAGTCCATTTAGGTATGTCTGAGTTATATTGTATGTAAAAGTATATGTTAATTTAAGAGACAGTATTGTACCCTCTCTTGACCCCTGTAATATCATATGGTCATCTAGTTTATTGCAATGTTTCATGAAGGTGGTAAAAACATTTGGTAAAATGGATGTCGGCTTCTGCCGTAGATAGCTACTTTATGCCGATGCATTTGAACAACATCGCTGGTCATCTGCCTTAAAGAGATTTTAATTTCAGTTGCTATTTATCTAATGCCATAAGCCATTCTCTTGACAGGTCGGAGACACAGTTGGTATCAAGAAAACAAAAAAACTCCCTTATATTCTACTTGAACGGTGAGGAAGTGGGAAATCTCGACAAAGGAAAATGTGACTGGAATAACAAAGCACTCTATGGTGTTGTGGATCTGTGTGGCAAAGGTACCCATGTATCTATCACAAGTGAGTGCCAACAAAGTTATTTAAGTGGTGTTCACATGTAATGAGTGACAGCATATTCAACTAAACGAGGCAATCTTTTGAAATGCATCATATTTACTACAATTATCATATGCTATGCATTGTCCTTATTTCCCTATCGTAGATTGTGTTGAATCACGGGAACGATACGGTTTCGAAGAGTTCTTCAGATCAAAATAATAAGAGTAGTCGCCATTTCGGACTTGTTACAAAGTATCGCCGTACCCGGATGACATCTGACACTGCTGCTTATATTCATTACTTCAGACACATTTTGTCAGTGTTACATGCGTAACTATTGTTGCAGCTTACAGTCTATTTTCTGGTTAGAATTATCATATTGGAAGATACCTATTAAGTTGTATTTTTGTCCCCCCTTTTTAACTTAGAACACTAACCAGAACGTGCGGAAACAACATTCATTTTGCTTCTTAATGAGGGAATGATGACATCATTTACAAACTACCCCATTTTACTCGCGTAACGGTTGTGCATATTGACCGTCAAGAATAGTACGAGGAAACAGATGTACATACTGTATTGCGGTGCTTATGTCGTTCAGTTTGCGAATGGAAACTGTCTAGCCTACATGTAATTACATTCATTTGAAATGTAATACATGCATGTTGTGCAATAAAATGAAAATCATCATATTGTCAGGTATAGTTTTCGGGGCGTTCCGATTAAAATTTTTCGGTAAAAGAAACTACTTTTGAGAGGAATACCATTGTCGTTTGTAGTTTATTGGCAATTCTACCTGTTTACCCTATTAACGCAGTACAATTCTTATTTTGATATTGTCTGTTTTAACTTTCGGATCTTGAATTTGTGTTCTCATGCTTTTACTTAAGAATTTTCAATCACTGTTGTTCTGTTTTCGAAATAATATAGAATAATTGTAATTTTATTTTCTTCAGAGAATAACTACACACAGGAAATAGCTGTGAATTTGCAGTTCCCGAGAATTTCCCTGTTGTAGAGAGCTATGACAAAAAACGCGTCAAACCTGTAATGGAGCAGATGAGGAAAGTGATAATGCTTTCAAGCGACAGCAAAAGGATGTTGAGCGATTACCTTGTAACGCCGCATGGCTTGTCAACAGATACATCTTGAAGCCAGCATCGTCATTCAAAAGTGACAACTTGAGACAATTAGGCGATCACCTTGCAAGATTAGGAGCTGCTACAGAGTTTAAAAAGCTTCTTCAACATCTCTTCAGCAACGACAAAATAAAGGACGACAAAAAGACCCAAGATTACCTGTCTGGAAGAGAAATTGTTCTTGAAACTTGCCGTGTGTATTCGAAGGCTAGTAGAGAGCTGAAAGTTTCCTTCGGAGAGAGTGGATTACTTGAACTCTTGATCACACAAATTATGGAGAGCAACGAGGGTGACAGCAACGAGGGTGCCGCATCAAACTCGAACGAAGATCACGAAGTGAGTAAATACATTTTTATATGAATGTCTACAAGCACAATTTTGAAAATGTTATATTTTAAATGCAGAAGACGCTTTTCCACAAAAATATGAGAAATTACTAGTTATTGCAAGTAAATATCATTGAATCAGTAGTTTGTGATTTGCGACATTCACATAAAAGGTGAATAGGGATTATTTCCATATAATATCATGACAAATTACTCGATTATTTCTTTTACTCGCCAGGATACAATACGCATG
This sequence comes from Ptychodera flava, assembly GCF_041260155.1. Lineage (NCBI taxonomy): Eukaryota > Metazoa > Hemichordata > Enteropneusta > Ptychoderidae > Ptychodera > Ptychodera flava. Next base: position 47,969,713 of record NC_091931.1, on the reverse strand, counting down.
GAAATTTTACGTATTATGTATCATTGTTCGACATTGACCAATAACAGGAGAATCTTCCGCAAGAACATAGCTTTCGAATCATCCATGTCCTTGTTAGAGTCTGGCGATATCGAGTTTTCCTCATTGTTAACTATAACGATGACAAACATTGCTCAAACCGAGACACAATGTCCATTCACTTGTCGCCAGCAAGTCATATCTCATCTTCATGATGTGTTAAAGAAAAGCATCAAAGGAACAAAACTTTACGACAGTGACACCCTAAACATCGAAGTCACTAAAACTCTTGGTTTCCTGGCTTTGAAGAAGGAAAACGCGACCACTATTATGGAGAAAGGCTCTGTACAGTTGCTGTTGTCGTTGATAAAACGGGGAGAACTAGCAGAAAGAGACAGCGCAGCGTTTGCCTTGCTACAACTGACTCGACATGATTATGAGGACCATCAGGAGAGCCACTTCCTAGCAGCGCAAAAATCATTGGTCAAAGTGCTAAAGAAAGACGAGAAGGTTTCTGCAACTCTGAGGCACACCATTGAGCAAGTCCTTCGTAAAACGGAATACAACGTCAACTCAAACGGTACAAAGATCAATCATGTTTACAACCTCTGTAAAATCCCCCCCTCTCTCTCTCTCTCTCTCTCTCTCTCTCTCTCTCCATATATATATATATACATATATATATATATATATATATATATATATATATATATATATATGTGTGTGTGTGTTGTGTGTGTGTGTGTGTGTGTGTGTGTGTGTGTGTGTAATAACACAAATTACTTCAAGTACAAAGTAATGAAATCTGTAAATAAAATTTGTACTTGAACTAATTTGTGTTATTATTTATAACGCTCTGTTTAGCATCGAGAACTGTACTTTCCCACGAGGACATCTGTATCGTCTTTTGAATATAGCTACCTCGTGCCCTTCTCTAGTCAAACGTTTGCTAGCTCTCCAACAATCTACGACACTACCTTATTCTGACGTAACCACTTGATTCCGAGTATGACTTATCTACTCTTTCTACCACATATTACATTGTATTTCATATATTCGAAGAATAACAACTTCTTTTTGTAATTTTATATTTCCTTGCCAAAATAGATGTTAGTGCCGGTGAAAAGATATGTGAATACCAAAGTAGATGTACAAGATTCATGGAGGAGAACTTAAAAATAGGTAAGCCTTCATCACTTCACTTCATCAACCAGCAAGTAAGCTTTGTTTAGAGTATCATTTTAGCAAATCATAACCTTTATTGTAACAGCTCTTCGACGGAATTATTATTCAACTTTCTAATGGCACAACATTATTATTATACTCTTCCCTCAAAGGGATTTTCACTTGTATTACGTGCGGTAGTTGTTGCACTTTGATTGAAGTGTTTTACGTTCAGTAAAATAAGAATATTCATTTGTTAAGTGAATTTCAGATGGCCTTCTTACAAATTTGGTGTAAAAGCAAAGCTGTAAATAATCATACAAGTAACCTACATTTAGTTTTTTTTGTGGAAATGTACTAATAAGAAAATTTCTTTGAAAAAAATGTTCAGCATTTAATACATCAATCGAGATGCATGACGTAGACGATTTTGAAATTATGCCACTCAAGAAAATGGTGTTCATTTTCAATCTTCAATGTAGGAGTCCTTCGTAAAAGTGACTACGACCTATGTTACTGCCTGACTTGCCACAAAAGTAGAAGTGATGATCTATACTACGAACGTGGTGACCCTCCCGAAAGATACGGTATACCTGTCGGCTGGTGTCGCTTTGGGCTGCAGTAAGTATACTCAAAGATTATGATTATTAGTTCTAGATTAAAAACTGAAACATTCCACATATATTACAGACAAAACTCTGCGGTCGTCTATAGCGTTAAATTTATTTACACTACATTGTGTTATCATTGATTACCTGAATTCTAAACTGCTACATGTATCACTTTAAATCGGTATTTATCCTCTGCGTCGCGATTCAAATTTGTTATGATTGTTATCACGCTAACATAATTGTGTAGGTTGCAAGATTTGCCGTTTCATCTGCCTAGAATGACTGCACCTTTTCATTTTTATACCGTTTCAGGTTGCCCATGCGAGCTGAGTATCTTAACGCCCCCGATGAATGGCACCGTGCGTACCATGGAACAAGGGAAGACTCGGTACTTCCTATACTGAAAACTGGTGATTTACTCCAACCAGGTTGGTAATATTACCTGAATAGAAATATGCTGATATATCTCAAAATTATTACAGACATTGTAATAAATTTCATTTTTATGAAATTATGTGAATATTTGTGACTCATCGGCGGCTCTATCGGACTGGAAAACCTAATCTATTGGTTGTCCGACACCACTTTCTGTATGCACATCGTATATTCCTCGAGTCGCGTGATTGCTTCACAAGAACGCGACTATTTGTTACTTTACATATTGACTGGAATGATAAATGCTAATACATTGAACTCACTATCATATTTGAATTTCCAAGCACTTGGGGTCTTATCCTAAATACTACCAAATAAAGTGTTTGTTAACCACGGAATTCGGTAGCAGAATTTAAGTATTCCGTTTAAATGAAAGAACAATATTACTCAAATACAAATTACTACTTATGCCCTAGAATAGGCTCGTTACCTGTGTTCAGCGCACAAGGAAATTAGGAAGCCCGTGTGAAACATTTGTAAAAGTAAAACAGTCACGTTTGTGCGCACAAAAAACTATTCCGTGAGACGAATGATATTTTACGCATCACAAAAAGTTTACTTGTAAACTAAATGCTCGTTCGGGATCATTGAAAACTGTTTTGTCAAAACGTGAAACGATTTCTTGTTCATGGAGTATTTTTGCCAATGATTTATTCCATTCTAGAGATAAACCTAACATAGGTAACGAATTTCCTGTTTCTTAAGATCAGTTTTATGTAGTAAACGTAAAATTTCGGAAAACTTATCTGAGGAAATGAGTTTACAACGTAACGCTGTGTTTGATTTGAAGTAATGAGAAGAACTGGCGGAGTGAGAACAGCTAAACTGCTGAGGAATGACGTTCTATATCATCACTGTTTAGGCACAATAAATGCAACGTTCACTAAAAAGCGACGTCAAAAGTTAAATGTTGTTATAAACATTTAATTCCTTTAGTTTCGAGAACTGAATCAAACACTTTTGATCCAACATATCAAACTACGTGAAAGACAGATTGAATCTCGAGGAAAAAATTGTAAAGCAGTTTAGAAGAGTTTTGAAACGAAATTTGGTCTGTTTGTGATCCATATTTCACACCGATATTGCAAACTGTTAACATTTTTTCAATCCATGTGTGGTACATCATTTAACTAATTTCAATAGAAATTCCCAGGTTGCGAGTTATATACTATCGGATAAAGTTCTCAGGGTTTGTCGTCAGGGACAATTTTGCAAACATGTCTTGAAATGTACATTTTACATTTTATCAAAATGTTACTGAGGGATAAACTAGAAAAACTACTATAAATTGAGTGTCTTATCTTCAACTGAATTTTTACGTTGCCTATAAAATGCCATCTTGCTTGTCACTGAAGTTTTTAACCAAAGAAATATACAGATCTATTAGCGATGGAAATAAAAAGGATAGGTGAGTATACATCGGGGTGGTAAGTAAGTACAAAACAGAGACATACTAACAAATATTATGTATGTCCGTACGTATGGCGGTACGTAGGTACGTACATACGTACGTACATACATACATATGTACGTACGTACATATGTATGTATGTATTTATGTATGTATATGTACGTACGTATGAATGTATGTATGTATGTATGTATGTATGTATGTATGTATGTATGTATGTATGTATGTATGTATGTATGTATGTATGTATGTATGTATGTATGTATGTATGCATGCATGCACGCACGCATGCATGCACGCACGCACGCGCGCACGCACGCACGCACGCACGCACGTATGTAAAGTATGTCCGTCGATATCAAAAACTCATGAACCACTGCTGCACTTTTCAGCTTGGTATTTGGTTTTTTGATGCACCCTGGGCTATAGATGGGATATTTTTCAAATGAAGTTTGCAGTGCCAAAATTATGCAAATTAGGTTAAAAATGTGAAAATGGTCAAGAATTAATAACTCAAGAACCGCTGACTCGATCGCTTTGAAAATTTGTGTGCAAGTACATTAGGTTAACCTTATACAGTTTATGAATATCGTGAAGATATTTTGAATTTGTATTTTTGCTGAAATTTTTGGTTATTTTTCTCATTTAAAGTAAAAATTCTTCTTCTCTGAAACCGCCAACCTAGTTGCTCTCAAATTTGGGTTGGATTTTTGCAAGGGTGTTACCCTTCTTATTTGTTGAAATTACGACAAAATTGGAAAAAATTACTGTTTTGGGGCAATTTTTGTCATTTTGGTCAAAAAATCTTAAAAAATATTTTCTTTTTAAAGCCCTGGACAGACAGCTTTTATATTTGGTGTTCAGATGTCCAGGGATGACAATAGTTAGGTATGTGCAAGTTAGCCTGAAATATGCAAATTTGCATTTTCAAGACAATTTTGTCATTTTTGGTCAAGAAAACTCGTTTTCAAAATTTCTTGTCTGATAGCTTTGTAACTTGGTAAAAAAGTCCCAAGGGATGTTATTAGATATTAAATATTATGCTTAAAGTGTTGGGAAACCCGCAAATTTTATATTTTAGGTACTTTTCTCAGTTTGTGACCTTAAATGACCTACACCAACCTAGGATATGTCGTGAGACAGTTCGAAGGCTGTGAACATATTTTGTCATATTTGGTATCCATTTGTAGTAAAATTTGATCCAGAAAACAAAACTTTTCCATGTAAGACACACAAGAACTGATGAGAAATTAGGATCCAGGATAATTCCAGATGTCGTAATTCACCCCACATGTACAGTGGAAGGCATTTCACTATCTGTAACTGATTTAAGTGCTGTTTACATTTGGATGATAGCACTCACAGCATTAATTAAAAAATCCCCAAGGTTGTAAGTACATTTACTGCCATCTGGCCTTATGTAAACATGGTCAACCAAGGGGTGGAACATTTGATATTCAGGAGGGGGTAGGGTTTAGAAGATTGTAGCATTGCTCTTTGCCAGATTCCTTGTACATTTTTTCCCACTCGTTATTTTTCCCCAGTCTTCCAACCTTTTATCGTCAAGCCTTCTCTGACCTCCAGTACCTAAGTTGCAGACCTTATTTGCTTTTATCATTCTTGTTTTCTGGTTTAAATAATTCTTGAATGGACCAATTCAAACCGAATGTGAGCACACTGTCCTTGACGTTATTTTCTACCCTGGGTTGGTAACACTGCTGGTGGACAGAATTGTCCCCGAGGTTATCGTTCGCCCAGTTAAAGCGATGAAATTCGTTTCTTCGCTTCGATAAAGTGTGTATGTGCGATGTATGATAGTGAGCATGCGTGCGTGAGTGCTTCAGGAACTCTACAACGTGTTGAGCGGTCTCAGTCAGAAAAATGTAACAACTTAGCCGGCTATTGAACCACTCTTTTTTGGGAGTGGAGATTTAGCCGAGTGGTTCTGTCTGTGGCCTCTCAGCTAGGCGACTGATGCCGTATGTTGTGGGTTCGAATCCGATTGAAAACTATCCGTATTTTATTATACGGAAACGTTTATTGCACGACACAGAATGCGTTTAGTATATTCAGAATTTAATTTGGAGTACGAAGCGTACCTTGCGGGCTAACGTAGAAAATGAAAAAGGTGTTAGTTGGATTGGTCAAAGATCATTAAATGTAAATTAAAACTGCTTCACACGAAAAACATTGTTTCTATGCTAGACTAAAATGTTGTTTGACTTCTGAAAAGGTGACGTAACCCCGACAGGCGATCAGCTTGGCGAACGTCCAGGCCATCTCGAAGAGGACAATCAAATTGGTCTTGACACAAAGCAAGTTTTCGTGACACCAAGCGTCAAATATGCTGCCCGTGAAGAGTATGCTAGCCCGAGCAAGTAAGCATTTATTCTCATACAATAGCAGCAATATTCTTAACATTAATCTTTGTATACTTGTATGATCTTTCATGAATATACACTCAAATAACTAAAAACAAGTTTGTCCGTTATGTGGCTGTCGCAATGTTACAATGTGATGTCTTCGCCAGGTGACTGGGTGTCTTACGTTGTGAGTTCGAGTCCGATCGTGCATTTTGGGAATTTAGCCACCATGGCTTGATGCTGGTGGCAGTGTTTGACAGAATGTCCAAGAGGTTTTCTTTCGCCCAGTTCAGCAATGTATTCAAAGCTTGATAAAGTTTGTGTGCGATGTGTGATAGTAAGTATGTTAGTGCGAGCGCTTCATGAACTCACAGAGAAACATAGTCAGAGTGGCAACACTTGCATGCCTTTTGTTCCATGGTCGTCTCGGTAGACTATTGGCTTTTTTTATTAAAATGAGCTTCAAAGGTGTTAATCTTTTGGAGGCTTTGTTCGTATTGTGGTTGATAATTACACGAGATTATGCGAAAAATACGACGAGATGGCATCGTACTGCCAGTCGCGTAGCAACCATAGTTACTTTGTGAGCTCTCAGGCCAGAAACACTGCTTCACGCCAATCAAAACATAACACGCCAGCAGTTTCATAAACATGTCCTTCCTTGACGCACGTGTAAAAGAGGGTATGACTGACCGTAAACCATTGAGTAAAACCAGACAGTATCGATAAAAGACTTTCAAATTTGGTTCAAACACACTCATTATATATTCATAAAAATATGAGAGGAATTTTTAAAACAGTAAAACTCACTTTTCTTAAGCTCAAAACACTCCCGTTTTCGCCAGCACGTCAATTCTGCTCAGCACCACACGACAACAACAACACAAACTTCGCCGAACATACTTTCGCTAACAATTGGCGAAAAATCCGAAAATTACCGAAGGATTCATGGCCGGCACTCTTCGGAAAAGAGAGGCGAGAGCAACCTGAGGCGAGGCGAACATGGATGGGCTACGTAACTGCTTCACGCCTTAAACAATACCCGTTGCCACTCCATCAATGTTTCTCTATGATGAACTCTACAGTGTGTGGAGGGGTCGCAGTCAAAATAACTGTAACAACTTAGCTCGGTTATTGAGCCACTCTTTTATAAGAATGAGGATTTCGTCCTAAGGTATTGACTGTGGTGTCTTCGCCAGGTGGCTTGTTGCCATACGCTGCGAATGCGAATCCGATCGAAAATTAACAAACTGGGGTTTGAGAGTACCTTTCATGTTTTTTTGTTAAAAAGATAGTGTATTGAAGCGATATGAGACCACAATAACAATATACCTGTCTTGTTTACACAGATTCCATGATAAAGAAGATGCATCAGTCCATAAAGCTCAAGTCGCATTTCAAGTCTATATCCAACCCGACACTTACGAGAGAGGGCCTGAAACAGTTGGTCTGAAAACTCAACTTGATCCTGAATTCAACAACCAAGAACTCGAATGGTCTACTAAACGGCGCGGTGTAATTTTGTTAGCTGGCGTTCTTGTAAAATTAGAACTACTGAAGAAGGGTAAAGCAAACAAGAAAGGTTTTGGCCCGAAAAAATCAAAAAGTTAAATTTAGTTGATGTAAAGGTTTGTCTTTCGTTTCAGCTTACTAATATGTCTCACATAAATTTTGAAAGTGTTTTTGTTATGTTGTGACGATTTAATATTACGCTTGGGTAAAGTGTGTGAACATGTTGGCTAAAAATCTCACGTTTAAATATCTCAGAATAAATTGACTGTTCACATTTTTTATGATTTTGGTGTGTATAACGTATCGAGAAGATTTTCTGTAAAGATGAAAAAAGGTAGTGTTATTACACTAGATTAATAATTATTGGTTTTCGCCGTGTGAGCTCGGTAGTCATTTCAGGAAATATCAAATCTAAACGTTTCAGACAATGCATGGTGCGCTTTAGGTTCATCTTGTTTTGAAACTTAATTTTTCATGAATGTATTACTATTCCCTTCTTACTTGTTTCTAACATCATGTGTGTGTTTGTGTGTGTATTTCAACAGCGGAGATCAATTATCTACTGTCTTTTATCTGTTATTTTTGTTATTTTATACAGCCGTGTACTCTGAGTTGTAAACAGTACCAGAATATTTTGAGAGATGAGTAAATAACTATAGAATGAATTCATAAGAGGGAAAAAAAATTAGTGTTGTAATTTGCAGTACTTGACTTTGTCAAATTGCACTTTTTCAGCAACCAGGGACACTATTTTCCATTACCTTTGCTCTTCGTTACCTCTACAAGTATGGAAGATATTAGGCAATATGTTGTACTTGAAAAATACGACGACCGCATTTCCTAGACTCTTTTCTGTCTTGTCAATGTCCGTGCAACTATTAAATGAAATAAACTTTTATCAACTATCAACTTAGTTTTGGTAGCAGAATAGAACAACTTATATATATTTGTGAACACACCACGCCCTAAGTTGAGGAAAGACAGGAGGGTTTATTGCAAAAAGGAGAACGTAAATGCCAACAAAGTATAGAATAAAGCCCAAGATGAAACGGCAAATATAAAGCAGTAAAGGGCATAGAACTACCGGTAGTGCCCTCGCAGATCTCAAACTAAGTACTATCAAAACTTACAATACAAAACAGTCAAAATAAGAAGTAGCAAACTAACCTATAATAAAATATAAGCAAAATATATGGGAGAGGGCCCCTTCAGTCAAGCAACCGAGCAACGGTCATTGGTGACCTTGGGGTCAAGGTCTGAATGACCTTGATGATGAATCCATCCTGAGAGGCCGCAATGTGGGAAAGGAGTGGAATTCCCGAGAAATGGGGGTCAGGATGGAATCCAAAGCCCAAACGAAGGAAGTATGACTGAAGTGACCCCCAAAAGGAGGGAAAAATTGAGAATGAGTGTTAGTAAAGGGGTTCTCGCACCCAGGGGAACACCGCGGTGGTGATACGGCCAGGGGGGAGGGGGTCATGGGGGACAGGTAAACTGTACGAGCCCAGGTGGAAACATGATGAAATGGAGACGAGGTTCTCACACCCAAGGGATCACCGCGGTGGTGATACGGCTTGGGGGGGAGGGGGTCCCGGGGGACAGGTAAACTGTGCGAGCCCGGGTGGAAACATGGAATGAAGACGAGGTTCTCACGCCCAAGGGATCACCGTGGTGATGATACGGCTTGGGGGGAGGGGGTCCTGGGGGACAGGGTAGACTGTACGAGCCCAGGTGGAAATGTGGATGGAACAAGACAAGGTTCTCGCACCCAAGGGATCACCGCGGTGGTGATACGGCTTGGGGGGAGGGGGTCCCAGGGGACAGGTAAACTGTGCGAGCCCGGGTGGAAACATGGAATGAAGACGAGGTTCTCGCGCCCAAGGGATCACCGTGGTGATGATACGGCTTGGGGGGAGGGGTCCTGGGGGACAGGGTAGACTGTACGAGCCCAGGTGGAAATGTGGATGGAACAAGACAAGGTTCTCGCACCCAAGGGATCACTGCGGTGGTGATACGGCTTGGGGGGAGGGGGTCCCAGGGGACAGGTAAACTGTGCGAGCCCGGGTGGAAACATGGAAGGAAGACAAGGTTCTCGCGCCCAAGGGATCACCGTGGTGATGATACGGCTTGGGGGGAGGGGGTCCTGGGGGACAGGTAAACTGTGCGAGCCCAGGTGGAAACAACGTACATGTAGGAATGTTAGGTGACAGAACACAAACGTGAAACACGACGAGACATGTAACGTGTGAGTCATAATGCAATGGAATGAGACACTGCATAAAAACCCTATAATACTTACCGTATAAACATTGATTATTGCCTGTATTTTAGCTGAAGAGTGCATATACAGATGAATACAGTCAAGAATTTATTTTTTGTATTTAGCAAGCCTGTATTCATGTGGATTCATGTGAATTCACGTATATTATACTATAATACAGGCAACTCATTTATGTGAATTTATCTGAATTATTGGGTTTTCATGCAGTGAGACTGACTTGCAATGACGTAAAGGCAGGTGTTAAAAAGTGTTTGAGTGTGCACCCGGTGAGTCCAGATGGCAAAACGCAGACATGGAACATAGGGGTCCTGGGGGACAGGTAAACTGTACGAGCCCAGGGGGAAACATGATGAAACAAAGACGGGGTTCTCGCACCCAAGGGATCACCGCGGTGGTGATACGGCTTGGGGGTAGGGGGTCCTGGGGGACAGGGTAGACTGTACGAGCCCCGGGGGAAACATGATGAAACAAAGACGAGGTTCTCGCGCCCAAGGGATCACCGTGGTGATGATACGGCTTGGGGGGAGGGGGTCCTGGGGGACAGGGTAGACTGTACGAGCCCAGGTGGAAACGTGGATGGAACAAGACAGGGTTCTCGCACCCAAGGGATCACCGCGGTGGTGATACGGCTTGGGGGGGGGGGGTCCCGGGGACAGGTAAACTGTGCGAGCCCGGGTGGAAACATGGAACGAAGACGAGGTTCTCGCGCCCAAGGGATCACCGTGGTGATGATACGGCTTGGGGGGAGGGGGTCCTGGGGGACAGGTAAACTGTGCGAGCCCGGGTGGAAACATGGAACGAAGACAAGGTTCTCGCGCCCAAGGGATCACCGTGGTGATGATACGGCTTGGGGGGAGGGGGTCCTGGGGGACAGGTAAACTGTGCGAGCCCAGGTGGAAACAACGTACATGTAGGAACGTTAGGTGACAGAACACAGACGTGAAACACGACGAGACATGTAACGTGTGAGTCATAATGCAATGGAATGAGACTGACTTGCAATGACGTATAGGCAGCTGTTAAAAAGTGTTTGAGTGTGCACCCAGCGAGTCCAGATGGCAAAACGCAGACATGAAACACAACAAGACGTAAATGTGTGAGTCTGTTGATGCGGTGAAATAAGGCCGACTTGAAGTGACGGCATAGACCGCAGTAGATAAGTGTTTGAGTGTTCACATGGTAAGGAGGCTAGCCGTTGAAAAGCGTGACGCAAATTTTGATGTTCTGATGTACATGTAAGTCGTTAGCAGTTGCTAGACCATCTACCTAAAAGGTGGTCTGGGATTTCCATGTGGAGCAGCAATGAACGGATCAGGCAAGGTGGAACGTCGCTGTTAACTAGGAAAAATGTCTGAGTATGCAAAGCAAGCCTCTTCAATGGCCTGTTGCTGGTCGAACGAAGTGTGCAGTCCATGACAGTGTTAAATGTCAGTTCTTTCAAAACAGCAATGAAAGGCACGATATGAGGAAACTGATGTGTGGTCCTTTGCTTTGAAAATGAAAGTGTTCTGAGAGAAAGCATGTTCCTCCAGTCACACTGATGTGAACTGTACAATCCACAAAGTCAACGTGCTGATGTAATGCCATGATGCGGTTCGTGGTAAGGTATCCATGGGTCTGCTGACCGAAATGTTTTATGGACAGAGTTTGCTAATACGTAGACGTCGGGCTAAACAGACTCCATGATACAGTTCAGGCACTGGCTTATTGCAGGGGCCCTGGTACAAAATGCCCGATGGGTTACAGACGCTAGCAAATGTTTTTGTTTTCGTATGTTTTCGTAGGGATGCTTGTGAGATTGCCGACAAGTGCAGCTACAGGATTCGGCTTCCTGGGAGTGGCACAGTAGTTGAAACAGTGCATCTAGAATGGAAGGAAAAAGAAATGTGAAAGACATCGCTAAGCTGTATGAAGAGCAAATTGCGTGGGGCCGCATTTAAGGCCAGACTGCGCAATACATGCAAAGCTGGGAAAACGCTTGTGCAGGATGGCCAAATCAACATGCTAAAAAAGGGGGGCACGATAATGCATGCAAAACGAAGAGAGCCAGGTAACATGAGCTGCAAACGGGTAAATAAACGAGTGACAAGTAGGCGAATGCTAGCAAAACTGAACTCCTAAAAAGTAGTAATTTCAACGCAAAAGGTAAGTCATGGTCTTATCGTAGCATGAAAACAAAAAAGGAGAAGGCAAGATTCAGACAGAACATGCCAACGTGATGGCAAACATCGGTCTGAGAGGCGATATAGGACGACCGGTCGTTCTCGATCTCCAGCTGTAGTTTGTTGGTTCTTTCTTGTGGCACCGCAGCATAATCCACGGTTGAAGTAAGGAGAGATCATCGGGTGACATCCAGCAGCTGCGCTTGGTGACACATTAACTGGCAGGTGTAACTGGTCTGTAACATTCAATAGGCAGCTGGGAGCTGGTTACGTCCGATTGGTGAGACAACTGTTCAGTAGGCCACCGATAGGATGTTTTACAGCGAGTTAGCATTCAGCTTCCGCATATGTATGCTCGGAATTTATTTGCTAGTCTGACTTGATTGTCTGCGAATGCAGGAGTGTCATGTTGATACGCATCTAACTCTTCGCTTAGCAATCTGAAAAGTGCATCACGTAGGGCTAGCCTTGCATGCAAGGCTCAGAGCTGCCGCATATTTACATGCTCGGAGAAATTGCTAGTCATTGTAGGTTGACCGCGTAAACAGAGTCTTGACTCGAAACTGTACCTTGTTTCGCTTTCACTCAGTCAAACAGGAAATGAGGCCGTGTGTAGATCGTTGTGAACTGCTGGTCGGAAGGACTCGTTGGTTACATGCTTGAAATCATGCAGATGTTACTTAAATGGTCGCCTGTGATCTTTGTTCGACATAAAAGTTGAGTGACGCTGTGGCAACTTGACACCATGGGCGCCGCCATCTTTGGTCCTTAGACTGAGTTTGTTTTGACGTCACAGGGTCAAGGTCCGTTGTTTTTCCCTGTGCAGCTAGCTGTCCTATGACGGGCTACGCACGACTAATTACTGTCTGGATCGGAAACTGATACAGTCGTCGGTCAGTCAACTGATCCTCTTGTCGATTCTTGCTGAACATTGGTGTAGCGTGATACGATGTACATGATAGGAACTGATGACATCAGGTTCGATGAGGTTTCTGGGCCCGCCACCAAAACAGGCAGGTCGACCGAGCAGTGGAGTCAATGTGGTCACTTTTACGGCGTCTGGCTGTTGTGTCCTGTTGATTCGCAGTCATGTAAATAATGCTTATGAAGTTCTTGCGGGGCTGGCGCTGGATGGGTACGATGGATTGAGCGGTCGGACAACATAGGCCAGGAAAATGATCTAGCGGTTTATGGCCAAGCAAAGTCAGTTACTCCATGGAGGTAGCTGCATGGTTACTCGTAGTCAGCCTGCAACTGTCCAACGCACAGACGTGCTAGAAATTGTCGGAAATTAGGCAGAGCAAATTTAAGAGTCCGATGCCTTATGGTTGAACTTGAAGATGTGCCGAAGTCCCACGTCTGTGGATGTGGATGACGATGAGGAGGGGATGACATCGACGTTGATAGAACGTAGGGCGCCGCCATCTTGGATTGTGTTGTTTACGTTCTGGAAGGGAACTTCGGGAAGTGACGTCAGACAGTTCATAGGTGACTTAGTGGCCGCTGGTCGAAGTTGCTGATGCAGGATATTGAATAGCGTGTTGACCAAGTCTGCAGCTGCGTAAACATGGCAGTTGTTACATAACTATCTTCTTAGTAATGTTGGCTTGGGACGCCGGACGCTGCCCGCCGAAATGCTGGCAAAAGGAACCATTGCAGACAACGGAACTTCAGAAGGAGACCTGGTTCCGAACTCGGTTTGAATGCCAGGACCTGAGGCCGATCAGAAGGATTGTGAGTAATACTACGTTAGTACCGCGGACGTGCTCCGTATTCGCAGCTAGAATATCCAACGTGCAGTTGCAGCGGAGCGGGACATGGATCAATGCCGGCCTTGTGTAGGGCTGAGCGCGGGGTCTCGAAGCAGGCTGAGCATTCGGACACTGAGATTTCTTGGCTGTCTTTGGACGTCCTTTGGCTGGCATGGTTGTTCGAAGGAAGGGATCGTAAACGATTCCGGACGTAGAGTAATAGGCTGAGCTGGTACAGTATGGCATGAACCCAGCGGCTGAATGAATGAATGAATGAATGAATGAATGAATGAATGGGAGCGATGAGACAAAGGCTTGGTATGTAGTGTCGTGTGCAAACGTGGCTGATTGGCTGGGAAGGAGGATTGATAACAGTCATGGGTAGAAGAACCGATTGGCTAAGGGGACGACAGTGAAGATGTACGGAAGGCAGATAGCTAGGTGTTATCACAAAACACATCTGTGATAAAACACAGATTCCACCTAAAGTGTCTCGTATTATGGTTTTTAGGGATGTAATTTGTTGCTAATCCGATCCGTGACATTATTCGGCCAACCATTTTTCACCCTGAATTCAGAGAATGAAAGTCGAAATATGGGCAAATTTCATGATTCATCGGTTCACTTGACCATTTACATTAAAACTGGATCAAATTTCGATCTTGAATTTGCTCTGTTAGCATTCTATTTCTGAATTAAGAATGACACGTACAGCGACGTGAACCGCTAGTTGTGCAATGTTAACGAAATTAGATATTAAGATATTGGCACCACGTGACCAACTTAGGGAGAGCCTCCATATTTTACAGAGATGTCGACGGATATCAGGGGGTTTAGTTATACGACACGGCTGAAGTCAGACATTACAAAAAACTGTTTGGGTTTTTTCTACATATTTTGTGGAACTGTGGCAATAACAACAAAATTGAACAAAATGTAACTCCAGCCATGTAGTTTAAAAAGATAGAAAATGAGAACTACAGCAGTTGTCTGTAAAACTGTGGCAGGTTACGAATTTTCTGTAAATAGAGCTACAGTTTTGAAACTAACACGAACATTAAAACGGTATATTCACTATCTAGATATGACACTTTAGCCTACGATTAATCGTTTGATTCTGACGAGTTACTTTGAATGTCAAGTTCGTTGATATCAAAACCCACAACAGGGAGTAGTAAACTTGACACTAAAAGTGACCCCTCAGAAGCCAATGATCAATTTTAGGCAAACTATCATAACTAGAAACGTGTATAATCCGCGAAAAAGTGATCATTTGATTCTGAGGGGGCTAACTTTAGTGTCAAGTTCACTATCCCGTAAACGGAGTTGACAACCGTGAACTTAACACTCAACGTAACTCGTCAGAAACAAATGATTGAATCGTAGATTAAAAGTGTCACAACTACAGATGTATATTCCAGTTTACTATTCTCGTTCGTTTTAAAACTGTTGTTCTATTCATCGAATGTTCGTAAACTGCTACAGTTGTATTGATGTAGACACCCGCTGCAGTTATTATCGTATGGACATCCATAACAGTTGTGCTGGCATATACAGAGACTGTAAACTATTAAGGTTACACTCATATCAAATGTACAACGATTCGTGGTTGTACATTACGTATCATTCAATTTTGTTGGTGTTACCACAGTTAAACAAACGGTTGAAATGCAACTCTTCAAACTGTCTTTTTAAAGTCTGACCCCTGAACAGTGTTGTAAAACGAAATCCCCTGCTATCTACCGACCCCCTTCAAAAATGAAAAGTTCCCTCAGTTGGAATCACGTGGTGCAAATTTCTAATTTCTAATTTCGATTTGCTGTTAATATTGTACAACTAGAGGTTTCGTCTGTAAAGTCGCTATTCGCACTCGGGAAAACCAATTACAATTTAGCATTTTACCCAGTTCGTAATTTCTATTTGCATTTATTGGTAAAAAATATGCTAGGCCGATAAAGATACCGCGCTGAATGTGTTATTCTTAATTCAGAAATACGGCGCTAAGACAACACATCTAAGATCGAAATTTGGTCTAATTTTAATGTAAATGGTCATGTGAACCGGTGAAATGAAGAAATCTGTCCAAATTTCGACCTTCTTTCTCTGATTTCGGGGTGAAAAATGGTTGGCCGAATAATGTCACGGATTGTTGCTGTCTTGATATCTAATGAACTTTCTAAAAGTAACATGCAATCTGAATGACAGAAATCTCCTTTGCTTTCTCATTAAAACATGTAATTATGCTTAACTGAATTAAGATTTTCTTGTCATCATATCAGTTTTGACGCAAAATGAATAAATACTTTATTATTCTTGTGTAAATATTTGGTAACTGTTCAATAATGTTTGATTTGCAAAATTAGTAGTTCAGGTGTGAGAAGGTTGTAGAAGGCCGTATGTAGGACGATATAACAATAAAGACAATTAAGAACTATCATATGACAAATGACCTATCAGAATGCTCCATTTGGAAATCTTTATCTCTATTCATGAGGCCTTTCGTAACGATACTGCGAATTGCAATAGTTGGGAGGGAATTGAAGCACAGGGAGATTGTCGGTTACAATGAAAAGAAGCACAGGAAGTGAGTTTATGAAATACTTTATTTACAAGACAAGAAAGTGGCGTATTATTCGAAATAGAAAAAAATTACAATCCTGTGGTTTTTTATACAAAGGCCTAGAGCTGTTATTTAAAAAGCACGAGGATTTTATATATACACGGATATTCGAAGTTGAGTCGAAAGAGTTTTATTTCTAAATTCACACTCTTCATTATTCGACCCGTGGCGTGCATCTTTTACCATAGAGAATTCGACAACTTGAAACGGAGGCAGTGTCATTTTCGGCCAAGAAATTCAAATAGAAAACGTCCAAAATCTTCTCTTAGATGTAGAAAGAGCCCTCACGCCAACAGGTAAATACACTTCTCGACATTACGGTAAACGGACATAATAAATAACTCAGCCAAATGTTTAATTTTGTTACACTCACCTCACTGAAGCCAATGGGAACTCTGTCATATTGCGAAACTGAAAAACCTGAGAATTTCTGTATTTAACCAAATCTTTCACACCTGCGCAACCCATTTGTTACGACTGTGCAGCTTTTGTACTTTCGTTCGTGATCATCCCGACGACACCAAACCACCATGCGATTTTGATAGAGTGTTCACAAGACTGGGAGGATTTGAACTGAAATAAGAATAAATTATTTCGTTCGTCCATAGACCCTCTCGAGGGTCTATGTTTCGTCGTTTGGCAAGAAGACAGGTTGCAACACCATGCACATGTAGCACACCTGTCACTCATTGTCTTACAAACATTTAAGCCAATCAGAAACAAGTAAGCATGACTGCCGCACATTCCCTGCTCAAATACTGAGAAGACCTAAATCAGCATGTTAAAGGGAAACCTAAGTCCAGCGACTTTGACCGTTTATCCCTTCCAAAATCACCCTTGAATAAAATGCAGCTCAAATTTGCAACATAATTACACGCGCCGACGACTGCGGAGCGACGAAAAGAGACGTTGAAGTAGACGACATTTATTGAAATCGGAATCCCATGGGCGCGAAAGGGCTCATGGGAGGAACGTGCGTGACGTCATTGGCGATACACGAACGTGTGTGACAGCCTACCAAAGCATTGGAGTCTATAACTGCAGGAGTGCAGTTCTGCACGTCACGAATCTTTAATGCTTAGTAGCATAAAAAAACAAGTCATCGTTGATGACACAGTCCCCACTTGTTAATGGGTACTTTGATTACATGTCCTCAGAGATGATAGAGTCCTCTTCATTAATTAGGTCTGTGATAAAATACTTTGATACAGATGGCACTCAATGGCCAGAATGAGTTCTATGGTGATGAAAACATAAAAAGTAGGCCACCATCCTAAAGTTCATAAAATGAGTCTACTAGGAATTAATCAACAGGATGTTGCAAAACATTTTTGCATACAATCCTAACACTTAACAGATTATCACTTGTACCATATTTCATAAAGTTTGATGCAGTATTTACAACGCGATGAGATCAACATCTGTATCAAGTTTCATCACATTTGACGTTGTATTAATTTGTGGCTATATATATCACCCTAATTAGGAAAGTTCATTACTTATGCAATTACAAATTAATTAAAATGACACTGATAAATGTCTTTTTCAATGTTAAAGCCATGTGAGCTTAACATCTGTACAAAGGTTCATGAATTTGATGCAGTATTTCTTGACATATCAGCCTATTTACGAAACTTCAATAATTGACATGTTACTGCTACATGACGTGAAACAAATTGAGGAGCATATGTATGAAATAGGTCAATGTCCTTGTACCAACTTTGAATGATACTGGTGGCAATATGTCTGAGTTATGGCTCTGTACATAAGAAAATTGTAACAAATTTACCGCCATGCAGCGATATTTGATCTTACTGTTTAAAAAATCAACAAGTATATGTTCGACATAAGTCAATGTACATGTACAACTTTGAATAAGATCAGTTGAGACTTGCCAGAGATATGGCTCTCGACATGAAACAACCATAATGAAATTGCTACCATGTGGCCATATTGGACCATCTCGTGAAACCAATCGACATACATATGTATAAATAAGTCAATGTCCTTGTACCAACTTTGAATAAATTTGCTTGATACATGTCTGAGTTATGGTTCCGGACATGAAAAAAATCGGAATAAATGGCCACACGGCGGCCATATTGGATTGTATCACAAAACAAATCAATGTGCATAAGTATGACATAGGTCGATGTCCCTGTACTAAGTTAAATAAAATCGGTGAATAAAATCAGTTGAGACGTGCCCAAGTTTTGGCTAAGGACACGAAAAAATTGTAACCAATGTGGCTGCCTGCAGCCATATTGGATCATATCATGAAACAAATTGACGTACATATGTATGACATAAGTCAATGTCCTTGTACCAACTTTGAATAAAATCGGTTGAGATATGCCTGACTTATGGCTCTGTACATGAAAAAATCGTTAGAAAATGGCTGCCTGGTGGCCATATTGGATTGTATCACAAAACAAATTGACGTGCATATCTATGACATTGGTCAATGTCCTTGTACCAACTTTGAATAAAATCGGTTGAGATATGCCTGACTTATGGCTCTGTACATGAAAAAATCGTTACAAAATGGCCGCCTGGCGGCCATATTGGATCGTATCACAAAACAAATTGACATGCATATCTATGACATTGGTCAATGTCCTTGTACCAACTTTGAATAAAATCGGTTGAAATATGTCTGAGTTATGGCTCTGTACATGAAAAAATCGTTACAAAATGGCCGCCTGGCGGCCATATTGGATCGTATCACAAAACAAATTGACGTACATATCTATGACATTGGTCAATGTCCTTGTACTAACTTTGAATAAAATCGGTTGAAACGTGTCTGAGTTATGGCTCTGTACATGAAAAAATCGTTACAAAATGGCCGCCTGGCGGCCATATTGGATCGTATCACAAAACAAATTGACGTGCATATCTATGACATTGGTCAATGTCCTTGTACCAACTTTGAATAAAATCGGTTGAAACATGTCTGAGTTACGGCTCTGTACATGAAAAAATCGTTACAAAATGGCCGCCTGGTGGCCATATTGGATCGCATTACAAAACAAATTGACATGCATATCTATGACATTGTCAATGTCCTTGTACCAACTTTGAATAAAATCGGTTGAAATATGTCTGAGTTATGGCTCTGTACATGAAAAAATCGTTAGAAAATGGCCGCCTGGCGGCCATATTGGATCGTATCACAAAACAAATTGACGTACATAAATATGATATTGGTCAATGTCCTTGTACTAACTTTGAATAAAATCGGTTGAAACGTGTCTGAGTTATGGCTCTGTACATGAAAAAATCGTTACAAAATGGCCGCCTGGCGGCCATATTGGATCGTATCACAAACAAATTGACGTGCATATCTATGACATTGGTCAATGTCCTTGTACCAACTTTGAATAAAATCGGTTGAAACATGTCTGAGTTACGGCTCTGTACATGAAAAAATCGTTACAAATGGCCGCCTGGCGGCCATATTGGATTGTATCACAAAACAAATTGACGTGCACATCTATGACATTGGTCAATGTCCTTGTACCAACTTTGAATAAAATCGGTTGAAACGTGTCTGAGTTATGGCTCTGTACATGAAAAAATCGTAATAAAATGGCTGCCTGGCGGCCATATTGGATCGTATCACAAAACAAATTGACGTGCATCTGTATGACATATGAAGTAATTCTTGTACCAAGTTTGAATGAAATCGCTCCTTGCATCTCTGAGATATCTGCGTGAACGGACGGACGGACGCACGGACGCACACACGCACGGACACGACCAAACCTATAAGTCCCCCCGGACGGTGTCCGTGGGGACTAATAATAAACTGTTGTTCAGTTGAGTGCAAAAATCACTCAAGGAAGAACAAACGGAGTCAGCTTTTACCGTCTTCCCACAGAACAGCTTTTTCAAAGACAGTCAGTGGCTAAAGGAAGTCGGGCGAGTTTTAAAATCTGTAAAAGATACAACGTTATGTTCTAATTCTTTCAGGATGATTGTTTTATAAGGGATTTTGGGACTCTGATACCGATACAAGATTCGGCTCGTATCTTGACATGTTGAGTCAGCCTACTATCGCCGGTTTTAACCAGATAAATATTAATATTGGCGATTTCGGGAATCTAAAATCCGAAGACAAAACTACACAAATTAAAGCGTCTTTTATCTTGACATCCCGGGTCTGCCAAATCTGCGATATATAACCAATAAATATAGGCAATTTCGGAAATATACCGGGTAATATTGATATTACAAGATACTGGAATGACTTCTTGCCTACTGTGTCTCGGCACGCCGGGTCTGAGAAATCGCCGATATTATATTTACCCGATAAATATCAATTGCGCCGGGACTCCTAGGCTAATATCGATACCAGACGATCCTAGATTTACTTGCACTGTGTGGCGTCGGCACGCCGGGTCTACGAAATCACGGATATTTATCCGATAAATATCGGCGACTTAGGACTTTAACTCTAATACTGGACGATACTTTGTCAAATTGTTGGTAAATACAGGGCTCGAAATTAACTTTTTTCCCTGGTAGTCCCATTGAGCTACCATTTGGTAGCCCAGTGACAAGGTCTGGTAGCCCATGCATGAATGAAGAGTTTTTTCGTAAAGGATATTTTTATTTATATCTAGACGATGAAAGATTTACTTTTCATGATTCTATCCAGGAAGTGAATTCTCTAGTCATTTGACATCAATACCAGTCCTGCAGATCATAGCCTTAGGAGAACGGTACAGCATGTGTAGTGGACAACGGCGACGCTTCAAAGTTAGACAACCTATTCACACATACGCAGAGCTTATATGCAAATTGTGATGTTCGCCATGACAACGACTTTTCACTCAGCACGTGTAAACATAATATGGCTAAAATAGAATGGCTATGAATTCCAGGATGGCAACTTGGTACAGTCATGTTCTTTATACTTTCGTGGCAATTTTAGCTATATTTCTACACCATAGTACACTATCACGGGGATGATCTCATACACTTCGAAAAGCGTGATTTGTGGATGGCCCGACAGCTTTTACTTTGCAGTTTGTATAATTTTGTGTTTAATTGTGATTGTTGCATTGTGATTAAATAACTATGAAAATAAAATTTTCATTGGCCATCATTTCCCGAGCCTGTCATGCAAGTACATCAGTTAACATAATGACACTTTATTGAAAGTTTGTCGCAACAAATTCGACCGCTCTGTCGCCTTTTAATTTTCATAACTGGGTTGACTGTATGAGTGTCGGTCGTCTCACAGCGACCAACATCATGTCGCTCACTAAGTAATTTCATGTCCCAGACTTTGGAAGTCCGTGTGGGCTACCATTTCAGGGACTTTGGTAGCCCCAGAGAAATGCCATTTACTTGAATGCACAACACGCGATGCCCAACATTTTGTTGTTGTGGTCTTTATTTTCTCTCTTACATGATTAGTTTTTGAAACTGGCGGGAAATCTAAAATGATGTTAAATCGTTTGAATTTACATGCCACTTTCGACACTTATGATAGTGTTATGCAATGTTTCAGTCTTTAATAGATCTTACTTGAAGAAAACTTGGAAAACGGAGGATATTTTGAGATCGATTTATTACACATTTGCAGCTATATATTTGGATTTGAAGTCCCATAAAGTCCTCACAATCGGGCTCTTCTGGTATACTTCGCTACGAGAACATGTCTTGGACTTCGGCCTCAACACTTTCTCGTAGGATCAAACAAACCATCGTACTCGAGCTTTATCCTATACTGAAACCTAAAACGAAGTTGGCGGTCAATTCTAATGGCAAAAATTAAAGACCATTTGCATTTTGGTGAAACCGGTGGGCAATTATTCAAGACGTTGAAGTCAATGAAACGATGAGCCTGATACTTTCTACCAAATTCTCTTTACATTCTGACAGGTTTCAAGAAAGGAAATCAATGAAGTCGCCTGAAATGTATAGATGTGCATGTATTTTTGGATATTTCTATTCCCAACGCTACAGAGCTCAGTACATTTACTGGTCTCTTTGTCCCCGGACCAATTTTAATGTGTCGGCGTTGGCGTAACAAGTGCTCTTGAACTACCACAGTTCTGTAACTGACTGACTGTAAGTCTATCATCAAGTGGTGTATACATATACCTGCTTTTCGTAAAAGCTGTGCTTCGCCATGCAATAGGGAGAAACAAAATTTCACAAATTTAATAGAAACATCAACAGTTGCTCATTTGTCCCCTGTTACATGGTCTAATTTTTGATTCGCTAATGAAAATTCAATGCCATTCACAACACTCTGGAATATTTATCTTTAAAAAAGTAATGAATATCTCCGTCAATCATGAATGCAGCCTAAAGTGCATCGATGACAAAAACGATATCATCAATTATGGTCTTTGTGAAGATGCGGTGGCAACATTAAGGGACCTTGAGTAAGTGAGTAAGAAATTAAAGATAAAAGATATTAAATATATATAAGATATATAAAGGTACGAACTCTTTATCAATTTATTGTTACATTATGATGTAAGTTATGCAACTGCCTTATAGAGTGATACATGTAAAAACAGTCACTGTGGATATTTCATCTATTTCACCTATGATTGATGAGGAGCCAACTGATTATATGCAAATGATAGGGCTAGACTTTTAACCTAGCCTACTATCTTTTGTTTTGTAGGGGATGGTTTCCAGCCAGCGTTATGAATAGATGAACTAAGCATTTGACTTTTTGGAGTATTTCTTTAAAAATTATGATCACTTAGTGAATGTATTGACCAAGCCTGGTATCTTGAGTGTTGTAGGATCATTGTCACGTTTAAAATATGATCAAAGTACACAAGCTGACATTTCCACAAATTTTGAACTCTTGTGTCTTCTTTGTACATATGCTAGCCAACCAACACGTAGTTCGCCAATGCAGTGACTGAAAATCGAACCGAATCATATGTGACAATTCTTTTCTTGACCAATACGACTCTCATTATGCTAAGTGAACAACTCCAATAAGGGCATTAACATTTCCATATTTGCGTATATCCAACTTGTCATTCCATAAACGAAATTCGTTTTTAAAATGACGTCACAGAAAACGATGATGAAAATGATTTTTGACTACGATAAAGCCTATATTATTTACGGTTTCAGATACAGGAACACATCTCACACATTTTTCATTGAAACAACTCTAGCCTTTGAAAACAAACCTCGTTGACAATAAAATTCAACTTTGGCATGGGAGTTTAATGTGTGCCTTGTGTGTCTCGCAACGTATTAGCAACCAATTTAGTGATTTAAAACTCCAACAACTTGAATATTGCATAAATGTTGCACCTTAGTCACGCATCATGACAGGCAAATTAAACTATCATAGCTGATTGGCATTGCCACATTCGATGGTGAGATAACGTCACATGAGCGTGAGCGTTTTTAGGGAGCTGGGAGGCACCACCAAATGGTGTTGGGAGCCTTCCTGGGTGAAATGGGGGCTGAGAGGGAGAGTGTTCTCACTACAATCCCACAACCCTTCACTTGTTATACTTCTCTCAGTAGTTATCTGTTGTGCCAGTACCGTTACCATATTTCTGTATTTTACTCCGGCCTTCTCAGTGAACCCCTCGGTAAAATACCGTTGGCTGCATTTGCATAAGCCATTGCAAATTATCCGCGATGACTTTGCAAATCTCTTCACCCGAAGCTTCAACGCTTTCGTGCTTTCTTTGGCGAGCATTTGTTTGCATGTTTGGTTATGAAGAGAGATTGCCTCTTAAATGGAAGTTTTTAAACGAAAAAATTATCCTTTTTAGCTTTTCCTGAAGTACAATTAGCTTCTTTTGATTTGGAAAGTTAGCAGTATTGTGTTTGTAAATAACTTGCAAGTAAACAGAATACTAGTACACATTCATGCATATGATTCAGGTTTCTGCTCATTCATGTAATATATCCTGTGCAGCAGATTAATTACCAGATTAATTATCAACCAATCTATGACTGCTACAGGCAGCAGCTCCAGAGACCACTGAGGACAAAGGATACTGCCTCAGGGTAAATGGGAACATTTTTTGTTTAGCCTTGAAGCATTGTTTTCTGTGTTTGCTGGGTAGACATTTCCCCCTATAAATGGCCAGCAACAAGCTTTTTTCAGAAACTCCTCCAGTCCCACTGTCCGAAATCAAATTGTCCACCTCGTAAAACTGTTACGGCATATCAATGAGGCGGGGAATAAGTATGTCCAGGTGCAGCCAACGAACAATGCACTTTTAAAGGGGTCCTTACCATGATATTACATGACAAGTAATGTGAACTGACTAATTTTAAGTCAAGAGGGTAATTAATTAGCTGTTCATAATTTGCCTTCCCACTGAAAATTTTTCGACTTACCCTGCCGCACTCAAACTTCATTTTTACCCGCTCCCCACATATTTTTGCCTGTTTCCCCCTCCCACTGTGAATGTTTTAAGCTCCCCTGCCCTGTGGCGAAAAAAAACTTGCCGATTTCCCCTGCCGTGGAAAAAATTCCCCTTACAATTTTGTCATTCCATTTCCCCGGCAGACATGAAGCTAACCTACCATATGATGAAAAAAACTGTCGATTTTCCCGTGCCTTGAGAAAAAATTTCCCCTGAAAATTAACATTCCCATGCAGACACATACTGCAGTGGCCTTGTATTTGGTTTCCATCTCGCAGTACATAGAGTGAGATGTGGGGTCAATCGATAGGCTAAGTAGTCTGGGTAACCTTTTAAAGGTATAAGTACTTGCACTGTGTCCCCATCCCCGGAAACACCATGGCTGAAATTCCCCTGTCCCCGTTTTAAAAGTAACTTCCCCTCTCCTCGTTTTTTGCCAAGCCCTGTCCCCAGGACAATCAACCAATATCTGCCCTGCCCGACAAAAAAAATACAATTTGTTCCCCTGCCACCTAAAAATATGTCCCCTGCCCTAAAAAATTGCTTACGGAATAGCTTTTTCAATGAATAGCTCCGTTGGCTGCACTTGTATGTCTTATTTTGAGACCCCGATGTTGAAATAACCCCCTTATCTTTAACTGCAGGCTCCAATCTTTCGTTTTGTTTATCCAAGCGTCTGAAAATTATCATACTGTTACAGCTTGTTTACCATTCAATGTAGACTTGGTTCAAGTCGGTGAATTTTAAAAAAATAAAATCATTTATAATAGTTTCTCTTGTGTCTCTCCTATTCGTACAAACCTATCCGGGATTTGGCAGCTCACGCCAGGTTTCCCAGCGATTGAATGCGTCACGTTTGAGTCTGCGCAGTAGTGAGTTAGTTTCTGCCGTTTCTAGGCGAGACCGTGTCAAAGCACAATTATAAACCTGGCAAATGCTGGCAATATGTCAGCAGGATGAGCAGAGGTGGCAAACGGTTGCGATAAATTTTGTAACTAACGTTAGGGCAAATTAAACATTGTAATTAACCCAGTGTGTGCCTGGGGGAGAACTCACTAATGCGAGAACCAGGGATTAAACATTGTCTTTTTAGGAATGGTCAGTTTCTTCGGCCTGGTTGGGGGGGGGGCGGTCAATTATTTTTGCCGACGTCAAAAAGTGGCTGACCCCCATTCCAACTTTCGAAAACAGGGTGACCCCCCATTCCAACTTTCGAAGACAGGGTTGTCCCCCACGTGTAACAAAGTAACACGATAGGAACTAATTTGGGATAATTGATGGTGAAGTAATATCTATTTGATCTGCAGCTGTAAGCTCGTCTGCCTTACTTTTCAAGTTACACACTTGTTTTCTGAGTAACTTGTAATATCGCAACATTCAGCTATAGGGCATCTAAATTTTTGAGAAATTTGCAGTTAATGTATTCCACACTTTTTATGAATAAGCAGATGTCCAGAACTTTGTAAGAAAAATGTGAAATATTAGTGCATGTTGCTTTCAATTACTGAATTCTCATAGATCAGGAACTTGTCATGCTTTCATATGAAGTGCAGATCTCATAATTATTAGTACACTTTGCAAAATAGACTTTTAATTTACAGACATCAAGATATTTCTGACATATATCTCTGATATATTAAAATACTGCGCCCCAAGGGCGCGCCTAAAACGCTGCACACCAGTTATCATAGGAGGCAGCGAACACTACAGAACGAGGCTAACAAAGGACACAAGGCAACCAATCACAGTGACGTAAGGTGATCATTACATGTTAATGAGATTTAAGAGAAAGGGTCCAGCGAATCAGTGAGCTGTAAGCGGACCTTATACGACCGCAAAACACCAATCACTGTGACCGGAACATATGTCTCGGACCTTACTTAGGAAACAGGACGATTGAGACATAACCCAGGCTGAGTAAAGACCTTCACAGACAATTATATCCGACAACAGATACACCACCCAAATTTATGGTTTGCCGAAAATCCATGAATAGGGATTACATCTGAGACCCATGGTTAGTTGCATTGGTTGCATTACGTATATATAATTGCGCTAAGTATGTGGCGGATGTGTTGGTACCACTAGTTGGTACTTTTATCCGTTACGTGAATAATTGCAAACAGTTTTGTGATATCGTCAGGCCATGTTATGTCGGACTGGGTGACGTGGAGAAATGCGATCGTATGATGTCAGCGCGTTATTTACCTGTGTACTGGTGTACGGGCCTTGTGTATTACAAGTTAACCCCTGCTTGGTGATAAACTTTGCGTGAAAATGCATCTATGACCTCTGCTGAAATTACAATGTATCATACTACTGGATCTGTGTGTCAAATGTACAAATAGTTTTGCCCGGAGAAAATGCTAAGCAGGTTGGCATAATCTACGGTTTATTTGATGCATAATCTTGGTTGACAAATGGAAAGGGTCGCATGCGATCGCAGTTCAGGCCCTGTTGGTTTAGGTCGAACATAAGGCCGAGAGGATTTGGGGTGGAATTGTTTTACAGCTGAGTTAGTTATTGGCAGAGTGGGCGTTCTTGCTTGAGTGGGGGTTGGGTGGGGGTCAGAGTGAATTAACTTTTAGCCGAGTTGGTTTGCATTTATTATCTTTATGTTTAAACCAAATTTAGGCCGAGTTGACGTGACATCTTGATGGTTCTTAAAGCCCCTACTCAATTATCAGATTTATCTAATATAAATATTAGTTACTTGATAAAAGATTCAATGGAAAACAAAAGAATGACAAGCTATTCATGGGCTATTGACACATTCGCTAATGCGAGAACCTGGGATTGAGAAGGGCGCCCCATAGCTTTCCACCTTTATCGGGTTATTTTATGTCGAAAACACGAAAATTTTTTTTTTCCATGAAAAGTACTCCTGTAATATTGATCTTCAAGTATGAAGAATATCTTGGTCTCGAAGTTTTCGTTTCTGGCTGACATTTTGCGATGAAAATTTACAAGAGGAACAGATGCACGTTTTTGCGTTTTGAGACTACAGGTAAGTCTTAATTGGCAAGAGATTAAGCTAAGCTGCAGCATCACTTTATTGTCGCATGCACTTGGACAACATCCGCTGTGAAAATCCCATTGACACCTACCGTTCACTGTGTTGAGGAGGGACCATCAAGACCATCGTGTATGCGTAGCGATTAGGCGTAGAAAGGTGACTTGGTTCAAGTCGGTGAATTTTAAAAAAATAAAATCATTTATAATAGTTTCTCTTGTGTCTCTCCTATTTCGTACAAACCTATCCGGGATTTGGCAGCTCACGCCAGGTTTTCCCAGCGATTGAATGCGTCACGTTTGAGTCTGCGCAGTAGTGAGTTAGTTTCTGCCGGATTCACCATTTCGGGTGAAACTCCGCTGTATAGCGTTCACTCCACTCATCGCGTTCACCCTACTCATCGCGTCCACTCACGCGCGCGTTTCACATGAAAGCAAAATACAAATCATTGCGTTCACTCCACTCAAACATTCACAAATCACAGACTTGAACCAAGTCTACATTCAATGGTGATTTAAGAGTGGAATAACCCTTAATGTGAGTTAGACGGATTTGGCTGTTATTTTTACAGACTTGCTTGCCCTGGTTGCACTCAAAAATCTAGAGTCCTTGGTCATAAGACTTTGCATACTAACTAGTCCCTTTGTAAATAATCAGGAAAAGATTTGTGTTGAGTGAAGTCATTTGAGAAAGTTTTAATGCATTCACATGAATGTTTACTATGATTCCTCAGTACGATCCGCACAGCCTCTACGGTTATGGGATGTGAACTCGCCTAATGGTGGATGTACGCGTGCGTGGAGTGAACGCGATGGGCAGTAAGTTTCCCCCTTGTGAATATAGTCCAGCGAACACTTCATTTCGTCGCAGTCAGAAAAACTCTTGCGATTTTTATACATCGCATTCACCAAATTATATTTATTCACATACTGAGACCAAGTCTAAAACGGGAAGGGAAGCTTTGTCATACTGAGGTTGCATTCACAAACACCGCTGGAAGGGGCGTGGAGTTTGAAGATTTCGGAAAAGGTCTCTGATTTTTCAAACAACCCAGTAACAAACTCAAAATGCGTTCAAATGCTCCCCCTTCTTACTCACTATAATTTTGCAATCCCTCTCAAAACAAAACTAATCAGATTTTGAAATGGACAGATATTTTCGATATTTGCGTTTTGTGTTTCTCTTCGGGGAAAGAAGACACTGTTTAGATTGTATGTATTGTTCAAATAGTTGTCGATCGCCTTTTTGTGAGCCTCAGTAATACTTAGTTGAAAGTATTCCGTTTTCGATGTATTTTGGACACATTGATTCCTTATCTGATCATGATGTAGTATGAAACGACATTTTCGGATGAATAACTTTCTTTTCAGTTTTGTTATTGTGAAGTGTCATGCTTGTTTGTAGCATTTTAATCGTTTATTATTTGGATGCCAATATTTTACCTTGAAAGAACAGCATACTGTGCAAAATAGAGAAAAATTATTTCACAGTTTGACCGTCATGACCTGATCTCTCACGACCATTCACGACTCGAAGAGAACGCTCTCGATGTTGTATTCCCATTTTGTTTAACACTCCTTAAATGGCACCACAAGAAACACGGTGCGAGTAACTACACTGTATCGCACTTCGTGCGCAATCGTTTCGAATAGGCCCTTGCCGTGTAGCGCAGATTACATTAAAGTACGATCTCCGGAACTTCAGAAAGTAGTGATACCTTTCAATGAAACTTTATGAGAAGCATATTATATTTCTAACGGCTTTTGAAATCTTTCTGTGATTTAAATATGTTTAACAAGTTCAAAAAAGAACACTTCAAAATCGTCTACACTAACTTTGACAGTATGGGGGGTTAAAAATCGCCTTGGACACAGCGATCGCATTCGACAAAGATCATTGACAAGACGAAATATTACGCTTGTGTTCGCTTTGCGTTGAGCACGTGCAGCGTTTCCATACAGCACAAATGGGTGCGCTACATTGATGTTGCGCTTATTTTCCTTACTATAGGGAATTCTGCATTTTAGCTCTACTGGTGAGCGAGGTCGAAAAACCTAAAACCACCGACCGCCTCACCGGGGCAAGTTTGCAGCCACAATTACGTATATTATTGCTGTTTGTCACAACACCCGCTCCATGTATTTTTGGTTCGCGCATCTAGTTTTTGCTGAATGATCCAGTCAAAATTCGATTATTAGAGAAAACGAATAAAAACATATCGCAGAACGGGTACACCTACCAATCAGTCAAGCAAATAGAAGTTATTTTCCATTATTATTTCTTAAATTTTTAACCAACCATTAGGTTGAAATGACTACGCAAAGCCAACCAAAAAATACACGAGCGGGAGTTTCACGTTTTCGACAACAGATTTGTTTCAACGACCTCGAATTCAAAACAGTCCGCATAAATAGTGTAATAATTTTGACGTATAGGATAATAAATATGGATTATGAGCAAATAAATTACTGTCTGTAAATATAGCACCTATTTTAATATTAACCTTTGGGAGGGCCATGGCAAGTATAGGAAATACCACGAGTTTGGAGTGGGTTTACAATAGTTATACCACTCTATGGCTCATGTCTATTGTTCTAACAATGCTTTCCAATTTCCATAACCGAATATTTCATAATTACCACCTGGCTTTCTTTTGTTTAAAAGTGTCCGATTTACAAATTCTTTTGTTTAAAGTTTCCTATTTTCAAGTAAATCGGATAGTTCTTTTGTAAAAAGCTGTCCGCTTTACTAGTAAATCGGACACATTTAAACAAAAAGGAAGTCACGTGGTGACGAGTCAACAACCCAAAAAGCAACATTTTAACCAGAAGAAATGTATTTACTCATCAAGTGCACGGGAAAGAAACTTTCAAAGAAGAAGCATTAGACTGAATAAATTTCTCAAGGTCACAATTAAATAAGGGTATTAATTGCAAGTATCACTATGTAGTACGGCAAGGATATTGTTATCACGATCATTCGAAGCTAAAAATTACAATTTCAAAGTCACTTGTCAAAACTGAATGGGGAGATTTCTGTCCCCTTTGGTAAAACTTACAGTTACCGGCAAACACACAGTACCTCACTGATTGTGGTATGCAAACATTTGCTTGTTTGTACTTGCAGTTCAGTTGCAGGAGCACCTTCCTCTGACGTGGCGGGTGCACCTTGGTTTTCCGATTGTGGTGGTTGGCACTGGCGTGACAAGGGGATTTTTCTTTCCATCTTTGGCTTTGGTGGTTGAAGTGCATCGGATACATTTTTCACTTGTTCTTCATCGGTAATTTGTAGGATGTACTGTGTTCCCAAATCAATCATGTCAGTGAGTAGTTCGACCATATCGAAATGCGTAGAGTCTCTCCGCAACTGTATGTGCCAAATCCAATTTAGCCAAGCGTGACTTCTGCGTGAATTGCGAAGTTTCTATCGCTAACCGAAACTACGAGTGGTATTTCTGACTCATTACGTGAATATCAATTCAAATGATAATTATTGGCAAAGTGGTGTTGTTGAATACTCTCAGTAAATGGCAATATCATGGTAAACGAAAATCAATACTAATTTACATATGAATCATTGGTTCCTTGATAAGACAACGGCAAAGGTGTAGGAGTGGTATGCAAAAAAGTGATGACATCAAAATCGCCATACACAAAACACAGACGCCTTGTGATTGCGGCACTGACAAATCAATAACGTTAAAATGAATTTCCACTTGCTTCCAATCACTTTCACAATTCCCGACTGCTTAGTTTTTGTGTAGGTGAAGAATAGTGGGGTCATGAATTGAGTGAAGCTGACCAAATTGTCGAGCATAAGCAAATGAAATGAAAATTATGAAAGTTAGGACCCTTCTTTTCAATTATTTTCCCCTAAGTTTCCAAGCCCCCATTCCTAATCTTTACCCCAAAATATTTTATTGCCCCTTTAAGAACGTAACCTTTCACCTCGCTTCCATAAGTACACAATTTAAAAGTCGTCACGTTTTGGCATACCACTTCTCCAATATTGCCATGCCACACCTGGTTGTATTAACTGTCTCTACACGGTTTGAAGTCCACGTTAAGCTTATAGTCCCGTGCATTTCGGAAGGAAATATGACCGTGACATCGATGTTTAGCGGTATGTTTCCCAATTGAAAATTTCATAGTTATATACTGATTCCAAAAAAATATTGTTTTAAAATTTCAGGCTCACGAAAAAAGAAATGTCACGTTTTACTGACCAAAAACTTAAGCCGAAGTTAAACATTAACGTGCACTACAAATACAAGAAAATCTATCAATTATGGTCTCACTGGAATCGCAACAGAAATCAAAGAATATCGGGAGTCAAAAAATAGTGGAATATGTACACCTGTGCCTTCTCTTTCTACAGATGTTGTTTTGTCCCGAAGAAGCCAGAGCTTCAAAATTATAACGAATCTACATGTAATGATATATTTATTTAAGTGAAGCGTGATTCAAAACCATTGCGATAACTCGCTAATGTTAAAAGATGGAATTTCCGCAATATTGTTTTTGTATATTTTTACATTTATTGTGATCCACGACTTTTTCATTTACGTAGTAAACCATTCATGTTTAAATTAATGAACTAACGAAGTGATCAGGAGAAACATTAATGGGAAGGAAGAATATGGTGATTACAAAACATAATGATATTTCTGACGCTGTGAATGATTGTTGTGCTGGTCGATATTAATGCCTGTAAAAGGGTAAAAAATGTTAGCAATCAGTTAACGAAAACATTCAGCCTGACAACACATGTAAGTACAGTAGAAAACTGAAACCGATACACAGAATGAAATGGTACAATTTAGCTAGAGCGAATAATTATTGAGAATTTTAGCAGTATTGCCGTATGTCATACAAAGACCGTTGAAATCTGTTAATGTGGAACTGATACAAACATATAACGTGATGAACAGCGAACATGAATTTAGGGCTTCAAACATCTTTACATACAGGCTTGACCACACTCGTGTAGGATTCATCCATGGAAAAGGTCAGATCAGTGGATACACAAACTGGAATCTGAAACCAGATGCTAGCCGTTCATATGATTTGCATATTGTGGAACAGAACAGAAAAGAGCATCAAAATGTTCCATTTATGGCAATTCTCGACTTTGAAAGACATGACACAGGTGAAAAGGTTGAAGGATACTTTGACCATGGAGGTAGGAAGAGACATTTCATCTTGATTTTTATCTAGAACTACTTAATCTTATCGACTAAAACAACGTTCATCCCAGCTGATAGATTGTCACACATAATGGCGCTATAAACTACTAGTTTTTTAGTTTTAAATTCTATAATCATACTCCTTAATACATGGTTCCTGTGGAAAACTATACTAGACTGACAAAGTTACATGATTTGACAAATATGCTCGTTATGTTGTGAATAAAAAGCTACGTCTGATTAGTGTAAAGATGACGCAAACAAGTAATATATTTATAGTGTTTTGTGTCTAAAATCTAAAATCATACTTGTAAAATTGTATGATTTTAGTAAAATTTATATACAATATGATCTCTAAGGTAAAAAAATACCCCTTCGCTTTAATATTGTAAATATGTTATCTCATTGCCAATATTTTATAAATTTTTAAAGGAGCAATATATCATTTTTATCTAGAAACAATGGGAAAGAGATCAGAGTACCGGTAGTTCGCTTCAATCTGCTCATGCATTTTATGGTGACCAGGTAAGAAATACACAGAGCTAGAATCGCAAAAAATGAATCCACATGATGATAGAATTAAACTTTTTGTTAATGCATTGCCGCTATATAAAAACATCTTGATGTAAAAATAAGATATTATTGAATTTCAATATATGTTTTTTATAAATGAAATCTGCGTTTTTAAATTATAAAGATGACACAAGCAGCTGAAATGTTTATGTTGTCTTGTGTATCAGAATCAAAATTGTGAGAATAATGAGAATATTATAGGAGTACATATTACATATAAACATAATTAACAAGGCAAAGGGATATTTCTGTTATCGTGCTGACCACATTCTATTTAATTTTCAATTAATATTTTCAATGAAACGTTGACAGTCCCTAACAAGTAACTGAACTTCGACGAGAAATATGTGACGAAGTTTTTGTGTTCTGGTGCAGCAACTTGCTGCTGCGAATCACTCAAATTTACGAAATGTACATTATTTTTCCTTGTAAATCTATTATGCAAGACGCATAGTTATAACCAAATGAGTTGTATGAACGTTAAGTCCCCATTTGAATTACTGAAACATACATTCCGAGGAAAATTCTTACAGTCATTACTGGCATCACGTACATTTATAATTCGCATAAGGCCAAAGTAAGTAAATTCTTTGTTTTGCGTCCACTCAAAATTCTAAAAGGTACGCGGGTAAGCGGTTAAAAAACACACACAGAAATTTAACACAAAATCTGTTTGCCTTTATTGGACAATTTTTCTCAAACAACATTAATATTCCTGTCACAGTGTGACACACTATGTGATCACTGTATGCATTTTCATGACAAATGGATCAAAATAAACAGTCATTCTTTGACGTTTGCTTT
The DNA here is from genome assembly GCF_041260155.1 of Ptychodera flava. Classification (NCBI taxonomy): domain Eukaryota; kingdom Metazoa; phylum Hemichordata; class Enteropneusta; family Ptychoderidae; genus Ptychodera; species Ptychodera flava. Next base: position 47,935,450 of record NC_091931.1, on the reverse strand, counting down.
TCTCTTATTAGTTTTAGATTTCTTTCTTGTGCATTCAAAGTGTCCACATGTCAGTACCATTGCACAGCAACTTGACAGCCTCATCAAATTACTTAAATCTGGACAGTTTGAGGAATGGGTACACTATAATAGTATACAGTAGCAGTCTTTTGTCCTCAATTCAAGTTCTTGTATGTTCCTTTCAAGTTTCTTGTAATGTCTATGCTCTGATGGAATATCATAGTTTTGCTGAAAGGTGTCTGTTTTGAAAGAAAACACCAAACAGATTGGGTAACTTGTAGCCTCTGCATTCAATTTTAGAAAGATGGGGCATCAGACAGAAGAAGACATTGGTGATCATAATTGACAAAAGTATTCCCTGTAGCTTCCTCGGGACCATCCGTAAAACCAACATCTTTCCTTTCCATCAAATAAAAGAAATCATTTCGCAATTGTCAGTCTCAACACACAGACTCATCAGACCCAAATTTAGAAGGACTCTTCACATCTATATTCCTTTCACTTTCAAAGTACCACACCTTGGATTGATTGAAAAGATGAAGTATATCATGGCATAATCGGAAATATTCTACAGTGGGTCAAAGCTTGATTAACAAATACAAATCAGCAAGTAGTCATAAATGGAGCATCATCTGAATGGAGAATACGTCACAAGTGGTGTCCCACAGGGTTCAGTTCTTGGACCAGTACTTTTTCTAATCAACATCAATCACACTGGTGGTGAAATTAGTTCTGAACTCAAAAATTTGCTGACAATACCAAGACATATCACCCCTTGCGAAATTGTAGTGATCCTGAAATTCTACAAGCTGGTTTGGACAAGCTACAGAAATGATTGAACACTGGCGGACGCATATTGGCCACAACAACCCCTTCAATAAATACTCAATGAACAATATTTCACTGGGACGTACAACTGAAGAAAATGACTTGGGCGTCCTACTTCATTCTACCTCAAAACCTTCAAGCAAATGTGATAAGTTTGCGAAAAAGCAAACAGAATGCTTGATCTCATCAAACGATCATTGACGATCAAATCAAAAAAATGTCATTCTTCGTCTTTACAAGCAACTTGGGAGACCACAGCTCGAATATGCAGTACAAGCTTGGTCACCATGGCTACAAAAGGACATAAAAATATCTTAGCACGGCAAATAATACCTAAACTCCAACACTACAATGATCAAAACAGACTTAAACAGCTTGGCTTGTTTTTTGTTTCAAGTTAAAATGGACGAATGAACCAAATTTTTGGCAAACCTGAAAGACCGATAAACTAGGATAGGCTTCAACACTTTTCAATTTTTCCATCTGCCATATTCTCTGAGTCGTGGTACCCAAGTCCAATCGGCCGACTGAACTTCTCTCTGTTCAAGTCCTAATTGCTCGCAATGACCATGCCTTCAAGTTGCCGTGCAAAGGTTTCCTGTTTTGTAACTTCGATTTTTCCCTTCTTTCATCCATTTTTTATCGTGACGGCAAAGCCACAACAGGCAAAGCCACAACAGACAGCGAGAACGTGAGGCCCCGTAATGAGACAGGGGTAATGTGTGGAGAGTACTGTTTTACGTCACCGCATTGTCCATTAGTGAAATCTGATTGCTGTAAAGGAGTGTTTCATCGCAAAGTTAAAAGCCACGACTTGGTTTTGCGACATAATAGCGCCACTAACGGCAAAATTTTGAAAGGAAAGTTTGTGTTTTTTTTTCCGAAAAATCTCCAAAAATCTAGGCGCGCGGACGCAAAACAAAGAATTAACTTACTTTGGCCTAAGTATGATTCACAAGTTCAAGAAATACCCTTTAGCGTAAATATTGATAATATGTTAGCGAATTGAGATCTGTTTATTCATTTTTCTTCTAAATTCACGAGCAGCGCAGACAGAATGGTACTGCCTCTTTGATCGGTCAGCCATTCCAATTCTTGTGTACTGAAGACTGGATCTCTGACTCCAGGAACTGAAGCGGGCCCTACCTCGTATGAGTGGGGTTCGATGAAGACTTGGAACACAGTCTTGACTTTGTAGCTTCTGTTGGTTTCATCGTCCACGTAACTGAAAATATACATTTTTGTCAAATGTACCTTTTTGGACATCAGACACGATTTAGAAAAAATAATTCTTACACGTTTTACTCACCCTAGAATATAATTTCATTTGGCTACTTATTTACAAGCTACTGAATGGCTATGTTAATAGAGAGATGTAATAAAGAGAATTGAATACCGAGTTGTTTCCAGACATTATTTGATGAGCCTTTTTGGCATATTAACAGCTAGTCTTTCAATCCAGCGTGGCTGTAAACCGACATCATCACTGACAACTACATTAACATATTGCATTTTACGATTCCTAAATTGATGAAGTCATGGAAACTTACTCGCTTTGGAAAGCATACTCATCATGACCTGCATATCTTATGCTTGGGGACAGAATCACGTGTTTCTTCGCTGCTACATCCCTCTTATCGTCTGTTACAACTGTACCCTTCAACGTTTTGTCACCTACAATATACATTGATTGTTATTCTTGTCACAACAGCGATGGAAATGGTAAAGGCTATTGCAATAATGCTGTATCAAAGCAGTAAAATTCCTTTTTGAAAATACACTCTTCAAACAATCCAAGTAATTTCATTACTTGCAAGGTAACTGATATTAAGAGTTAGTCTTGACAGAGTTTTAAAAGTTCGGTCGCATCATAATAATTGTAAAGAAGATTAAAATGATCGTTCTATAATCTAACGATAACTATTTTCATATCAACAGTCACGTTCGGAGTTATAGTTCGGTGGATGTTAAATAATAGTGCGTTCAATTTAATCTTTGTTTCCACTCTCTGACATCTTAGACGATGAGGTTACTGATGGCGGTTTGGTTTGAGGAATATTTGGATTACTGTCATGTGAAATAATTGGCGCGTGTCGATTCGGAAAAATCATGACATAACTAGAAAGCATTTGCAAGCAAAAGCGAAGTTCCAGAGACCAGAGCAGCGGAAGAAGCAAGAGAATGTGTGACAAAGATAGGTGCAGAATGTAAGAGTGCTTTGGATTTTAATATTCAGGGCTGATAGCAGTAAACACCATAATACAACTAAAAGCAAGGCAGTCCGGGGAATTACAGTACACAGATTACAAATGCCTACATGTATGGTAAAAACGCAACAGATACATACGGGGGCGACAACGCACGGAAATGTTTATCAGACGACATTCTCGCGAGCCAGAGCAATAATTTTCGCTCCGCTGACCTACGCAAAAATCAATCGCTTGACGGGTAGCGCTGAGTTGTTGCCGTAAAGAGGCGTGTCATTTACAACGATGAGAAGGAAACATCGGACCTAGGCCGTTGAAATTGAGCCACATGCATTTTCATTTGATTAAAAGCACAGACTAAAACAATTTTCATTGCTATGTCGCTGTTTTCACAAGATACTGACCATTTGATCTTGGAAAGTTGAGTTGCTTTTACGTGCAGCCAACGCATGCCGGTGCATGACAGACAGTACGTTCACTATGAATGCCTAGCTCTGCATGGCAGGGCTGTGTGTTACCGGCGTTAAACGGCCTCCCACCACAGCCCCGCAGATTGATGTAGGAAAAACCGCTGGTGGCTCCTCAGAAATACGGCGGGCAGTTTCTCCGCCAAAACAGCCGATTTTGAGTCCAAATTTTGCATTGATCATCGTCTCGAGCACACCCACCTCGCCTAGGTACACGATGTGCCCAGCCGCGCTTGTAAACTTAGGGAAAGGCTAATTTTCACTCTCTGGGCGAGCGAGGCGATTGACACGCCGCCATGTTGTCTCATGAGCATTCGGGCGAAACAGTATAGCGCCACGTACGGCGAGTATTTAGAGAAAAATAAAATCAAAAAGCAACAAAAAACAAAGCGAAAGAAAGCTAGAATTATTAATAACTGAACGCAATATGATAGTTGAGCAATGCCAAATAAAAAATAAATAAATAAACAAACAAGAAATGCCCGTAAAACCCGTCCGAGCTGAGCGATGACGTCATAAGCGTGTCGCAATGCATTCTGGGTAATTATGGTAAAATTTGTGTATAGCATGTTCTATGGTAGTAAAACCGGAAATAGAGAAAGAAAGAAAAAGAAAGAAAGAAAGAAAGAAGAAAGAAAGAAAGAAAGAAGGAAAGTGAGCAAAAACTACAGCTCCAGAGCTGGTCTCTGGAACTAATTACCCGGCATCAGGAGTTCACCAGCACGTAAAATTGGTATCACAGCCTCTCTAGTAGTACCATGAAACGCAATATGCCATTCCTCACGGGCATCAAATGCTGCCGCTCTAGCTGGAAGCCTATGAAACCACAAAATATAGACATGTATTTCGACATTTTCGAGTGATTGTGTAAGCTGCAAACATACGTTTCCTTGAAATGCATGGAATAGTAACAGTGTCTTGTTTGATATCCGTTATTGAACCGTAGACGACGATGATTTCATTAAGCTGACTTGTTTAACAACACTACCCAGCTCTTTGCTTTATAAACCTATGAATTTCAATAAATGTATAGTAGGGCCTCTAATGTACTTATATTGTAGACCAGAACTTAAGGTTCTTAGGAAATAAACAACCATGACAATACGCATTCTTGAAACCAGGAGTTTAGAAAAGAACTTTACACATAACTAAGATTTCACGTAATCTATAATCATGTCTAGCGATATGATACAGATTACAAATGGAAAATTTGCTCCTTTGTTTGCTTGGCTGTGCAACCTTTAAAGATCATGTTGCTTCGAGAAAAAGTAAAGCACCTGTTTCGTCCTGTAGGGTGTCTTTCAATATTGCACTATTGGCTGCCAAATTTGACTGACGTAAGATTCTTTGTCCGGTACGAAGTGTATCCGTTCATACGGGAATCGATGTCACAATCAATATTAGTATCTAGGGTCAATATAGTATAGTTTCTGCGTTAGATGTATCTTACATCAGAAACTGATAAAAATGGTCGAAGATACACTAAATTGATATCTCCATATCAGATCATTTTAAAACATTACCTCTTATAACCTTTCGTCAGCAATACAATAGGGGAACATGCTATGAAATAAATTGATGTTACCTGTATCACATCTACTTGTTCTATGCATCATGCACTTACTGTAAAGCAAATCGATACCAGCCAATCGGTCGTCCATATTCTTTTCTTGGATTACCATGGCTTCTGTATAGTTCATCCCCTCTTCCGGAGAGACAGTCATTGCAGTAACATTTGAAGTCACCTTTGTTGAACAGTTCATCTGGAAGATAGACACATATGCTTACATCTGCACCTTCCTTAATCGGTAAATTGTAATGTACAGGAATGACATATTTTACTGATATCTTTTCAAGAAAGAGTTACATTTAACTGTTGTTGAAAAAGATGCCTAGCAGCGTCATGTGCCCGTACGATATCGAAAGCTGTGTGTAACTGAATGATGTCGCTAATTAGATGTAAACACAAGCCGGCTGCTATGCGACTCGCGTTCAAATTACGGTCGTATGCACTTCCAAAGTAGAGACTTAAACTTTTGCTCAAGCTTTCCCAAATGAAACTTTCGACCATTATCTTACCAACCAGGAATAAAAATCAGGGATCACCCTGCAAACTTTGGTACAGAGAGATAAATTACCTAAGATTTCCTGATATTTGAAATTCAAAATGGCCGCAATCCCTGTGTTAAATCTAAGGGAAAACTTACTTTTTCGGATTTTCGAAAAACTACGATGGTGAAAACATTTTTTATATCAAGAGCTTTGAAAACGACCCCCACAAGTGGTAATCACAAAAGAATTGTGAAAGTTTCAGAGTCCGAATATTTGGTCCCGAGATGCAGTCTAATACAGATTTCAGTAAGAGGCCTTGTAGCTTTATAACGTCAAGGACATGGAAATGAAAAGACTACTTATGAATTCATCATCTTTTAACCGAAGTTGTTTCTCTTTGAATCGTTTGCATAATTTTCCATATTCACAGTTTACCTTGATCTGGCCGACACCTGTGAGCGGAGAAAACATATCGCACAGTTAGCATAACATTGTAATCAAGTGTGTGTGCGATGCATGATAGAGTGTATATGTATGTGTGAGAGTGCTTTATGAACTCCATAGCGTGTGGAGGGGTCGCAGTCAGAAATATTGTGACAACTTAGCTCGGTTATTGAACCACTCGTTTTAAGGGCGGGGATTTAGCAGAGCAGTTGGCTACGATGTCTTCGCTAGGTGACTGGATGCCGTACGTTGTGAGTTTGAATCCGATCGATCATTTACCGAACCGTAAAGACTAATTAGAAAGGAATTCCTGTCACTGTAATTTAAGGTAGCGTTGCACTTAACCAACACTCTCCTTGTTAAAAGGAATACTTCTTATGAAAGATGACAGGAAAACCCCCTCACATTATTAATTTTAGGAAGCAGTGAATCTCAAATTTAGTGTAATAGCAACAGTTTACTGAAAGGATTCGGGGTATAAAAGCTACATTTTGGTATTAGTGATAAAAATTAATTTAGTTCAAAAGCCCGATACTTTATGAAATTTACGTTTCATTTGAAACTAAAATTTATGTAGAAAAGATTACAATTCTGTATTATCTCATCTACTACTCATAAATGGTAGGAGTGAAAGGCTGACATTCATAAAAGTTATTAAAAACATAAGCAAAATTTAAATGATTTTTATTACAAATGTACGAACTTTTTTTGCCAGCATTGAAGGAATTAAATGCGACAATTTCACTAAAAATTTGACCCCGCGAGGGTGTAGTGATATTCTTTTGAGATATAAAACAGGATAGGAAAGAATCCAGAAGACTGGGTGAGTTGCACAAATTTGCATGAATTTACTCTTCTTTCTCACCCAACTTACGACTGCTTGTCAAGATAAGTTTAACCCTACAAATATTTCCATCTTGAGTTAACAAATTACTCGAAATTGAATGAATCATTGCAAGAAAGTGATTTTAAACACAACACGATATTTTAGATGTAACGCACCCTGGAAAAAATAACTGATGTATATAAATTACCGTTTTCAATTATATTTACAGCTCTTTCTGCGGTTTTGAGGACAACCTTGGAAGCAGCATTTCTTTTGAGGGAACGGAGATTATCCATTGCATTTTTGTTTTCACAAATGATACGTTTACAGCTATCCAACTTAGACAGTTCAACTAGAGCATTGATCGTGACTTCCTGCTCCACTGGTCTATTTTCAAGGCACAGCAATTTACAGGATGAATTGACGGCACCGCGTTGGGTTATTATATCTTTGTTTTCATCCTTTGCTGCTGCTATCTTGCCTAATGCAATGACAAACTCTCTGACAGTGTATTGCCCATAGTTTTCTGACTTCCTTCGCAGGTCCTCGTCTTCAACCGCTTGTTCCAGCATTTTGAGTAGGTGAGTAATACTTGCCTCCACTTCGACGATGTCACCGAACATGTGGATCAAGCTCATAAATGATGCAGTAACTAGCTCCTGGTCCTCAGACTTCAGAAATTGTGAAATTGTGTCTTTCATTTTGTATTCCTCATAAATTGATCTATTTTCTACTGCATTTGCGCTGTTGTACAGGATGGCAAATGCTGAATACCGCAGGAATTCCTTATCCTGGAAGATGCAACATGTTTTGAAAGAAAAAGGTAGACATAATTGATTTGAAGTATGATTCGATCGTCTCTCCAGAGTCTTGTTAATCATTAATGTGTCCTATGCGTTTGTTAACTTTGTCGATGAATTGTCACTCATTGTTTAAATCAACAGATCTTCTAGATTGGTGAAAGAGGATTTCACAGAAAAGGTCAAGAGATCTGCAAACTTCGCACGCAGTAAATTGATGGCCCACCATCTGCAGACTAAACGGTACAGAGGGCAACCTCTAAATTGAAACGCAATTAATATGTGTTAATAGAAATATGATTGGCTAGATGTAAACACGTGACACCCTATGAGGCTGTACTTGAACATAGACTGGTGACTATCTCTAAATAGACCTTACTGGATTTCTTCTAAATACAGTATTATGTACTTGGGCCTCAGCCAAGTACATTTGTTTTCATTCCGTGGGAAAAAAACTGTAAGGTATAACCATTTCTGGCTGAGACCAGGGAGGGCAAAATGTATTGGCTTCATCTTTCTTGGCATAATAAATGGCGTAATGATGTTAACTGAATGGAAGTGCTGCTCTCAGCCAGTCTTGAATAAGTGAGATGTGAATATAAATGCTTCTCTATCTGAGTTTTTGCCACAAAATCTTCTGAATATAATCAAAATGTGCATCGAAATGCAACAATTAATGCACCCTCCGTTTCCTAGGCGATGGCACGACCCTTGCTACACCCACTGGACGAGCCAAAGTGGGAGGGGTAATTTCGGTTTGGTCGAACAGGAGGGCTCGAGACCAGAATTTAACATTTAAACTTGAAACATGTTTAATCACTGACAAGATGTGGATTAGTGTTAATCAAAGAGAAAGTTTAAAAAAGGAAAGGTTTTATATCCCGGACACAATGAAAAACATTACGACTGGAAACTGTACCCCCGGTTGAGAATAGTAATGCCCACAGCGATGGAGAACACTTATCCTTGAGCTGAGAAAACCAGACCATCATTTCGAAATAGAGCTGCAGATTCGAGAAGCTCGTTAAAAATAGCTAGGTACACCCCATAAGGGGTGGTTTCGAGTCTTGAGGGCAAATTTCGCCTCCTTCATTTAGAAATCGTACGTTTGTTTTTCCAGGGGAACACATCATTTGACACAAAATTTGCATGAAAAGGGATCGCCAGTAAGCACGTGGTCAAATCTGGCATAAGAAACAATATGAAATGTTGGGTAAAGCCAGTCCAAAATAAACTGATTTGAACTTTTGTGTTTTGTAATTTATACCACTGCAGTAACATGACTTTTTTTTGACAACATCACACAATGTAATACGTTTTGAAACTGAATACTCCGACGTATTCTGTGTCCCCTTTGCTAAAAAATACGGTATGCCGATTACCATGTAAGGAGATGATGACGTCAAGACAGATTTGTAGTGCGTTTGGTCTTGGATGGTGCACGAAGTTTTGTCGAGGTAGCTTGTGTATTTATTTCCTAAATGGGAGATATTAGGGTCGATCTAAAAGAAGGCCGAAAAATGTTATGATACTCTAAGCGAGCTGAACTCCAATGCGAATGGTTGGATAATTTGGAGGATGTCTAGACTGATCTCGTCTCATTAAGATTATTTGGCGGTCAGTATTGAATTTCAACTGCGTCACAAGTTTGCGTCGAACGTCAACGAACGATATTTAGAAATCTGGAGACATGGCACATCGCAGTTTTATTTTAGTATTTTATATTTTACAAAAGATGTAAGAAGCAATGATTTGTTGAAAATTCTGAAAAAAATATAGGAAGATTTGATCGCGTAACACATTTTCACTTGGGGGTCAACTAGCCCTGCGTACGATGCTGTGTGTTCCGCTACAGCTGACCGCCCCGCTCACCACAGCCCTGCAAAGACCCGTACGTTGGGTCGGTGACTTCAAATCCATTTTGGGACTTGACGTAAAAAGCCAAATTACTGCCGAAATTCAGCGTTCTTGGGCCCAAGTCGTATCCCAGCCTACCTCAGCTACTCGCTACTCGATCGCTTCCAAAATGACAGTCTTTTATTCACTTCTCGTAAATAACCGTCGATGTCGGCAACTCTCTCGCTGGCCCTGCGTACGATGCTGTGTGTTAGCTGTAGCACATAGCATCGTACGCAGGGCTAGGGGTCAACATGGGGTCGCAGCCATGTTGCCTCAAAACTTATTTCTGTCTGCACTCAAAACTCAAAAATGTCGCATATGAACCTGAAAAATCGATGTAATTTTGTCAAACTTCGGCGAAATTTCAGCCTATAGGTAAATTTACTGAAATTTGATCGACAAATAATCCTGAGCTTGAACGTGACAGCTCGCCTTCTCGGGAAGTCATGCATCCGGCCAGCTGCCCATATGGCCGGGAGCATGAGATTGTTTTTGAGCGACGGCGGCAGACCGTACGGGGCTCTGGATATGAACCTACCGCCGGTGTAGCTGTAATAACTGTTGCGTTGTTTTTAATCACCATGGACGAAGTCCGAGGGGACTTATAGGTTTGGTCATGTCCGTGCGTCCGTCCGTCCGTTCACGCCTAGTACCCAACCCCATACAGATGCACGTCGATTTGTTTCACAATGCTTTCAAATTTGGCCGTGTTAGAGGACTTTTTAGTTTACACCTCCATAGACTCCCATGTATAAGGCAGTTCTCCATAGACTCGCATGTATGATGCCAAGAAAAATAAAAATTTAGTTTCTCATCGTATTCATATTGCCTAAAGGATGCAGTGACACAGTTTTTTTGTCCCCACGGATAAAGTCCAGGGGGCTTATAGATTGGCTCATATCCGTCCGTGAGTCCATCAGTGAGTCCATCGGTTCACGCAGATATCTCAGACATTTTGACAAAATATCATGTGACCTTGGTGACCTTTGACCTCAAATATACATTATTGTCCATAACTCAGTAACCACAAGTGCTAAACCTTTCATATTTGGTATGATGGGACACCTTATGATGCCACATATTGTACGCCATTAATTATGTGCATATCTAATTATGAGCGAGCCAATAGAGCAAGAGGTCTGATTTCTGGTATATAGGGATAAGTTAACAATATAATTGTTTGACAAAACTTCACGTGACCTCAATGACCTTTGACCTCAAATATACATATTTGTCCACAACTCAGTAACCACAAGTGCTACACCCTTCATATTTGGTATGAAAGGACACCTTATGACACCATATATTGTACCTCATTAATTATGTGCATATCTTATTTTGAGCGAGCCAATAGAGCTAGAGGTCTGATTTTTGGTATATAGGAATAACTTAGCAATACAATTATTTGACAAAATGTCACGTGACCTCGATGACCTTTGACCTCAAATATATATTTGTCCACAACTCAGTAACCACAAGTGCTACACCCTTCATAAATGGTATGATGGGACACCTTATGACACCACATATTGTACCTCATTAATTATGCGCATATCTAATTCTGAGCAAGCCAATAGAGCTGGATGTCCGATTTTTGGTATATAGGGATAACTATAGGGTAGAAATCTAAATATGCCCATCTAAATATTAGACATCTACCATCGAGAACAAAAGAAATTTGCTGTAATTTGAATATTTAAGGAGTTTAAGCAATTCCCGCTATAAATAAAGAACCCCTGCCTCAAACTCCACAAAAGTTGCTAGACATATTTTGCCGTTGTCATGCCATTGCTCGTTAATAACCAGTTAATCAAATGCCTCATTGACAGGAGGAAATTCAAGACCATATTTGAATAGTAGTATATATTGTCCTCAAAATTACTCTATCACGGCCCAAGTACTCATTGCCTTCAGCAATACAGTATTATTATTCTTATAATCAATATTGATCATGTCGATAACGAATAAGATTTCTAAAGCATTCCACAACCTTCTCACATCTCGAAGGTCGGTGTCCTACCTTGTCTTATATACAGTCCACTCCGTAGGTTTGTAAGACTTCAAACATGTCAACCAGGTACCGGGTCTTGCCAATCGCACGGCTAAGTTTTAGACTAGCCTCAGAATAATGCCAACACGTTTTCCGTACAGCACGCAATGGGCTGATGAAAGGATTTTCACCTTCAGAACCTTGCTCATGGGCTTCATAACTGCTTCGAAAACGGCCATCAAATTTCTTCATGACACTTCCCATACCTGCTTCTGCCAGATGATCCCCAAACATCTGCCGTGTATGCTCTCTTTGTGATCTTTATAATATCGAAGCAGATAAACGTCGATCAGCGTTGAACAGAGCTTTTCGTCAATTTCGGTGACAGAGTAAAGAAATCCAACTGCGAGTCGCATGTTTTTGATAACATCCTCTAAACTTCCATAAGATTGACAGATGGCTGGCTTCTGGTGTGAAGCATCTACTTCTGCGAAACAATAACCTAACAAATTATGATATTGATATAATGTGTATTTTTATAGATACATAAATAGATACAGACATAGATAGATACATAGATACATAGATAGATACATAGACAGATATATAGATACATACTTACATAGATACATAGATAGATACATAGATACATAGATACATACATAGATACATACATACATACATACATACATACATACATACATACATACATACATACATACATACATACATACATACATACATACATACATACATACATACATACATACATACATACATACATACATACATACATACATACACACATACACACACATACACACACACATACACACATACATACATACATACATACATACATACATACATACATACATACATACATACATACATACATACATACATACATACATACATACATACATACATACATACATACATACATACATACATACATACATACATACATACATACAAACATACATATATACAACACATACATACACACATACACCAACATACACACACATACATACATACATACATACATACATACATACATACATACATACATACATACATACATACATACATACATAGATATATAGATACATACTTACATAGATACATAGATAGATACATAGATACATAGATACATACATAGATACATACATACATACATACATACATACATACATACATACATACATACATACATACATACATACATACATACATACATACATACATACATACATACATACTTTCCACTTATGTTGATCACTATGCCTACGTTACGATGAATCGTTACACCAATCTTGCTCCCATCCTTCGTCGTAATCAGAAAAAAGCAAGGATGTGAGACTCATAAAGAATTCACAATCTAAACGTCTTACTTATTCCGTCGTCCGTATAAATTGTGTATAAGTAGAATATTATCATTTCGTCCCAGTGCCCAGGTCTCATATATGTTTCTGGTAATATTTGATGGTGCACTTACAAGTGCAACATTCGAAGTTCCAAACATGAAATAATACTGTTTCGTTCTTTCAAATGCCCTTTCCAAGCTCTACACACACGACAAAGTCTGATAATTATACAGCGATATATTAAAAGTATTTCTTTTCTGTTTTCCTCATGCATAATTCAGCCTTTTAATACAGTTTCAATATAAATTCAATACAAATTCAATACAAGTCACAAAAATCACTCAAATTTGTAAAAGTACATTATTCACGCGCTGAAGGTTTTAACAAATAAACTGGAGTAAATGTTGTGATGTTACGTTATTCAATTCCCTATTATGCAAATGATGAATTCCCTACAGGTGCATCAAACACCGAGTTACGGTGGCGCGCTCTGATTGACTTACATCACTGATACTGATATACCCAAAATGCATTTCGAGCCTGTTCAGTGTAGAACGCGACCTAGTTTCTAAATTTGAATCAGCAGCTGATAAAGCAGAATGAGTTAATGCTGCAAATTGATAAATTTTAGACTCGTTTGACAACTTTAGAAAGCGAAGATTGAAAGCGGTAATACTATTAGGGCTGAAGCCAAGATTGTATTCAAGTCAATTGGATTATTATATTGCCGAAGAATGTCAACTTCTATACGTGTCATCGTCCATAATTTTAAAGTAACATGTATTTTTTAGAGAAATTACAAACACTTAAGTTTTGAGATATTTTTTTAATGATTGATTTATCCATGTACGCGTTTGATTTCAATCAGAAATGTCAAATGATGAAAAGATAAAGAGGACATGGTTACAGATGAATTATCCTCTCTCACAAGCAGTGTTGTCTTTTTGTTTTTCATAACATAAAACTTATGGCTTAAAATAAGCAGATGACCGAAGAAACCTACCTCAAGTGTAATGTAATTGTCATCTTCACCGCTGATGGCAGTCTTATTTACAAGCTGACCATCAACTTATCTACTTATGTACCGACCACAACACATCAAAGATTCAGAGAGCGGACGGTCTGTATCTGTGCTTGCACCAGTAAATTTGGGAATTCCTTCGTCGGTAGTCAGTCCCACTTCGAACATTCCCGAAAATCGGATCGGTAATGACACAATTTCAAATTCAAACGTCTTATGAGTGAGCAGTGGTTGCCGGGAAACAAGAGTTCCAACTTCACCTCGTTTAGACTGACTGTTGATACAAGCAGTAGGCAATCGCGTCATACAAATTCTGAAGGTAACTTTCCCTAAATGATACAAATGTCAATCATCTACTATTTTTTGGATATTTATTTGCAATTATATCATAATAAGCCTACTTTATATATGGAGGTTTAGTATTGCGTGTTCAAATTTGGAATAAACGCAAAGCAATCAAAACAGTATTTACACTGAAACTGGTGTATCCTCGCTTTGGTTTAGGAAATGTATTATTAGACGTCACAGATCCAATGTATCACATATCCAAAATTGTAGTATTTTGAGTTAGTATCTAAAATCATGTACAGAAAATCCACTTTGTACATAATACCTATGCTCAATTTATAGAGATTTATCACTTACAAAATCACAAATACACGACCTTGTGTGCCTCTAAAAAACCCAATTTAATCAAAATGTATACGTACGCTGTTCCTCGTGCAACGCGCTCATTACCGAATATTTCTATATTTTCTGTGCATCTGCCAAAAGTGTAGTAATGATTACTAAAATTGTCCATGTCGTACACTTTTTTCCCACTGCAATCAAGAATGTTCAGGTTACAATTATGAACATGTCCAGACGAAAGGACCTTCGTGCACAAAGTAAGGCCTTGAAAGTGTGATGACTAACGAATTAAATTAGCAAGCTCCTAGCAATGATCTTAACATTATTGTTTCAAGTATCAACTGATTTGCTTTTTAATTGGATCGTTTTGAGTTTTTGATAGATTTTTTCTGACAGTTTCATGGATCTGGTGGCTTTATTTGTCTTTCGATATTTGTCAGTCACGGTTGCTTAGGTTTGTCCCCTCATTTAACTTAATGATTTTTCAAATAATATGTTTTGTCTCAAGATACTTGTTCCAATAATCGTTGTATTCTTATCCCAAGCATTAAAAAGTTTTGTTACAAGCATATGTATTATGGAATTCGTTACACTTATATATCGTCAATATATAGTAAATCCAAAACTAATCGACTAACATTGATTTACGATACTTTTTATTATAATTCTTATTTTCTTTGAAAAACCACAACAGAGCCGTATCGGCCCCGGGTCGTATGTTTCAAACATGGAAGACATCAGTTTACCTGAAGACAATTCTTCAGACGATTAGGTAATACTCTTGTCTTTACGTTAGTCACTTAAAAAATCATTTAACCTGAAAGGATTACTGCGGGATGAGGATAGCACCCCTCGTATGAGATTAACATTATTTGGGTGACATCACACAAACGAGTCTTTGTTACTGCCTGTATCGGTATCCGAGCCCCCATCCTTGAATTCTTTGCCTTACGCTTAGCTGTCAGTTCAAGAGGTCAATCAGTAGTGCACCAATTGTTGGCGGCTTAAAAGAAGGCACTGTACGCTGCGTAGAACATGCCCTCGAGATACAAAGTGCATTCTTTCGAATGCCATTATGTTATTCTGCTTATCCCTTTTCAGAATGTGGCGTCTTGAGTTCCCAGCCATACTCACACGTACAGTCACAAATATAGTACCGGTACAAACTGAGAATCTCTGTTATGAATATCTTCATTTTTCGGCAACAAGCAGAAGGTGACGAGGACATCGATTTTCATATTGATTATGGTATGGCAGGCAAGGGCAACAAACGATAGCACTATCAAATCCTGATCTCAGTCTATTAAGGTGTTGTTTAGGTAGTTATAGAACGGCAGTACCTTTGAGTACTTTCCTTCTTGTGGTTCACCAGACAGACTGCGCTGAAGATATTCTATTGTATGTTGCATCGCCATCTTGTTCATTCTATAGAGAGTACTTTGAGCAGAACAGTGCTATGAAAACGCAACACAAGGTATGGCCGGAAAAGTACCATATCATTTAATAGACATAGTGGAATGATTCAGACGAAATCTTGAGACCGGGGAATTAGCAAACTTAGGTGAAAGTAGAGTTATCTGACCTGCCAGATGATGATGTGACATGAACTATCGTTCACTTGCATTGTATATGAGGTTACACAATGGCTTGCGTGGATGGTCCTACTTCATAGGTTCTAAGTGGTCACATGACGTTGAACACGGGAGCAGAGCGAAAAGGGGACACGTAAACATCCACGTGTCACGCAACAAAAGTAACGAGTATGAGGAAGTTTCACTTACTAAACACAATGAATCTAACGATGATATAGATAACGATGCATATGAACACTCTCCAAATATTTAATAATGCCTTTACAAGCTACAAGATTAACACCTGTAAAAAACTCAATGTTGCTTCGTGCACTAAAAATGTTCACTAAAATTATTTACACATATGAATATATGTATTTTCAAAATCGAGCTATATTGGCTACTTTAAATCGTCTAATCAGGACTTGTCAAGTATTTTTTCCCGACACCTTTGAATGTGCCTGAACAAGTTGCTCAACAAATCGAATAAGGATGGCCGTAATTTCAGTGTATCAACAACTTGGCCGCATTACATTATAATTGCAGCTCGAGGACGCTCATGGCTAGCAAACAAGCTATGTTCTCCTGCCAGTTTTGGTATTGCACGAAGATCGAAAAAGTTTAGTCGTTACGGGTGCGGTGTTATTTTTTGACAGAGAAAAATGCTTACACACAATTATTATTTCGATAGGTAACTATCAGTTGAGCAAAACTGAATCAGAAATTTACAAGCAATTCACAGATCAAACGACGTCAGCAACACATTACAATGAATGCACAAAGTATATTTAACGCAATGGCAACAAAAATGAAACAGAAGAAAAATCAGTCTAAGATAGCCAACGATAGTACAGCTGCGATTAAAATGCTATTTTATTCGTCCTAATGTAAAACAAAAAAAGTCTAGTACTAGTCAGTCGTTTGACCAAACATCAACGACAATTGCATAATGGTTGATACCAAACAGGTTTTTGAAAGCGTTATTGTAGGTGAAGTAAAAACTTTGAAAGTCTATTCGTAAGATACACTCAACGAATGGACAAAGTTCAAGAAAGAGCAGTATATCCCACCAATTTCATTTCACGGAGTAGCAAGTATCATGAAATTTTAAAGAATTAGAATTTTTACGTTTTACACTGACCTTTTACGGCAACAATGTAACTACCAATAAAATGTTAAACTAACTCAACTTAAACATATGAATTTGTTACCAATGTCAGGATGGAGTGCAGAAATACAAAAGGCAAACAAGTGATATTTCTGTAACAATTAGGGTAAAAATGCTTTTGGTAATATGTAAGGAAAAGAATAAATATGAAAAGTTTGAGAAGAACAAACCAATTTACCGCACGTATAGTATCTCAAAATCAGCGCTGAAGAATAAGATCAAACCATAAATAAAGATGTCTTTAAAAATAAGTTCAAACCACAACGAGTGATCAAGATGTCTTTAGAAATAAGACCAAACCACAACGAATTCAAATGATAAAAATGTCCTTTAAAGTACGATCATACCAAAACTAATGATAATGATGTCTTTAAAAGTAAGATCAAACTACAACGAATGATAAGGATGTCTTTAAAAGTAAAATCAAACCACAACGATTGATAAAGATGTCTTTAAAAATAAGATGAAACCACAACGAATGATAAAGATGTCTTTAAAAATAAGATGAAACCACAACGAATGATAAAGATGTCTTTAAAACTAAAATCAAACAACGACGAATGATAAACATGTCTTTAAAAATAAGATCAAACCACAACGAATTCGAATGGTAAAGATGTCTTTAAAAGTAAGATCAAATCACAACGAATGATAAAGATGTCTTTAAAACTAAAATCAAACAACGACGAATGATAAACATGTCTTTAAAAATAAGATCAAACCACAACGAATTCGAATGGTAAAGATGTCTTTAAAAGTAAGATCAAATCACAACGAATGATAAAGATTTCATTAAAAGTAAAATCAACAACGACGAATGATAAAGATGTCTTTAAAAGTAAGATCAAACCACAACGAATGATAAAGATGTCTTTAAAAGTAAGATCAAACCACAACGAATGATAAAGATGTCTTTAAAAGTAAGATCAAACCACAACGAATGATGAAGATGTCTTTAAAAGGTAGATCAAACCACAACGAATGATAAAGATAAGTAAGATCAAACTACAACGAATGATAAAGATGTCTTTAAAAGTAAGATCAAACTACAACAAATGATAAAGATGTCTTTAAAAGTAAGATCAAATCACAACGAATGATAAAGATTTCATTAAAAGTGAGATCAAACCACAACGAATGATAAAGATGTCTTTAATAGTAAGATCAAACCACATACAACGAATGATGAAGATGTCTTTAAAAGTAAGATCAAACCACAACGAATGATAAAGATGTCTTTAAAAGTAAGATCAAACTACAACAAATGATAAAGATGTCTTTAAAAGTAAGATCAAATCACAACGAATGATAAAGATTTCATTAAAAGTAAAATCAACAACGACGAATGATAAAGATGTCTTTAAAAGTAAGATCAAACCACAACGAATGATAAAGATATCTATAAAAGTAAGATCAAACTACAACAAATGATAAAGATTTCATTAAAAGTAAAATCAACAACGACGAATGATAAAGATGTCTTTAAAAGTAAGATCAAACCACAACGAATGATAAAGATATCTATAAAAGTACGATCAAACTACAACAAATGATAAAGATGTCTTTAATAGTAAGATCAAACCACATACAACGAATGATGAAGATGTCTTTAAAAATAAGATTAAACCACAACGAATCATAAAGGTATGTATTTATATACATGTCTGTTGACATAAGGACACCTTTTTATCAACTCTCTTTGCAACATATTTTGGTACACTTAAAACTACTGTCAAATAAAAGTGATTTATTTGATAAACCTAAACTTTTCATAATTAATTTTTTTCTAAAAGCCGTCAGATTTCGCATTTTACATGAATTAAATGTTTATTTTTGTAATTTCTCTTGTTTTGTTTCCCATTTATCATTTTACACCTCTCCTTGTCATAACCTACAAAAAATCCGAGCACTTTGGTCGGTTCTGTTGACCATTTTATCTCACTAATACACTTTTATAACTCTTCAAATTCCAGTCTAAGTCGCTTCAATCTGTTCTTGATTTTTTTTCATTTTCATACCTGAAAGGCTTTCAAACTCCACCATAATTGTCAAAGCACTGTGGGCCGAAGCTATGCCTGAATGTACGGTATTACGAAAAGCATATTTCCTACCTCACAGCGCTTTCATCCGGTCGCTATTGACGATGGTGAACATTGTATCAATTCATTTTTATAGATTATCGATCGAAAACTGGTCTCGTGCCACTTGTGTGTTCAGGTCATGTCATGAATATTTTTACAATGACCCATATATTGACTTATATACCATAACATCAACGTATCCGTTGGTTTATTGTACTCAAATTAAATCGACACTTTTATTTTCAGTTTTGGTGACACCTTTACTTTTCAGCACACTTTGGTGCACGTTTGCCTAGTTTCGCGCCATTGTGAACGAGGAACTACACGCGAGTGAGCAAGACAACAATGACTCAATGTCGGATCAAAAAATATCGATCGATAATGTTCACTGCACAATTACAGTGGAAACCCTGCGCCCGTTCGCCCCGATTCTGTGCTATTTTTGCAGTTTACTGGAATTTTCGTCGTTGATATTCGCCAAAATTTGGTGTAAATTACAACAATTTGACAGGTATTTAAGAGACACTAACTGATTAAAATGTGTCAATATAAGACCCTGATTCTCCATATGTAAACGCCGTAAGATCGCCATTTTATGGAAGTATAATTCAGCGATCGGAAAAAATAAAATGCAAATAAAACAAGTTTTGTCAAGAAATTCAAAAATCTAAAACCACATGAATTTTGTATATCAATAAAGGATCTCTGTGCAACGTTTCACTATCATTAATTCAGAATTGAGGAATTTGAACGAGCGAGAATTTTACAAGTCTGTTCGGTACAATAAACGCTATTGGTTTCTATGGGAAATCGAACTGATGCGCCACATCGTAAAATGAAAATACATCTGAAAAAACCCCTTGGTTTAACTTTTTCATTTCGCTGTCATTTTTTACAATTTTTGATATTACACATCTGCTGAAGGTTAACTAAAACTCTATTGATTTTTAGTTTCCCTCTTATTTTTATGAAATGACGAGTTAAAGATCGTTTGGCTGCTGGCTGTGTTTTCACCTATTTTTGCATATGACTATTATCGCTTAGGTGTTTTCGGAATTCCTCCATTAAATTCTTGGCAAAATATTGTAGTGGCAAAGGCAGCATATAAGAGAAATGGAATCTGTAACTCTTTCATCAATATTTAGCTGTGCAGCCAGGAAATTCGGCGAAATATTCAACATGACGCGGAAGGTGAATTTGACTCTCTGTACGCGTACTCGACGTATGTGAGGCGAAAGTTGGGACGCTACTATTGTACAAAATTTGGTGCCTAGTGAAGCATTTGAAAGTTTGAAACGGATTTCTCATTTTTGACGAAAATCGTGTCATCAGCAAGTTGAGCAAAGCGAACTTCTTATTGTTGATTTTATTCAGGAATTCCAATGCCCTCGATACCTTGGGACTGTCTTATTTTACACGCCAATGTTTCAAAATAGAGAATAAATATTTGTGCACTTAATGGGCATCACTGACGCATTCCCTTTGCAATCTGAAAAATTCAGTCACCCATTCATTAATATTATTCACACAACTTCCAATACCATTGTGCATTACTTGAGACCATTTTTGAGTATTTGGACCAAAACGAAATAAAGTAAACACTTCTTGAAGGAAACTCCAATCAACTGAATCAAAAGTTTTTTCGAAATCAATATAAACAGCAACACCGGATTTACTGTGTTTCGATGTATAATCATATATTACGAATCCAAGATGCCAATTCAAATAGTACAAAAAATCATGGCAAAAATATCAACCAAGTTCGGTCTGGCCAATGATTCACCGCTGAGAAATGGCTTTATGACTTCAAAAATAATCAAAATAAAATTTGACTTTTAATAGTACCAAATTCTTGAGATAAGAAAACACTCAGATAATATCGGTTGACTAACAAGCACCTGATGAGGAGATACTGCACACATATGCCGAGAAAGACAAATTGTAAAACCTCAATAAACTTGTGGCAATATAGCAAGCATTCGAACAAGTTTACGGTTAATAACTTTGGGTAGAATACAAATTGCACAAAGTGTGACTTTGTTACCGTGCCCTACTAGAAATTGAGTTCTGCGGTTCAGAAACACAAAAAACATGGCAAGAAACATTCCCGCAGATAGGAACCGTAAAGAACATGAGCAGCCTAAGATTATCTTTGCACATATCAATATCTATTGTTCTTCCAGATTCACAAGTAAGGCATAAATCACGATGTTGCCCCGTCTATCCGTGGACCATTCCAATTCCTGTGGACTGAAGTTTGGATCTTCTCCACCTCTAAACGATGCAGGACCGACGTCGTACGTCTCGGGATGGATTAACACGCGAAACACAGTCTTTGCTTTGTATTTCTTCTGTGTATCTTCATCCAAGTGACTATGAAAATGGGATTTAAATTAAAAGGTTTAAATGTATTCGTTAATAAAGATAAAGAAAAAATGGTCAAAGAGAGTTTCAAAACGCAGGCAAAGTGCCTACGTATTACAACTTTCAGTAACGTATTATTATTAGCCTCGATTCGTAGTGTATAACTGTAAAGGAAAACGTTGAATTTAAAATATACTTGCAAAGCCGTGTTTTGACAAACGTAACGCAAATTCTGCTGGTGTCGAAGTAAAATGTTGTGACCGGGTATCAGCTCTTAAAATTCAAAAGATGTCCAACCGGAAAGAGATGACTGAAAATGTTAAAAGTTATGACGCATGAGAACTTACTCGCTTGGGAGGGCATACTGATCGTGACCAGCGTATCGTATACTCGGTGAAAGAAATATGTGGTTTTTCTTGGCTGGGTTCCTATTATCATCTGTCGGACGACCTTCGTTCTGACCCAACACAGTTCCTTTCAGTGTCTTGTCACCTACAATAAAAATTTCAGGTGGACCGAAAAAATATATGGTAAACTTCAGTTAACAATTATGTTATTCTCTAGAAAACTTCTCATAAAAGCAGTTGTCAGTTTATCGAGCCATAATTTCAACAACCCTACTATAAATGAGGGAATACCAATAATACAGTATGATTATCGTACTTAGAAAAGGGTTACTCTAATAAACAATGGCTGTGCAGAAAACTTAGCTGAAAAGATTAAAAAAAATATGACAAATGATGAGGTGGCGTATGACTGATTCTCTGCATCGACCCACGCAGGATGCATCCAGGTTTACTGGTTGGATGTAAAACATTCTATTTTAAGGCAGATTGTGCCTTTGGGACAGATATTCTCAAGTTATTTTAATATTTTCAGTTTATCTTAATATTTTCACGACTTGTGGGGCTCATTTTAAGGCTACCGTTGTAGGAAAAAGTTTCTATCTTAGTTTTTTGAAATTCTAAATTTTATTTTTTCCTTAGAGTTAACACTCAAATGGCAGCCATTTTTAATTTCAAATCTCGGTAAATGTTTGTTTTTTTGTTTCTTTAGTACCAAAATTTGCACTGTGACCCCTGGCTTTTATTCTTTATTTGGTAAGAGAATGGTTGAAAGTTTCATAACAAAATATTGGCAAAACTTCACAAGGCGCATGCTACCTTAAATAATCAACCGGACAAGCCTTCGTATGCCTGAAAACACTATTTCAAAGAGCAAAATCTCATATTTTTAAACATATAATTGTGGCAAGTACACCAACAAACTAAAGTGAACAAGTAAGATAAGGCATAGAAGAGATAAAAAATCATTACCTTTCTTACTCTAAGAGCTTTTAAATAAGCCTCTACAAGTGGTAGATCATAAAAGAATTTTGAAAATTTGAGAGAATGAATAACTGAAGTGAAACTCAAGACAACCGTTTGGTAAACATACCTGGCATTAGGAGAATACCACATTCCAAAATAGGGTTCACTGCTTCCCTGCTTGTTCCATGGAATGCAATATGCCAGCTTTTGTAAGCCTTGAATACTTCTGCTCTCGGTGGGACCCTAGAAAAATTTTAACTCTCAGGTAATTTTTAGATGGATCGGTGGCGTATCATCATTTTGCAATCACAGAAGATTCTTACTGAACGTTGTTGTTCGAAAAAGAATAACAAAAACGAAATATTTAGCTTGTGTCAATCATGTTCTGTTTTCAAATCGTTCTTTAGCTGTATCTTTTAATGACTATTGTAACACTAATGCTTCTTGGTTATTTGAACTGTTCAACCAGTATCGTAGAATAACAGTTCATCCTTACAGCATTCCCAGAGACCATATCTTTACTTGCTTCCAGTGATAACTGAAGTAGTTGTCCGCATTTTGTCAATATGGTCAGTCAAAATCGATGGCAATGAAATTCATTTAATATATTTTTACGCTGGAATTCTCTGGAATTAGACATAGGTGATAATGTGTATAATGTTACAATGTAGGCATGAAAATTCAAAAACACATATCTCAGTGGCTAAAGCTGAGTTCGACGCAGCTCTGCGGTCGCAAGTGCGTGGGAGAGTACTGCGGGAGTACCGTGGCATTTACAACATTATGGTCAAGAGGGGATCATGCACAAAACCTGGTTATGTCTGCGAGAGGGGGGTTACAAATAAAATATCTCTTTGCGGGAGGTGTGGGTACAAAAACGTTTTTATGATGCTGCTGCACCAAGAGCGGAGCGACCTTGCGAGGAAACAGCAGGGATTGCATAAAAGCGATTTTAATCATGTGGCAGACATAAAAATGGGAGGCATAAAGTTAAGGAGTTGGTGCATAGATATAGTTATGGTCAACCAAGTGCTCGACATCCACTGCAAACGCCATACAATTAAGAACTACCTGCGAGACTGGCATTGACTCTGAGCTGATCCCGGAGCCTTCTTGGATGATGTGCGACCCGAGATCAGCCAGAGACTCAATGAAGAGGTTTGGGACCTAGGGAGCCTGAAGTTCCAGTTGGTGCTGAGAGTCCACCTTAGGCCACATAAAGCAGATGGTAACCCAGATCACTCAGAGCCTGTGTTTCACTACAGGCGAGGGGCATTGATGAGGCGCTAGTCAAAGTCTTTCCCACTCTCCTGGAAAAGTGGGCACAGAGGGGCTCATCTGGGTAGTAGATAGAGTGGTCACTCTCTGGCTGGCTTATGTTTTGAGTAGTAAAAGCCTGGGGCTGTCAAAGCTACCCCGGCCACCCCTAGGAGAACGTAACAATCATTTTACAAAATCTGAGAGCATGCAGTCGATGGTGCCTAAGACCACTCTCTGGAGGGGCCACAGTGACCCTGTGGGTTGCTTACTTTGCTTTCTCTTGCTTTTTCTGTTAGCTGATCTTGGCCAACTTTTTCCCCGGTTTCACTTGACAAGGGCTCTTCTCTTTCTTTACAAGCGTAATTTTCTACATCTTCACTGTGTCTGTAGACTCTGATGATTGCGTTTCCATGGTCTGCATTGCGGGGGGATCAGCTGCCTCGACTGATTCCGTTCTCTCCGGCGAAGCCATCTCTGTCTATGTGGATACTCCGATTCTTTTTGTTCCCTATTTTTATGTCAACATGTTTGGTCGCGATCAACCCTGCACTGACAACAATGAAAACCCCAAGTGTAAGCCAAACCCCCCGAGCTTATTCACCTCACTCCTGACAAAGAAATTGGTGTTCAGATCTTTTGAAAGCCCCTCCATGCTACCGATCGGCAGCAAGCATCCAAGGCCCTTACTGTCCAAAGAAGCAAGGTTCTTGACAATGTTCTCACTCACGAGGGCATTGAATGCTGTCTCATAGATGGTGCAGTAGTTGTTGATGAGCTTTGGCTTCATTTTCTCGATGGCCTCTAGGATGAAAGGCTTGCCAAGTAAATCATTGCTATGGTCAGCTGCCATCACACACAGGAGGTGCTGCCTTTTCTTTTCTACTGGGTCCTCCTCCTCTTCCCCTTCCAGAGGAGGGGAGGTCACTGGGTAGCCTGCTTCCTTCAACACCGTCTGCACGTTTTCGACCAACGTTTATATCCATTGCACAAATATTATTGTGTAGTGGTATTTGTACCAAAAGAAGCCAATAAGGAGCCACAGCACCAGCAGGGCCACTGTCGTAAGGGGGTCCATCCCTATAGCTTGTGCTGATACTTCTTATGATAAACTCTGAAAGGGCGCATGAACAAAGGGTTCTCCACAAAAGTGTGCAGCTCACCAAGCAATATGACACTAAACTGGTCCGATAATCATTTCCATTCAAGGTACCAGGTCCATGGGACAAGTAGGACAATCCTGAACCACTGATAGTTAGTGGTGGTACCAGGTGTCGGGAATGGGTAAGCGTACTCTGCTAGCATGCTACACCCATCCATTCCAGCTTTTGGCCATACAAATTTTGATGTGGGCACTATACGGTCAAGGCCCCAAGAACCGTATAGTGCCCACGTCTATGAATATTCAGCGTGAACGAGGGCGATAAAACTACAAAGACTGCTTCGGATAAGGCTGGCAGGAACGCAAACAAATTATCTCCACTGAGTCCCAAATTCTACACTTGGCTCTTTTAAGTATTTCTCTGCATTCCCACCTGGCCAGTCCACAACGACTGGATTTTTGGTAGTTGAGAACGGCGACACCAAACGATGTGAGTTGAAACGGATACTAGCAAACTATTAAAAGTGCATTTTATGTTGTAAAATATCAAAGTCACCATTTTTGGTTGAAAATGAAAAGAAATGTGCTGCGACACAGTCCCTCAAACCACGGCCATACAGGAACGCCCTAGCACTCTCTTATGTCCGTAAGCTCCGAGTGCTACGTTTGCAATCGTGTCGATCGGTATGACGGTATGACATGTATCAATGGTCCAGTTCAAGTGACTTGAATGACTACAAAACTTATGTTTTCTCTGTTGTTATGGACAAGGGTCCGGCATTCACAGACACAGAACATTTCGGCTAATGGGACATAACAATAAAACAAAAACTTACCAACTTCGCCTGTTTGTAAGCGCTAGCGTTCACAGGGACCAGGATTTGCTCAGCCCGTACCCGGGCCCGTACCTCGATCCCTGCTTTGTACTTAGCTGGCGGTTAACTGTTTTTTCTTTTATCTAATGTAAGCCTAGTATATCCATGTGAGATATATATGTGGTCCAATTTTGATATACTGTAGTCTAATTTTGATATGCTGACTTATTCACAGACAAACTGAAAAAATGCTCACATGCTGGTTAGCCCGTGTAACGCCGGGAACACACGGAGGCTGTACGCAACTTACGGCTAACATTGCTGGCCAACTTCAAGAATCATGGCTCAATTTTTTCCTTTCTCCTCCAATGAACCCGAGACAATTTTACTGACAGTATTACGCTATTAATAACTTGTTATTAATAGCATAATAATTGGTCTTGTTATGAGGAATGTGTATACACTAAAGTGTTTGATTTCATAAACCAGAATTCAGATCTCTCTGTTCAAGTGACGAACTTTCTCTATAAAACTCAACCAACAAGACTCAAATTATGATGATCGTTCTTTCTCATATGTCGCCGTAGCAACAGCCATAGCTAGCTCTCGTACGTTGCGACGGAAAAACGTTTTTTTCCGTTGCACGACTCGGAGTTTCCCTTTGCAATCCATATTCGTCCGAGAAAAACGAGAGCTACGACTACACAGATGAATGCCGCTGCTTCCTTATGGAATAGACTTTCTAGTCATATTCCTTCAGCATATAAGACCTGCTTGTTTGAGAAAGCATAGTCATGCAACACTGTATAAAGCGCCAGTGAAAATTTTCTTTATGCTTTGTCTAGAAAACTTAGGACCCGAGTGTTTAGGACCCGATGAACAAAATGTTACACTGGGTGGGGGTGTTCATGATAAGTGGAATGGCGTTTCTGTCCTATCACTGGCCATGCTTGGTTTGGGCGTCAAATTTAAAATTCACTGTTATCAGTCAGTACATATTGACACACACACCCACTAACTCATTAAGCTGGCAAATGCTCTCGCAGAAATTTGTATGGCAAAAAGCTGTCATGTCAGGATTGGTCTCCAAATTGTCTAAATATTGTATGAAATGATACAGGATATGAATAATTGTAATAAGTCAAAGCGGGGAATGCTGTAGCTAATCATTTGAATGACCGAGGTGTGATATTTAGCTACAATGTTGTCATATCGACCGTAGAACTTTTTGCAAATCCTAACGAGTCTTTTTGATGTGTTTCCCTGTCTCACTAGTTTTGATGCCAATGAGCTGTGTCTCAGTTGAAAATCAGCGTAGGAGTCACAAGCCCTACAATATCTGAGAAGTTGAGACACGTACACACCATTGCAGGTGCAGACAGAATAGGACATCGCCTTCTTCTGCCTGTTTGGCTTTGGAAAGCATGGATATATAGTATCTCGTGCACGCCTTGAGTTTCTCCTTTTGATTAAGTTTTTGGGCTGGAGAGATCAGAAGAGCCACCATCAGCATGCCTACTAATCCTCAGTACCAAGGATGCCGGCACAAGCATCTCAGTTTGGATATAGATAGGAGAACACTTGTAGCCAACACTCCCTGGCCTACGAATATGCCACCCTGTAGCCAGCAAGCCTACTTGTATGAATTCTCATACTCCAGCAGTCTAGCCTCCAAGGATCCAATGAGCCTGTCTATGTCCATCACCCTATAATTACGGAGGCATCTTAGGGCAAATAATAAAATAGCTCTCCAAGAACCACCAAGCCAACACTCCCGTCAGTTTTGCTTTATGTTTGGCGTCGAGCTCTGCTGTGGGGTTGCGGGCCGCACCCCTCCCCTGCAAGTGACACTGTAGGGCCATGAGGTGAGGGTGGCATGAGAGAGAGGCTTGCCCCTGCAGGAAGCTTGTCAGCCGTTAGCCTATCTGTCTTGGCAGAGGCCCCTTGCCTGCAAATATAAGGGCAGGAAGTGGGGTTGGTGTGAGAGCGGGACTGTCCACTGCAGGGAGCTTAACACCCATGAGCTCGTCTGTCTTGACGGGGGGGTCTTTCATCTGATAGGTCATGTTTTTCTTCACTTCGGCGATGCTGCCATCATTATAGCTAAACTAATTTGGGTGGTTACGTACAGCAGCTCGTTGTTGCACCCTGCGATGCTTCTGGTAATTATCAGCATCTTGTGGGCATCAGCATCAGAGCCAGCGAAACCACCATGTCCAGCTTCACTTTGGTGGCATCAATCGTTTCTTCCCACCTTCAGTAGCTGGCGACTTTGTCCGGGTTGGCAATCTCATCTTCAAGGAGAACACCTGGCTCTTCCTGCGCCTGTTCTGCCCCTCCTGTCCTGCCGAAGATGGTGCTCCTAACGATGGCTTGGTTCCCCAGAATGCAGTAATCATAGGCCTTAAAGTGTTCGTTCAGTCTGGCTCTGCCTGCCTGCATTAATATGATTTATATGATTTATGATTTATTTTTCACCTAGAAAGGGTATGATCACAAATCAAACAAATGTGTGTTTTGATTGTATACAATCAAACAGTGTTTTCATAAGTAGGTGAAAGGCTAGAAAATAGTCCAAAACAGACTAATCTAGTCTAGCAAATCAGGACACTAGTTTAATAATATAGAAGAATTTGACAGCTGCAGTAAACAATAAACAAATACATCAAATGGAGTGTGAGGAGAAACATTAAAATATTTGCATAACAAAAAACCGTTCTCAAGTAAGGCCACTACTTAGGGAAGTGTAAACGAGACAGTCCGTGTCTAACTAAAACAAAAGCTACCAGAGTAAATAATAATATAGTCGTCTTACAAATTAGAGTCTTTCTGTAAAAGAAATTTTCTATATTCTTTTTTAAATTCATTTCTCCCTTGAATATCACGTAAAGTGTTGGGTAAATTATTCCAAAGTTTCGCCCAAGCAAACATGATTGACAACTAGCCAATGCTACTATCATATTTTGGTACATGAAGATCTCCTTTAGCTTTACATCTTGTTTGATAGCCGTGATTAACATAAGTGAAAAAGTTACTGAAATGAGATGGTAGCCTGTTACAAAGTGTGTCATGTACAAAAATGCCAACTTGATAATCATACTGTTTAAATGTATCAAGGATGCCTAATTTCTTGAACAGTGGTGCGGTGTGCGCATCAAACTTACTACCTGTCATGGCATGAACAATTCTTTTTCGCACCAAGAAGATATCCATTAAGTAAGTCCTGTACGCACTACCCCAAACCTCAAGCCCATATGAGATATGAGGTAAGACTAAAGGATTATATAGCATGATAAGTATTGAACATGGTAAAATAGCATGTAACCTGTACAAAATTCCAACATATTGACATATCTTTTTTCTGATTTTAAGAATGTGTTGCTTCCATAAAAGTCTTCTATCAAGGCAGGTCCCTACAAAAGATGAACTGTCTGTTTCTTTCACTCGGTGGTTATTCACACTAATATGATCTAGGACCATTTTACGATTGTGTCTACTGCTGATCACCATCTAATTTGTTTTATCAATATTTATCGTCAGCTTGTTAACATAACACCATTTAGTCACATTTTCAAACTCAATATTTGCTTGACGGAGGGAAACATATCCTTGTTTTGACTGAATTGTACGAAACAGATTTGAGTCGTCTGCATAGAGTCTGAAATTGAAATAACTGAAAGACTTAGGAATATCATTATTCTACAACAAAAACAATATTGGTCCTAGAATGGAACCTTGTGGAACACCACAGGTGATATTTAAACGATGTGAGTCTGTACCGTTGATCCTCAGAAACTGCTGTCTGTGATGTAAATAACTACTGAACCACTTGAGAGGCAGGCCCCTGATTCCATAATGTTCCAGTTTAGCAAGTAAAATATCATGATTGACAGTGTCACACGCCTTTGAAAAATCAATGAACAAGCCAAGTATCTGCTGCCCACATCCCCGCCACCACCAGCTGGGACATACCAATTATATTGTCCTTCTCCTCCCATCATTTCTGAAGAATAGTAGTGGGCCCTCTTGCTGTCTGGCCTCACATGTTTGTGTTTCCGGCCGAACAGGTCCTTGGTGTAGAAATATTTGCTGTAGGGGCTAATGAATATATCCCGGCCATTGAACAGTGCAACCCCAGTCTCATGAGGAATACGCCTGGTGGTGAAGTACACATGGAAATGGAGAAGGAGTCCGATCTGAAGGGGCAGGGAGGAGGCCAACAAGTGGTCTTGGAAAGTTACGCCACAACTGGCCATGGCGCACCAAACAGCAAAGTTTAACTACTGGGGCTAGTACTGGATATGAAGGCCGCCCAACCAAGCCTTGGTCTCCTTGGCATTCCTTTGGGCAATGATATTGTTCTTTAATATGTATCTGGGGTGGGTAACGAACGTTTCTGTTTCTGAATCTGGATGATCCAGCTGCTCGCTGGCTTGGTGCACCACTCTGTCTTATTTCTGTGAGCAGCCGCTTGTACCAGATGTAGAACGGTTTGTACCTTTCTCTTTTCTGTGCCAACCAAGTAAAATACTCATCTGGATGGCCTCGATGACAACACCACAAAGGGCGACTGCCCCATGGCCACTGCTATGGCAGGAATGACAGCAGCCAGCACGCTGATGATAAGCATGCCTTTTGCGATGTTCAGGCCTATATTGTGTTATGTAGTTCTTTTTTCCCGACATTAATGACCTGAGTTTAATTTATCTAGAACATTCTTAAGGTCACTATCCTTCATGACCTTGAAGTCAATTAGTTATGTTTACAACTTTCTTGAAATTCAATTAGTAACAAGTGGAGATATTATTGGAACAGTAATTAGCATATAAATAGAAGTTCTATATTGTTCTTATATTTTCTTATATAACCACCTTAGTATACACTGGACAAAATGCTTGATATGCGCTTAGCATATTTACGTATATTGACGTATATGGAGCACAGTATTAATTGAATATGCAACGTATATCTTTGTAAATGGAACATTCCAATACGTTAATATGTGTGGCGTATTTCTATGTAGGTCATGCGTATACACAATGCTGATCTTAGCACACTAAGTGTACACTGTAGTTTTGCATTTTATTAGTATACGTAAATACTTAAAGGGCCTATGACATGCCCATAACAACCAAACGTAAAATCACTCTTTGGGTCTTGAAGTTAGCTCACGTCACTGTCTTGCATTGCGTACTGTCTGACTCTGGAGCCAAGTGCCATCCCAGCTGAGATACTTAGCCTGTAAACTTTTACAGTTTGCTCTTTATCCCTTGGCTTACCGATCAGTTTTATTTGCCATAATAAATTTCATTTCAAAAGGAAATTGCTGAGTTCACCGTTTTGATTGTTTTCTCTCACATAACAATATTGAGAGATTGTCAGGTGTACGAATTTTTTAGCCATTTGACAACATTTTGTCAGCCTTTACCAAACTACTGTATATTGTGTACCCAGCGAATTTCCATCATGGCGGAATTCAAGACAGACAAAATGATGGAGTACCTTGATCAGGACACATTTGATTCCCTCAGAAAAGACAACCTAGTTACACTGGCCATGTAGCAGTTAAAAGATGTATGCGCGAGAAGGAAATTCAGTACAATATTGTGAAACATTTAGTCTGTGTAGGCAAATTTGAGGAATCCATCTTGCATGATCATGTGCCTGAATCTACAAAAGAACTAAAAAAAATTAGAAATGCTGGCAGATTTGGAGCTTAAGAAATTGGCATAAGAAGAGGAAAATTTAAAAATAGACAAAAAACAGAAAGGAAGAATTACAAACGGAGAAAGACTGAGAGAAAAATACACATGGAAGAAGGAGGAGAAAAAAAATTACAAATGGAAGAAAGAGAAAGAGTGAGAGAAAGAAGAAAGGAAAGACCAATTAGAAGAACATCGACTACAGGTAGAAATGAAACATTTTTTTAGAGCTTGGACAGTCAGGAAAATTCTCCTCTTCAGACAATGTTGACATCACTAAACATTTCAGGTTTGTCCCCCCCCCCCTTTTTCCAAGAAAAGTATGTTGACAAATATTTTCTTCAATTTGAGAAAATTGGTCAGATTCTTAATTGCCGTAGGAAGTCCTGGTCTATGCTTTTGTAGAGTGCTTTGGTGGGTAGAGCCAGAGAAATACACATTAAGCTGTCAGAAGAGCAGGCTTCAGACTATGATTGTGTGAAGGAATTAATACTCAAAGGCTATTAGTTGGTGCCTGAAGCATTGTGAGAAAGTGAAGGATCAAACTTATGTTGAATTAGCTCGAACAAAGAAACAACTGTTTGAACGTTGGTGTTCTTCTGAAAAGGTTTGTCAGGATCCCACAAAGCTGAGGCGGCTCATTCTGATTGAGAAATTTAAAAGGTGTATTCGAAGTGACATCAAGACATTTATCAATGAACAAAGGGCAGATACACTAGAGGTTGCTGCACGTCTGCCGATGATTATTCATTGACCTCATGTGTCAGCAAACCATCCCAGTCCTTTTCATATCGAAACAGTGCAGGGAAATTTAATTCCTCCTTTTCATCTAAGAATTTCTCAAAGGAGAGTAGAAAATCAAATGACAACAGCTGACAGAGTTCAAGTAACATCAAACCTGGAAAAATATTGATTAGGACCTACTGTTCTGACACAGAGAAGCAGTGGGATGAAGGAATTCATTTTCTGCTCTTTGCTGTTAGAGAGTAAATTCAAGAGTGTCTTGGTTTTAGCTCATTTGAGCTTGTATTTGGACATACAGTCCGTGGCCCACTCAGCTTTTCAAAGAGAAATTCCTATCAGATGACAATGATTGTCTGAATATTTTACAATATGTGTCAGAATTTCGTCCAAAACTTTCAAACAGAAGTGATCCACAAATACGAACACTTGTTCTGAGATGTTCCAACGAAGACAAACATCATCACGGTGTTGACTCCGGAGATAGTAAGCCTGTGAAAAACATCCATACACACTGAATGCAAGAAAGGCGAAATATCTCCAGGAAGAAGTTAAATTTCTGTTGGATAATGACTTTATTGAACCCGGTAAAAGTAACTGGAGTTCGCCATACATAGTTGTGCCAAAATCAGATCAAAGATATCGTCTGCACACGGACTACAGGATGGTAAAAACTCTCACAAAGACAGACACTTTCCAAATCCCAAGGGTAGATGATTGCATCGATCGAGTGAGAAAAGCCAAGTATGTGACAAAATTTGATCTACTGAAGGGATTTTGGCAAGTCCCTCTAATGGATCGTTCTCGTGAAATATCCGCCTTTGTTACACCAGACGGATTGTTCCAGTGCAAGGTCATACCATTTGGAGTGATGAACTCGCCTGCAACATTCAAACGGATGATTAACGACGTCATATCTGGATTGGAAGAATGCGAAGCATATGAACTCGCCTGCAACATTCAAACGGATGATTAACGACGTCATATCTAGATTGGAAAATACGACGACATTGTCCTGTACAATGATACCTGGGAGGAACACATCAAACTCATGCGGAAATTCTTTGAGAGACTCAGCAAAGCAATTTTGACTGTCAACCTCGCCAAATCTGAGCTTGGTTGGGCAAGGGTGGCTTTCCTTGGACATACTGTACGACAGGCTGAGGTAAGACCTGTTGATGCCAAAATCAGTGCCATTTCAAGTTTTCCTATACCAAATTGCAAGAGACAGCTGATGTGCTTTTTCGGTATGGCCGGTTACTACAAAAGAGTGTCCAAATTTCTCCACCATTACTGAGCCTTTCACTAACTTACTTAAAAAGAAAGTAAAGCTTGTTAGTCAGAACAATGCCGACAGGCATTTGATACACTTAAAGCTGTACTCCAAAGTGCTCAAGTCTTGTCTGCACCAGATTTCAGTTTGCCCTTCAAACTAGCTATAGATGCTAATGATGTGGCTGCTGGTGCTGTTTCATAACAAGAGGATAGTCATGGCATAGATCGTCCTGTTTGCTACTTTTCATGAAAATTTAACAAAGTCCAGAGTAACTATTCTTTTATTGAAAAAGACTGTTTATCTTTGATATTAGCTTTAGAGCATTTCGAAGTTTATGGTACTTCTTCAAATCATCCAGTACTGGCTTATATTGATCACAAACTCTCTTGTTTTCCTGCAGAAACTAAAAGGCAAAAATCAGAGATTTTTAAGATGGAGTTTATTGTTACAGGAGTTTAATCTTGACATTAGACATATCAAGGGCAGAGACAATTTAATTGCAGACTGTCTCTCTTGCTTTTAGAGCTGACTGATGAGTACCCTGGGGAAGATAAGCATCTTTATTGAAGCTTACCAGGCTACCCTCGTTAAACAAGGTTTAATAAAATAAAAATAAATTGTTGTTCACACTTTTAATAACACATTTGTAAAAGAAAGAAGTTTCTTTGAAATTTTGTTTGAAGAGGGGCTGTGTTACGTAGGTCATTTCCCCCCACACTCATGACCTGATTTCAATTAAATCAAATCTAGAACATTCTTAAAGCCGCAATTTTCAATCCCAGGTTCTTGCATTAGAGGAGTTCTCCTCCCAGTCAACACTTGGCCAGTACAATAATCGCAATCATACCAATCCATAATCCAATGACAGTAGGTCAGAATTCGCAAGATAATAGTTGTAAACATAGACACAAAACAGCACAGAACAGACAGTAAATAGACGGTACACAAACAAAGTCATATTCATGAAAGAAACATATATGAACCTCTGGCCAAAAGTCCAAGAAGTGATGTCAGGTGTTTTGAAAATAGTAAGCGCATCCTGCCTCACATGTGGCACCCGTCATATATCAATCTATAAGTCTGATAGGTAGTGGTCACTAACTAAGTCCCAATGTCACCGATGCCCTCAGTGATCATTTGTCCAAGAGATATATTGTATTTATCTACCAGCTTGCGATACCTGCCAAAAAAGCGTTTGAATGAAGCGACAAGTCATGCTCTGGTGTAACCTTGATTGAACAGTTTGTAAGAGAGATGGCCATGTCTCTCTACAAAATCACCATATGAACTGCATGCTCTAGCATATCGAATAAGCTGGGAAATGTATACCCCATAAGCTGGTGAGAGTGGAATATAACTTATGAGATGTGGAAAATATTTGATTTCTATAACATTAATTACACAAAATGATCTCAACCTTTTGTCACCTTTTGCTAATCCTGCAAACAGAGTTTATACAAGTGTTTGATTGACGGTCGGTTGAAATCGCCAATGGTCATTGATTCCCCACCACCAACTCTCGAATTTCCTAAAAAATTGTCTTTCAGTCGCATTAGAATTTGAATATAACCAGAGTTCGATCGACAACAGCTTCGCACTGATCGCTTGGCAGTCTGTGTGCGTTTTTGCGACCGGAGAAAACTAAAAAGTGGCATTTTCTGGAGCGTATGCCCCAGTGTTGCCTGTTTGGTGTCCACTTACACAATGAACGCCACCATAGCTTTGTATCCTTTTAAAGGGAGGCTCTGCCTTTAAGGTCACTGTCCTTCATGACCTTGAAGTCAATCAGTAACTTTTAAAACTTCCTGGAAATTCAATTTGTTAGTCACAAGAGGAGATATTTTCGGAACAGTAACTAGCATATAAATAGAAGTTCTAGAGCATTCTTATATTCTCTTATGTAACCACTTGAGTATATATAAAGGACCGGCACAGCTTGCAATCAGACATTTTGGGATCGTGTCTCTTGCGTGTTACTTGAAGACTTTAGAAACTCCAGCAGTATTAATTTCAAGACTTTTCAAGACCTTCACAGCAACACTCGATTTATTCTGTGGACTTTGTGCAACCTCAAGCCTGCAAGCCAAGGACTGCATCGGTCTGTCTCACTGTCTGACTCTGGAGCTTAGTGCCATCCCAAATGAGATAAGTAACCTGTAAATTTTAACAGTTTGTACTTTATCCCTTGACTTAGTGATCAGTTTTATTTGCCGTAAAAAATTTTGATTTCAAAGGAAATTGCTGATACACCGTTTTGTTTGTTTTTTCTCAGTAGCAATTTATTCTGTCTATCAAATTGTAACTGCGCCAGAAAGCAGCAATGGTCTTTTCAACATAATCAGCCAGCTTGGTGGCGTTTGTATAGACTGAGATATGCACTATGGTTCTATAATTTTACATGCAAATCTTCTTGTGATGAAAGACATACCTGTTCGCTGCGTCATGGATCAGCTTCTGTACCTAGTATTCGATCAGATAATGTTGCTTTTCATTGCTTCCAGGGTCTTGGAACATGAAGTCCGACCTCTTGAAAAAATGGGCCTTCTGGCACTCTAGCACAAAACCGAGGATGGTGCAGTATAAGTGCTTGCTCATTAACTGTTCACTGGGGTTTGCCGTGAGGATGTGTTTGTTTGCAGGGGGCACCATTTTAGATCAATGCTGAAGTGAAAGACTTCTCTGTGTTTCTGAAAAAAACTTGTAATATTCTTGTTTCCTGACATCCTCACCTTATCCTGTTAGCCTATTCACTGTGTAGAATAAAAGCGCTGTCATGAAATCCAAAGCTGTTCATCCACAAAGCCCACCATGGTGCAAGTGGTTTTCAGGATCAAACTCACAATGGTGCTGATCAATCCTGGGATAGCTGCAAAATGTTTGCTGCCAATCCCTTCAGCCACTGGCCTGTTGTTTGACCGCTCCTTTTGCCACATCGTATGCTTTCCCATGGGGCCATCACCAAGGCTACTGCCTTACACACTTTGGCTCGCTGACTTTTCATAGACTGGAGAGCAAGTGCTGTGATTGCCAGTTGTGTGGTGGTTATCAGTGCTCCAATGCTGAGCCCTTTCCGTTTGAACAACTCTGTCAACTTCGTTTTCAGCTCCAGTTCTGGACCCTCGTGGGCGAGAGGAAAGCCAAATTAACGGGCTTGGCAATCCTCGCCCATTAATTTTTGGCTTTCCTCTTGCCCTTGCCCATAAATAAACGCTAATGATCAGCGCATCGTCCTTAATTTCTATATTCTCTTTCAATCACGAAATACCGTGTCTCTCTTGGCAGCAATTTCCTGCTAGCATTATACAACTGGAAATTTTCCATCAGGATGGGTTTGAAATAAAGCTGGTCCCAATGCTACATTGCTTTCATCAGTACGTAAAATAAATGGTTTACTGAAATCTGGGAGTCTCAAAACTGGCTCTCTACTTAATTGTCCCTGAGGCTGTCTTCCGCCCAGTGTAAAGCATTGTATTCATTGCTTCATTTCGATATAGTTTGTGTGAGATGTATGATAGTGTGTATGCTAGCATGAGTGCTTCACGAACTCTACGGAAGAATTGTAACATCCTTAACTCAGTCATTGAGCCAATCTTTTTGAGATTGGGGATTTAGCTGAGCAGTTTGTCTGTTGGCCTCTTCGCTAGGTGGTAGGGTGCCGTGCGTTGAGGGTTCAAGTCTCTTTTGAAACCATCGTATTAACATATCTTTTAAGACTTGTCTCTACATTCAAATGCTTTTTTGGCAGGTATTGCAAGCTGGTAGATAAATACAATATCTCTCTTCGACAAATGATTTGTTGTACAAATTTTGACCTAGTGTTATTGGATTATGGATTGGTATAATTGCGATTATTTTCAAAAAAGAAAACACTATTTCTTGAGCATCACCCCCCTTGACCTTTCTTGGTTGACCTTTTCAGGTCAAATCAGTCATTCCTAGGTTTGGCTGGATATTACTGAAAATGTGTCCCAAATTTTGCTGCTATATCATTTAGTTCCAGTTTCATTCTGTAGAACTTTACTTTGGTTACAGTTTCAGGACGTTTAGCTTTGACAATCGCCTTTGTTTTATCAGGCATTGTCATCAAGAGACCTCTACCTACACCATGACCAACAAACTACAATGAGGCATAACCAAAGAAACATTTTGTTGGCCTGGCGTTTAAGTAGGCATTATGTAATCTCATGAGAATTTCTATCACAGTAGCGAGGTGTTCTTCCCGTGTTACGGTACCAGTGAGAATGTCATTTAGAATATTTGTAACATTGTCTAGCTGTGACAAAACCTTTCTCATTGCACGGTTCAATGTTGATGGTGCGTTCTTGAAACCAAAAGGCATTTTATGAAATTGGTACAACCTAGAGGTTGTAAGGAAAGCCGTTTTTTCTTTTGCAATTTCCTTCAAGGGGATCTGCCAATAATCTTTGGCCAGATCTATCTTGGTAAAATATCGCCCTTAGGATAAATGGGCAAACAATTCATCTTGATTCGGCATTGGTTCTGAATCAAAAACAGTTACCTTATTTAGTTTTCTGAAATCGATACACAATCGATTTGATCAATTTTTACACCAAAACTATTGAGGATGCATAAGGAGATTCAGATGGTTCTATGACATTAATGTGTAACATCTTTTGAACTTCTTTTCTGACTTCCTCTGTGTTGGCAAATGGTAGAGGGTATGGCTTCGATCGAATGGGTTCAGAAGTGGTCAATTTAATATCGTGCTTGCCAACTATACTCTGTCCTGGGAGATCTGTGAGCACATCTGAAAACTCCCTGAGCAGACTTTTTATTTGATTTCATTGTTTTTCGTCCAACTCAGGCGATACATGAACGTCCGCAATAGAATCAGTCGAATCCAAAGATAAATGTCAACCAGCTTCGATCACGAAGGAGACACATCACAATCAGACTCGTCGCCATCAATAACAGCGCTAACAATGCAATGCATTACACCCAACCCTAAGACAGAATCACTACATGGATCAGTTACGTTACTGGTATTATCACTAGCATCTGTCACTCAATACTTTTTCAACAAATTTGCATGGTATAATTTAGACTTCTCATTCACATCAATATGGTAGTCTAAACCCCTACAACCTCAGTAATTTTGTACGGACCTCGCCATCGCATAAGCAATTTGTTATAATTTGTAGGCAACAACACCAACACCAAATCGCCAATTTTCTGGGTTTTGCAGTACGGTCGTAATATTTCTTATAGCGTAACTGGGATTTAGCCATTTACAGGTTTGTTCTAGTCATTCCCACAAGTCTAACACATACTGATATGTACTTTTGACTTCAGGGGTTTCAATTTGTTTTGTCCACAATTCAGATAAAATGGACGCGTACTCCCTGTACAAAAGGCCTTTCTTTACAAAGAAATGAGCCAAATTTGCTCTACCCGTATTTACTTGTTGACCAGAAACTGCCAATTCTCTGGCACGTTTTAATGAGTGGTCCAATTTTTTTGCTTCCTTCAGCACCTCTGCAGTAACCAGCTCCTTAATATTTCAGTCACTAATCTCTGGGACAATTAACTTTTTCATCTGCCGCTTCTCTGCAGCCTCTTTTTGAGCCCTAGTCTGCACTGCACTCACAACTACAGACGAACACCCATCATCATTCGCTTGTTCAACAATAGTGGTAGACTCACACACCTGACTTACAATATACGGATAGTTTTCAATCGGATTCGAACCCACAACATACGGCATCAGTCGCCTAGCTGAGAGGCCTGAGACAGAACCAGTCGGCTAAATCTCCACTCCCAAAAAGAGTGGTTCAATAGCCGGCTAAGTTGTTACATTTTTCTGACTGAGACCTCTCAACACGTTGTAGAGTTCGTGAAGCACTCACGCACGCATGCTCACTATCATACATCGCACATACACACTTTATCGAAGCGAAGAAACGAATTTCATCGCTTTAACTGGGCGAACGATAACCTCGGGGACAATTCTGTCCACCAGCAGTGTTACCGACCCAGGATAGAAAATACGGATAGTTTTCAATCGGATTCGAACTCACAACATACGGCATCAGTCGCCTAGCTGAGAGGCCTGAGACAGAACCAGTCGGCTAAATCTCCACTCCCAAAAAGAGTGGTTCAATAGCCGGCTAAGTTGTTACATTTTTCTGACTGAGACCTCTCAACACGTTGTAGAGTTCGTGAAGCACTCATGCACGCATGCTCACTATCATACATCGCACATACACACTTTATCGAAGCGAAGAAACGAATTTCATCGCTTTAACTGGGCGAACGATAACCTCGGGACAATTCTGTCCACCAGCAGTGTTACCGACCCAGGATAGAAAATACGGATAGTTTTCAATCGGATTCGAACCCACAACATACGGCATCAGTCGCCTAGCTGAGAGGCCTGAGACAGAACCAGTCGGCTAAATCTCCACTCCCAAAAAAGAGTGGTTCAATAGCCGGCTAAGTTGTTACATTTTTCTGACTTAGACCTCTCAACACGTTGTAGAGTTCGTGAAGCACTCACGCACGCATGCTCACTATCATACATCGCACATACACACTTTATCGAAGCGAAGAAATGAATTTCATCGCTTTAACTGGGCGAACGATAACCTCGG
Source organism: Ptychodera flava (assembly GCF_041260155.1). Lineage (NCBI taxonomy): Eukaryota > Metazoa > Hemichordata > Enteropneusta > Ptychoderidae > Ptychodera > Ptychodera flava. The sequence continues at coordinate 47,894,918 of NC_091931.1, read as the reverse complement.
GGACAATTCTGTCCACCAGCAGTGTTACCGACCCAGGATAGAAAATACGGATAGTTTTCAATCGGATAGTTTACAACTTCAGCATCATTTCCAGACAATGACTTACTAACAACTGGGGGTTCATTCCAGTTCAAGTCAGGATCCGTTTGCGCCCAAACCATATCAACATTACCTAATACTAGGTCATACATAGGAGACTCCATACATATCGCCTCCACTTCACCTATGAAAAAAGGAGTATTCACATGCAATTTTACAATAGGAGCTCTCCTACATGTTCTGTCAACCATAATATAAGTACAGACTTCACCCGTCATTTGGGAAGGTTCAACAAGCCCTTTCTGAATTACAACACAATTACAACGGTACCACTGTCTTTCAGAACCTTTACTTTTTGTCCATTGACAACACTATCCGCAATTGGCATATTATGTGTTGACAATTTATTTTCAGACAAGCTGATCATACTCATTACAGGCAACGCATGCCCACCTTTTAATTCAATCTCACTCCTTCCTTGCAAATTCATACAACCATTTGGTTCAACACAAGGATTGCGAACTTGAGCACAGGTTGCAATTTGGACCTCAACGGTAGAATTACTTGGTGTATCATCCTGTAATGCACAGGCTACCAAATGAGAACTTTTAGGTTTGTCCACTCCCATTTTAGTAAAACATTTAGATCTGATATGTCCCGGCTTGTGACATCAAAAGCAAATAACGGGACCTTTGTTGTCAGTATTTGCCTTGTCCTGAACATTGACATTTTTACCAGTGTTAACTTTTGAATTACCAAACTTTTGACCTTAAACCTGTTTTTTATTACGAAATTGGTCCTTGAAACCCATCTGTTCTCTCGCCTAAGTGAAACGGTCAGCGTATTCAGCCATCTGGCCAATATTTAGGAGTATTCTTTCACGTAAAAACAAAGACAAATCCCTGTCACATCCACTCAGAAATTGCTCCCGCAACAAAAGATCTTTCAGTTTATAATAATTTTGCTCAATTTTAGCCTTAGAAACCCAACTTTCAAAGTGGTGTTCCAGACTTGCTACATATGCTCTAGCAGTTTCAAACTTCCATTTACTGGAACGAAATTTCAAATGAAACCTTTCCTCATCAAGTTGGTACCGCTTCAACAAGGCTTCTTTTAATATGTTATAATCATTAGCATCAGCTCCTGGCATTGACAAATAAACAGACAACGCTTTCCCCACACAGCAAATCACTCAAACTGGTTGCCCAAGTTTGCTCTGGCCAACCTTGGCTGGTTGCAAATTTCTAAAAACAAAATAAATATGCATCCATTTCATCCACAGCTTCATTAAATGCAGGCAATTTAGGCGCACTAGCTTTAACTCAACATGCAGTAGCAGTAAGAGCAAGAATTTCCTCCCCTCTTGTGGTTCGGATTTGTAAGCTGATGATTTCATTTTTTCACTTCGCTTAATATGTACGTGGTCTTCCCTATCTTTCTGAAGTAGGTATTCATGATCCTCTTTCTCCTTTTGATTTTGCAATTCTTTTTCTCTAATATTTTGTTCTTGTTCTTTCTATTGAACCTGTACAAGTTGGTTGTCACGTTCTTTTTGCAATTCCCTTTCACGCTGATTGAAATCTCGTTATTTTTGTCTTTCTTCTCTCTGTACATCCTGCTAGGCCTTTTGACCTAATTCTTTACCAAGGGCAGTTAACTCTTTCAAATCCATTTTATCAGAATAACCGAATGCTGACCAGGAGTGAAACACTTTTCCGAAACAATAACTCTGATATTGCAAGGACTAAATTGAAAAATTTAGAGATATTCACTATTCGACACTCCCGGATGAGCTCCCAATTGTCACAAGACGATACGGACTGCCCAAGCCAACTGGAACGTGAGTTTAGAATTGCTGAATATGAGTTTTATAGGAACCGGAGTGTGTTGTGCGGAAAAGAGCTCACTCTCACACAATTAATTATGATTTAACTATTTTGTAATTTACACCAAAATAAACGAAATACAAAAAGTATGCACATTAAAACACTCTTCTACGAACTCAATATAATAATGCGGGTGACAACAGGTTTTTGCACATAAAAGCACAACTCACAAAATACAGTATCTACAGTCCTCAAAAGTCAAACGACAGAGCAAGTACTGATAACTGATGATACAGTGAGTTCCTACTTGCTTGACGACCGTAAACTAGAAGACCAGGGACGGAGACGTAGACAGCGGAGTTTCTACTTGCTTGACGACCGTAAACTAGATGACCAGGGAAGTAGACAGCGGGCTAGCTGGTAGCAGGTAGACGATGCGGACATTATACTCGTGGTTGGTACATCGGAGCTCACAACTGCTTGCTGGCCGGGCTGACAGGTACACCAGTTGAGTACACCAGTCGCTAGAAAGACGTGTAGACGGCTAGCACCCAACTAACACTGAAACGAACGTCAATGGTGACTTCACAACCTGGAGTAAGCGAGTTCCCTTCTCAGATTATTCAGTCTGTAACAAATGACAACCTACTCTTACTCTCAAACATCATGTGCCTATATCTACAATATGTAAATTCTCTGAAGTAACAAATACATCTGTCGTTCACCCAATAGAAATCAAATAGGTCACTGGCAATGTATTGACAGACCAGTGACCTACAAACAAATAAACCATATCTTGACAGATGCAATGTTCTATAGCAACGGCCTGAGAGTGATCAAAACGAAGGATGGGGTGCAGCTGGAAATCTACTGAAGACCAGCCCGAGCAGACCATGATGATAGGCTGCTGGTATAAGTCTGTGTGCTGGCCGACTCGCAGGTTTCTTTGGACCAAAACCAATTTAGTAGAGGCATGTGCTGCTTGCAGCGAGCAGAAGACAGATAGATGGCAGTTTGTAGGTAGAGCCGCCCTTCAATATGATCATAACAGGGCCCACCTATAGTGGCAAGACAGAGTACTTGATGAGCCTGTTGAAATGTCCCTATCGTCAGAAAAATAATCGCAATCATACCAATCCATAATCCAATAACACTAGGTCAAAATTTGTAAGACAATAGTTGTAAACATAGACACAAAACAGCACAGAACAGACAGTAAATAGACGGTACAAACAAAGTCAAATTCATGAAAGAAAGATATATGGACCTCTGGCCAAAAGACCAAGAAGTGATGTCAGGTGTTTCGAAATAGTAAGCGCATCCTGCCCCACATGGGGCACCCGCCATATATCAATCTGTAAGTCAGATAGGTAGTGGTCACTAACTAAGGCCCAATGTCACCGATGCCATCAGTGATCATTTGTCGAAGAGAGATATTGTATTTATCTACCAGCTTGCGATACCTGCCAAAAAAGCGTTTGAATGTAGAGACAAGTCTTGCTCTGGTGTAACCTTGATTTAACAGTTTGAAAGAGAGATGGCCATGTCTCTCTACAAAATCACCATATGAACTGCATGCTCTTGCATATCGTATAAGCTGGGAAATGTATACCCCATAAGCAGGTGAGAGTGGAATATTACTGATGAGGTGTGGAAAATTAATTATACTAAAGTTGAAATCATCTCTCTTGTCATATAGCCTAGAAGAAAGGTGACCATTGGAGTCAAATTCAAGTAAAATGTCCAGATATGAAGCAGAAGAGGCCGTTTCTGTAGTTTCTTTAATCTCCAATTCTGGAGGATGAGTTTGAGAAGGTTGAGTACATTGTTTTCTTGTGCCCCACTTCCCTGAACAACCAAATCCACAACATGAGCTTCCTGTACAAGGACTATGATGGATCATCATCCCAATCCTCTGCACAGGCATGATTGGGTGGTGAAAATGGTCCACAAAACATATGCAGGGACGCAGTTGCTGATCTTTTTCTCTGACTGCACAGTGTCTAAAGATGTGACAAAGCAGAGTGACGAGCTAGTCAACTAGGGTTTCAGCACCCGGCAAGACTGCCTCAGTGTGTGTGTCCTGATGCAGCAATACACCAGCATCAGTTAGGGGTTTTGTGAGAACATCGGGATGCTTGTGCTTTTCTTCACTCCGAGCTAGACAGACAATGAGAGCATCACCAAAGAATATGAGATGGAGCTAGACAAAAAGAAGTGAAGTGACTGCTCGGCCAGCTGAAGGAACGGGAACATGACAGGCTGGTCTTCAGGTTAAGGCACCCTTAAAAGATAGTATGGGCTGAGGACCAATGCTCATGGGCGCAGCAACCACATTCTTTTTGGGCTTCCGTGAGTTGAAGCTGTCAGGGTAACCCTTCCACATGATTAGGAAGAACTTTTTGCCCTTCACTTTTTTCATCTTGAGCACCTTTTCGACCATACAGATGTCGTCATCACGAAACGTCTCCTTCCGCAGCTCATCCTCGTAAAACATGTCAAGGATCTCTTCTCCCCGCAGGTCAGCAGTTTTGTACACAGGGGTGCTCGAGTCCAGAAGGCCCCTGAAGACAGTGAAGATCTCCTCGGTCTAGTTTGGTAGGTACCCTTTGGTGAAGATGCCTTTGTACTTCGAAAGTTGCACTTTTCACCCTACATGGAACTTAGGCTCATTCCTCTGGTTGCGAATTCTTATCCGTACAGGGCTTGCAAGGCTATGTGGTCATTTGAAGCCGTCACGTCCTTTCGCTTCATGAAGATGCTGTTATGCTTGGTGCCATTATAATTCGTGACCAGCTCAGGCAAGACATCGACCCTAGGGTGTGTGTTTTTGTGGGTGAAGTATTTCCACATCAGCCCTTTCAAGATCCGGTTGAAATGCTCCATGATGCAGGCCTTCTTGCCACTGCATATGTGGAACCTGCCAATGTCTTTTGCCGCCAGCCAGTCTTGCATCTTTCTGTTCGTGAATTTGCGCCCTTCATCTGTCTACAGTTTTCTAGGCCTCTGGCCACTTTCGCTGATGATGTTTATGAGAGCCGAAAGAGTGTCTTCGCCTGTTTTTGTTTTGATAGGCTCAACCCATGCAAACCTTCTGAGCACATCGATGACAGTTACCATGTAGCGGTACCCTCCGTTCTCCCAGGTGTACATCTGCATTTCTGCAAGGTCCCCTGCCACTGTTCGCTTCTTCTGGTCGCAAACACTTTTCGGGAGAAGGTTGCTTCACCTGGCTGGCATGTGAAGGGAGTAGGTCAGCTGCCATTCTAGCAAGTCTTTCACTTGTTTTGTTGACCTTCACCCTGTGTTCTTTTGCACCCCTCAAAGAGCCATAGTGCCCCAAAACCCCTCTGCTGGGTCATAATAGATCTCTCTTAGGAACTGCTCGGTCTTAAGCACTGCCTCTGCATCACTCTGGGCCATCATGCCATACCAACTCGAGACAAAAGGTGCGAGTGAAATCATTAAAGCCGACTGGCTGCCCCTCCAGATCTGTAATCTATAGATTGATACTGCTGAGGTTGCTACCTTGCTTGCGAGGCATTTTGACGGAGCAGATGATGTCATAGAACACTTTTTCATAGATTTCTGAGTGTCATTCAGGGGAGGATTTGCAGATAGTCTTTCTGGGAGGTACAGGTGTCTGCCCACAGCCCTGCAGTGGAGGTTTGCCTCACTGCATAATTTTTGGTCTTATCGACTGCTTCACAGTGACCCACATACTCCTCGACATGGATTAAATGCGCCCTCCAGTGGCTCTTTCTGCTTTTGCCCACAATCATCTTTTTGAAACCTAACAGGGGTGTGAAACTCTTGTTGGAGCTAAAGTCGATAGGTAGACTTTGCCTGTTGGCTTTAATTTTCAGAAGGTGATCTTGTCTGGCAGCCCAATGCCTTCAGTTATGATGTTGATGTTCTAGTTTCCAGGTCGCAATGTCTTTTCATTTTATTGCCCAGTTGAAATGTGATAGCAAATAGTGTTTTTCTGGTGAGTCACATTGTACCAAGAGTTGTACAGCATGCAGCGCTGCAGCCGGATGCCTGTGAACCTTGTTATATCAAGCTGGGGTCAAAGATGACCACTTCTGTTCCCCCTTACTTATCAAACCCAGATGATCATTATGCTATTTACCTATATATAAAATATGGCGAGCAATTATGGGCTTGGAGTGGCAGTGTCGCCCTTGAACGTCGAGCTTGGTGAAATAAGAGATATCAGTTTGAGACGCCCACCTAAGATGTAGCGAAACAACAATTAAGACTTTGTCTTGAAATACAAGCATGTCGGCCTGTCATTTGTCTTTGCCCTGGCCGTCTGTCCTATAATACAGAGGTAATGGTGATAGGGTTGAAAACAATATATGAAGTGCCCTATAAATTGTGACGGGTATGAATGAAATGACGAACAAACTGGCGTTCATCACTGACGAGACACATCTCATGAATTGCATCAAACTGAAACACTGAAAACGAGTTTGATCAACTACTGGCAGACATTTCACTCAAAACAACAAAAAGAACCCTGATAGGAGTTTCAATAAGAAAGATTCATGATGATTTCTGTGTCGACCTCTATGTTACTGACACTGAACACATTGAGATAGGAGTTAATCGAGGCATAATGAGATTCAATATCTGCACGATTACCCTCAAGCAAACCATCCTGCTGGACTTCAAATACATCCACAATTACCAAATGATGATATGATGATGTACTCAGAGATATTCTGTTTCCATATTAAATAGGCGCAGGCATGGAGACACCTGCGGATTCACAGAATTTAGCTCTGTCAGACATCAAAGACGTCAAGGACTTGGAGAGGGCAAAGATAAAAAAGAACTATGGCAAGACCTTCAACCTTGTTTATCAAGACAAATCTGGGGTATGATGGCCTTGAGGTTGGTGGTGCCACGGAAGCCTGGCACAGGCATAAAGTACCAGGATGTCTTTGTTCCATGAAGGCACGTCAATAAAGGCTCGTTAGCCATTCGTTAGGCTTGATTCTCTGGACAGCATACAAAGCACAATGTATGACGTCTATTCTGATTTCTACACAGACACAAGTTCCCTACAAATACATATAAGCTTAGAAACTTGGGTCCTCAGTAGGCATGTGGGCCAAACTCATCCACCAGAGGCACATGCGGCGGAGAGGGGATGACACCATCACAATTAACCTGCAAATAATAGACACAAGCGATTCAGAACTAGTAATGCCAGCTATCCCTCTTAGACTTTATTTCGTATCGAATGTGCTCGTAAACTACCATGATTCGTTGCCCCACCCTTCCAGTACAAGCCACTCATATATAGGGTTTGGTCTTGTTACAGGTCTCTGAAGAAAAGGCGCATTTTGAGGGCGATATACGGTCGGAGACTGGTCCCTATATATGTTTGTTTTGAAAAAGTTTTGATCCGGTACCCATATGGTGTTAGGAGCCCAGCATTGACACAAAATTTTCCTGTATGAACGCCATGGCTAAGATATTTGTGTACCTTGGATACTGCGTTCTTGCATGAACACATGCTCTGAAAGCCAAGCCAACATTTACACAAAGTGTTCCTGCATGAAAGAAGTTGCTAAGGTGTACTGTGTATCTTGGATATTGTGTTATTGCAGGAACACATGCTTTGAAAGCCTAGTCAACATTTACTCACAAGTGTTCCTGCATGAAAGAAGTTGCTAAGGTGTACTGTGTACCTTGGATACTGCGTTCTTGCAGACACACATGCTCTGAAAGCCAAGCCATCATTTACACATGTGTTCCTGTATGAATGCCGTTGCTATGGTGCATGGTTTACTTTGGATACTGCGTGTTCTTGCCAGAACACGCGCTCTGAAAGCCCAGCCATCATTTACACACAAGGATGTTCTCTCGATTGCGCCCTGAGTTTAGTTAATTTAACTTTTTATTTGCCCCTCATTTCCCCATTTTTTGGTTAGAGTTGTTTATTATTGGCAAGTTGCAAGGTTGTGTGTTGTGAGCCTCCTGAGTGAAATGGAGGCTCAGAAAGGCAGGTTTGCACAAAAACCAGTAGTTTGCATACTTCTATCTTTTGTCATGGATCATAGCAAAAGTACCTCTTCGGAGTGGTGTTTGTCACCTCCCGTACTGATAAAATCAGATTTCGGTTGTACGCTAAACCGCCTCCTAAGGGTACACTATGTTAACTTACTTTAAAGCAAAGCGATACCAACCAATTGGTCTTCCGTATTCTTTGCTGGGCTCACCATGACTGGCATACAGCGTGTCTCCTCTCCCAGTGTGACAGACATTACAATAGCATTTGAAATCCTTTTCTTCGAACAGTTCACCTGAAGGAAATGATTTTTATAACCTCATTATTGATAAGTAAACTAGAATTCTGTAGAAGGCCCCCAGTGTTATTCGTATCAAGAAGACAGGTATAAACATATCTATCGGTTATCATTGTTGATATTTATAGAAAATGATCAGAGAAAGAACAATGGTGAACTACGTTTTGCACTTACAAATAAATTACCATTTTGAGCAGATTCCCGTTTTATAATGGATTATTTTCAGTTATTCGTGTCAGATAGTTATATGTTATAGTTAATTTCAACCTTTTAATACAAAAAGTTTTATGTTTCAATAGACCAGGATAGGTGGGAAATTAATGTCCGGTGTATACTGCAGATGTAGTAGACTTCAATCCTTACCAGGTAAATCCAGGTGCTTTTCTTTGTATCTGTGGCACAATTTCGCATATTCACATTTTTCCAAGTCGGGTATCGAGCTTTCGCCTGCAACAACAACATAGGTAATAAAAGTGCATGACATCATACTTTGATTTAATAATTTTTGGTTCATATGAGAGTAAATCGTTGTAAGCAATGAGAGGTCGTCAGTAATTGGCAATCAAAAATCCCTGTTGTTGTAATTGTTAGATTTTAGGGAAGGATAATTTGAGATTGAGTGGGGATCGAAATGTATTCACGAAATCTTTTGGTTGAGAACTGACAATATTTCGTAGCTCAAACGGGTTTTATGACATGGGACCGAAGTTGGTGAAAGCTAACGTCGAATATTTAGACAAGGTTTATACAGTTTGTTCTGTCCCAAATACTTATTTCGGAAAACAATATGTATTTTAATTCTCAGTATCCACCCTCTCAAAAATACCTGGCGATTAAATGCAATTTCTTGATATGGTAGGCTAGGAGTCACACAGTGGAAGTATTTCATTATAGGCTTTTGTTTTAGAAACTTTTGTTAAATCTTAGATCGTTATAAAGTCGGTAGACTCATCTTCTTATTTCTGACCTGAAGCATCGATGTTTACCAAGCAATAACATTACTACACAATCATACCTCGCCAGAGTCAAACAACGCGATTCACCATAACAAGAAGCCTTTCTGGATAGAATTCATACTGATACTCTTGAATACTTGCCTTTGTGACCATTGTCGTTTTTAATCGCAGTTAGAGCCCTGTCAGCTGCTTTGCGAACAGCTGGGTCATTCACCTTTGTATGAAGACGACGCAGTTCACCCATGATTTTCTCGTTCGAAGAGATTGTTGCTCTACAAATATCCAGTTTGGAAAGTTCTATTAAAGCATTTGTTGTAACCTCTTGTTCCAGTGGTCTCTTGTCAAATGATAGTAACGTAGAAAATGACTTAAGTACAGTGGTTTTGATGATTATCTCTTTGTTGTGATCGTTCGCTGCTGCTATCTTACCAAGTGCTGTCACTAACTCCTTCGCCGAGTATTGTCCATATTCATCGGAGTGTCGTCGAAGATACGGATCTTCGATGGCTTCCTCTAGCATGCTCACAGGATTATCCAAGATAGCTGGTTCAATTTCACCCACAACACCCAACATATTAACTAAACCCATGAACGATCCAATGACCATCTCTTGATTCTCTGAATGCAGAAATTGAGACAACGTATCCTGTACGTTGTATTCCTTGTAGATTGATTTATTCTCTACCGCATTTGCGCTGTTATACAGGATGGCAAACGCTGAATACTGTAAGAATTGTTTGTCCTAAAAATATACAAATATTTGACATCATCATTGCTACCTGTGACGAGAAGGGGACAAAAGCGTCATAAGCTTACATATATCAGGATGAGGATCTATGTTGGACTTAGGTAATACAACACCCACAGACAGATTCTTGCCTGATGATTGATGCAAAGTTTATAACTGTTACAGTTTGTTAAAACAAGACTAAAAGGAAAGATACACAAAATCGCAAGTCCAATGTGAACTATCAAGGGTAACCGTTGGTAATTCATATTGGTCAAGGTGCATCGATGTGGCACTTCCAGAAATCCTCATTATTGCTCATTAGTGAATTTGAGAAAGGCAGGGCACTCTTCACTGTTATGCCTAATTTTGCGTCATTTCTGAGGTAAGAAAATTGTTCACATTAGGAACAATCAACAGAATCTTACCTTATCACAGTCGCAATTTATACCAAACTTTTTAAGTTCGTTGACCATGTCGACCAAATATTCACTTTTACCAAGTGCACGTCCCAGCTTAAGACTAGACTCTGCATAGTGCCAGCAAACTTTCCGTACTGTACGTAAAGGGCCGATGTAAGGATTTTCAGTAACACCCTCATGGCCGTTATAACATAATCGAAGATCACGATCAAAGCTCTTAATGACACTTTCAGCGCCAAGTTCAGCTAGATGATCACCGAACTGCTGACGTACACGTTCATCTTTGTGTTCGAAATACGGTTCCAGCAGATATGTACCAATGAGGGAGGAGTAGCGCTTCTTGTCAATGTCGGGGATGGATTGTAGGAATCGAACGACTGCTTCCATGTTGTAGAGAACAGCATCTACACCTGTTTTACCTGGCGGACGTACTTGTTCTTGATAAGGTAATTTAACATTCTGAGAGTCCCTTGCTAAAAATAAAATGGATGAACATCAATTAAAAAGACAAAGATATTGAGGAGGAGTCCGTTTGCTAAGGCGAAACTCTATCGTCATGTCTTGACTATCAGTGTGAACGGACACAAAAATATTGCGTGCATAGACGGGCGGGTGATGGATGGATGCAAAGGGCGGTAAGGTACATGGATTGCTCAGGGTAGATAGTATATTAATAGGTTGCCGGCTAGAGATGCAGGCTTGATTAATTGATCAATTTTTGCAGAGGTATAGATGAATTACGAAAGAGCGGGATGAACCTGGATAGAGGGAGCCTGTAAACTAACCTGTCAAAGATACTTGAGTGGTCTCGCAAGATATTCGGATGACACCGTATACTTTGCAGGATCCGGACAACAATGTGCTTAACTCAGGTAGGATCTGTTCTCCATCGTCCAAGTTAACTTCAAAGTCTCTACCATTTATGTGACACACCAAAACGTTATTACTCCGTATGCTGATACCAAGAGTAAAGCCATTCTTTGAAAGGAAATGTTTTTTTCACAATTGTAAAAGACAGAACATGAAATTGACGACCGAGTAAAAGTGGTCCCAGAATTGAAATCATAGTAGAAAAATAAAAGACTTAACTTGTGGAGTGAAATTGAAATTGCGATATTTTAACTTATCTGGTGTAGTATTTGTCAAAAAGTCCATGTCTACATAAACTTCTTATAAAACGAAGAACGGGATGACGGACACCAATTAAAATGCTGAACCTTAGGTCTTTACAGATAAGTTATCATAGCACAGTAACTCCATCTACCGGTCAATTTATTATAATCTACGCCAAATTGGATACAGCAGGAAATTCCCCATATAGAAAATTTGTTGGAAGATATTACAAACAATGTTGTCTTTTGAACTAGATTGCAGTTGAAGTACATATTTTATAGTTTGTGGATTTCGTCTATGGCCCTAAGACTTTGGAATTCATTAATATGTGACATTCGATAAGCATCTACTGTAAACAGTTCAAGCATGAATTGAAAAAAAAAAATTTATCTACCAAGGCATATTGTGCACTTGTTTTTCATAGTTGATTATATTGATGAACGTTATAAAGTTTAATATATTTCTGATTGATTTGTTGAATAGAACGGACGTTTTGTTCATCGACCATCACAAGTATTAGAAGTAATGAAGACGTCAAATAGGATGGTAAAGTGCAGGCATAACACTCAGCGTGTTGGAATGTTCACGGAACAGAACGGGGAGTCAATTTTTTATTATAGTGGCTTTTAATAAAAAAAGAAAAGTCAAAAATAACAGTCAAGCCGTGTATAACTTTAGTTTGAATGGTGGACGAAGGTCGAAATCAGGCCATACAGCTAAAGATTTTAATCACTGTATATGTAAACATTACCTGATACTCGATGCTGCTATGGTCATCCATGTTTTTGTTAAGAATACTGTTAGCGTCCTCTATAGCTTCACCGTTTCTAAATACATTGAAGTATCGACCACAAGTCATCAGATGAACAGAACTTGAGTGACGTGTGTCATATTCCGAGGTACTTTCAAAGCATGGCATTCTCTCATCATTGGTCAGGCCTATTTCAAAAGTTCCTGTGCACCCTCTGGGTTTTGATACAATCTCAAATTCGAATGATTTTTGTGGTTGTAGGGGTTGCCTTGTAACAACGGTACCGATTTCATCCCGTTGAGAGTTTCTGTTGATTTAAAGGAAAAGTTACAGGTAGACGAGCTGGTATGCCATGGTTGACGCATCCGTTCAACTGAGTTAAATCTAAATGCATTTTATCTTGTTACAGCATGACTTAGCTTTTCTCTGTTAACATTTCAAGCGAAGTAATTACAGTTGGAATTGCCCTTTTGTCGGTTCATTTTGTCGTGATCGCGATTGCGGGCCTAATCACGAGGTTAAATTTTTGAGTATCATCATCTAAATATGTAACGGCATGTCTTTACGATTACTACAGCTGTTTCGACAACGTATTAAAGGCTAAAAATAAAGAAAATTTATAAAGTTATCTTTACAGTAGAATCACATTCTCTGTTAAGCAGTTAGTGAGGAAAACGTAACGAAAACGTAAATGCAAAAACTAAATATATGTGAGGGTGGCCAATGAGAGTAAACGAAATAATTTGTTTTCCAATTTCTTCTTTGTACGTCCATGTTTCAAAGAAGAGCGTAGCGTACATTAACTACTGTTGAAAATAATCGCGGAAAGTAAATTTGCAAACCTCATTGTCCCAAATTTAAGAACGACAGATATTGTAGTGATGCATACATTTCTTACGGATCATTATCTCAGAACGAGCAAAGAAGTTCAATTACAAAATCTACGTTTCCTGTATTTTTTTATTTGTTTGCAAACCTATGCACTACCTCGCTTTTGCATTTTTTTATTAAGTCCATCATCCAACAGGCGTTAGCCCAATTACAGGATGAGGTAATAACCCAATAACCCCCAATGGAGCACTGAGGAGTAAAGTGCCTTGCTCAAGGGCACAACACCGTGCTGGAGTCTCGAACTCACCATCCTCCGACAGTGAGTCCGTTACTCTGGACCTACCGGGTCTTGAACTGGGTCTTGAACTCACCATCCTCTGACAGTGAATCCGTTACGCTAACCACTGGGCCACGGTGCCTCCTTACTGAATATCAGAACAACCCAGTCTTTTTGTTGCAGTAAATTATAGTTTTTGCACAAGACACTGCATAATTTGAAATTTTTCTGAGGCAACACTTGGAAAATTGTACAAACCACAGAGACATTGCGACTTTTGCTCTATAAATTTAGGAACTTAATTTTCACCGTTGCCTCGATTCTCGCTGCTCAATTCTGATGATTTAACCCTTCTGTTATACCTAAGTGTACAACATGCATATATTTTGTAAACTAAGTAAACCATTCCTATACTATTACGCACGTCATAGTAGCTGCAATTATCGTCGAAACTTTACGTCCGTTTCCAAGACTTTTCTGATAATATATATTTACACAAAAATAAACAAAATGTTTGTACTTACGCTCGGCCCCGCACAACTCGTCCATTACCAAGTATTTCGAGATTTCCAGTGCATCTACTTAAGGTATAGTAGTAGTCTTCATCCATTTCGCAGAAAAGCTGAATTACACAAAAAGGACATTCGCTTTTCTTTTTCAGCAGACAACAAATGAGAAAAGCAATATAATTTCAAGCGAATTTAACTATAAAGGCTTATGTTTACTGTTGCCTGTTATCACAAGCCTGACAACTCTGGCAGACATGCTGTCAACACCCGTCAACTGTGAGAAGAAAACTTCCCACACATTTATATGGTATTTTATTGCATTACGATAGCCTTCTATTAAGTAATTTTTCATTAGTCTTGAAGCATTGACAAAGGAGATCGCAAAATATTGTTGAGTTTGTGGTTTTCAAAACTACATTAGTTTAACTCGAATATTCAAACCCACTAATCTATCAAAACGACATTCATCGTTCAAAATGACGTAAGCAAAGTAAGAAACTGAGAACTATGTGATTTAATTATTTTCGTGTCGCTTACCTTTTAATACTGTAACAAAAAATGCGTTTATTGTAGATTGGCAAAGCGTCGGAATACTGCACTGTCGGACAAATTTCTCGATCCATAATTACTCAAGCATATGAACCCATATAAACGAGAGCTCAAAGAGTATGTTATGTGCCAAACGAAAAATAATTAGTTTACATATTCGAAATGTTTTTCACAAGTGTATAGTGGAATAGCTAACGTAGTTTCAGCATTGTCAACACTCTCAAAATCCTGTACATAACACTAGTCCGGAGCCAGCTTGAGTGTGCCACTCCAGTATGGTCTCCACACCAGCTGTATCTCATTCACCGTATTGAAAGAGTTCAGTGTAAATTTCTCAAATAGTTGTGCGGTAAAACTGGCATAACCTACTCATCTGGTTACTTCAACCAACTCTGTATCTTTCTCAACACTCCATCTCTACAGGAGCGCAAAAACTTTCCTGATGCGACCTTCTTTTACAAATATATGTTCTCCTTTTATAACACCTCCGAAATTCTAGAGCGTATCCTTGCATGTGCCTTCTAAGTCTTTGCGTTCAAAGCAGCAAATTAAACCTAAAATATCAAGAGTAAATGAATGCTCATTCTTCATCATTTTTACAAAGAGCTATGAAAAAATTGGACATTATATTCAACAATGAGACTTTTGATATTTTTAATTGTAACTGTAGGAAATTTCGCTGATTTTTGTTTAATAATGTTCATTCGTTTTAGTTCTGTTTTTACCAATGATTATTCTCTTTATCTATGTTGTTACTGTCTTTGTTTCTTTGTTGTGATTTTTGTTAATTACTGTTCTTTTTGTCTTTTGCTGGAATTGTAATTGGGCGAAAGCCCGTTGTTCCCAGCCAGTAAATAATAAATTAATTAATTAATTAATTAACAAGATGCGTTGAGTATGCACGTATAGATACAACACGCATGGATTTACACGTATGCAGGAACGTATAGCCATGATTTGAAATGTGTACGCATCACATTGCAATAGATACATGCGCACATATGCTTGCGCGCACAATGAACGGAATGTGAAGTTGTAATAAATTCACTCGTTGAAATGTATTCAACAGAGGCAGTTGGCATTGTGCCAGTTTTACTCTCTATGCACGGCCGTTAGCCGCCAACTTTGTAACTTCTTTTTTACTCGTCACTCTCTGAAATAACAAATTCATTTAGACATATCTTGTTCTCAATTGTATTTATCTAATGCATGATGTAAATAGCCTTTCGGAAAAGTCACTGCAATGTCTACAAAGCATCTTTTTTTTTGTATATCGGATAAATCAGCAAGCAGGTGAGAGGTCAAAATAAATGACGCATCGCTCATATTGGAATTCCCCACTGGACAAAATGCTTGATATTCGTTTAGTATATTTACGTATTTGGAACACAGTACTAATTGCATACCTAACATTTATCTCTGTATATGGAGCATTCTAATACGTTGATATGCGTAGCGCATATCTATGCAAATCATGCGTATACGTAATGCAGATCTTTACACACCAAGTACACACTGTAGTTTTGAATTTTGTTAGTATACATAGGTGTATAATTAACGTATTTGACACATGTACAGAATCAGTATATGTGTATATTGTTGTCTATCAAGCATTTTGCTCAGTGCCCTGTGCCGTGTTAGTACAGAGCTTGAACCCCATTGGAACTTGTGAGTAATTAAAAAATAAATTTTTACCTATCTTCCCAAGCTTCTCTCTCTCTCTCTCTCTCTCACACACACACACACACACACACACACACACACACACACACACTCTCTCTCTCTCTCTCTCTCTCTCTCTCTCTCTCTCTCTCTCTCTCTCTCCTCTCTCTCTCTCTCTCTCTCTCTCTCTCTCTCTGAATTCGATGCACTCTCAATTTGTTATGAGAAAGGTCATCATAAGGTCAATATCGATCCGACGCATACTCTCATATGAAATCAATATCGATTAGCAGGGAATGAAATATATAAGTTCCTTCTCCCAAGTGAATGACAACTCAAACTAACAGATTAGGCATGACAACAAGACATTGATTATCACAACATGGCTTTGGAAGAGAGATTACTTGCTTGCTGAAAGTGAAACTGGTGGAAATAATTCTCCATATTTGTGTGACAAAAGTATTTCCTCGCCGGAAAAGTTAAACTTATTCCGCAAATGGCAAAGTATGCTGTCATTCATGCTAGCGAACATAGGTAGGAAGAATGGGGGCTTGGGTCCTTAAACGAGAGTGCAGAGCGTTAGGAGGTGCCAATTGAAATGTCACGTGAGCATATTTGTGGTTGTTGCTAACAACAGAGGTGTATTTTTGTTTATGGCTCACTGGAGACTAGGGTGTTGCTGTTGATAAATGCAGATATTGACCAAAGGTCATCCAAGGTTTACACGCTTCAATTCCGACCGATTTCAAACTGAACCAAAGCTCTAAGCCTATGGCTAGCTTACCATTACATGGAGATATGCAGATACTTACATATAAATATAGGTCAAGGGTCATCATATCAGGTGTCAGATCAGCAATTCACATTCTTGTTCGTTACCCAGTTCGGTTGAAAAATAGTGCTAGTCTCTTGTTTGAATCAGAGTCATCAGCACTAAGGAATTGGCTTATAAAGCTAGACCATAAGTTGAAAGGTTTTTTGAGAGTTCAACATGGGTTTTGTTCAAAAAGCAGATCAGTCGTGGCAGAATGTGAAGTAATCGAGGTTTAATCCATTGAGTTATGAGGTCCAACTGAAGCGTATCAATGGGGCTTGAATTTTGCTGGGTCATCACAAGGGCAGCTATTGTAGTCTTTGCTCAACATTGGGATAGACTTACCCACCCATGTTCAGTTTGGTCAGCAATCAAATAGTGTTTGTTTTCATTGCTATTGACTCTGTCACGCTTGCGAGGGTCCACTGAACAATATTTCATTTAGTCATTCATATATGCACACCGCCACTAGTTATTTTTTATAGACTGCTTGTTGCCATGGACATGGTTCTTGTTGCTAGGGAGTGTCAAACAATTGGCAAGAGGCTGAAAATTTAGGCTGTTTTGAGCCATCAATTGCACGTTTGTATGTATTGCCTAGTGGTTTATGGGATTTATTTTAATCCAATATGCTACTCATCATGTTATTGGGAGACTTTGTTGCCAATAAAAATATTCCAAGCTGCAAAAGTAGGTAGTCGGTCAAACAAATATTTATAGCACAATTTTTGTTCCACGTTACCCTTTTCAGAAAGAACCCGAACTCTCTAGCCCTTCTATGTAGCCTACGGCTAATGTGAGGATACTGAAGACAATTGGTTCAATTTAATCAACAATCATAAATCATTCTATACAATCAACATATTTCAAGGGTCTGTTACCATTTTGATAAACATCTTGGTGATGTTTCCAGGCTTGAAGTGTTTGTGTAACTGTAGGAATATTAATATCGATTTATATGAACATATCTGATAAAGCAATATAGGATCTCAGGATTTTAAAAAGGCAGGGTTCTCAAATCTCTGGCCTATTCTTAAATAACGGAAGAAGGAAGTTGCAACATAAACAAACCTCTCGATCTTTTGTAGGCAACTAATGACTGAAAATACGGGTATTTAATAAATACTATATGAAACTTCAAATAAAATAAAAAGCAAAAATATTGTAAAGTTCACTCCCAGTTACCCGTTCAGGAACAAAAACAATCAAATATTAATATCTGTGCAAGAAATTTATAAAATCCGTACTTGACTATGTTCTTTTTAGTTCCATCTAATATGCGTTTTCCATTGTACAACTGTTTGTAAATCTTCATGCACATCTACCGTTGAAATTCAGACTTCACATTACGGGAAAGCTTCATTAACTTAGGAATACCCTACTCATTTATCAGAGCATCAATTTCACAGACCTTCCTTTCCTACAATGGCACTACAATGGCACCAGCTGGATAAGATAAACATAACAATGGAACATTCACACCTTGGGTGGAATAAAAGTCTTCTATTTGTCACCCGAGTTGGTCTGGCAAGGACGCGGGTTTCAGGTACCATGCAAGTTAATGCAGTCTTTCCCTAATGATTAGGTCTTTACAACATATTCCACAGATTTATTGCTTTATAATTTATAATGACGTAAGACTAAAAATAACAAAAACCTATAGCAAACAATCTACCGGGCACAACAAATAAACGGAAACAGAAAAATAACATCCCGGAGTTTGTCATTTCACTACTGAAGCTCTCACCAAAACCTTCACAATTTAGTAAATTCTTGATCAGATTCGAACCAACAGCGCATGCCAGCTCGGGCGTTTAGCCCTTTCCAGAGCTTGGCGTCGTGAGTTAACCATCAATATCAGTTAATATTAATTACGGTATGGCAGACAGGGAAAGCAAATCATGGATGACACTGTCAAATTATTTCAGTCGAAGGTGTTATTATAAAGCAACTGTAAAACGACGGTAACTTCGAGTACTTTTCTCTTTGTAGTTCACCAGACACAGTGCACTGAACATTTTCTATTGTTTATGGCGTCGCCATCTTGTTTATTCTATGGAAAGTACTTCGAGCACAACAATGTAGCTATGAAAACGCAACACAAGGTATGGCCGTACAAAGCACCATATCATTTACTAGACATGGCGGAATCAGTGATTCAGACGAAATCCTGTGGGTTGTCATACGATGTGAATAGTTACAAGATTGTAGACTTACCTTCAATGTCTGCAAAACGTAGCAAAAGTGTGTTCGTTACAGGGAATTAGCAAACTTAGGTGGAACTAGAGTTGTCTGACCTGCCAGGTCATGTACTGACGTGACATAAACTATTGTTGACTTGTATTGTAAATTAGGTTACACAGTGACTTGCATGAATGGTCAGACTCAATAGATTCAAAATGGTCACAGGTCTTCTGTACAAGGGAGCAGAGCAAGCGGCGTAGACAAAATGGAAACATTATACGTTTTGCCAAATATCTGATCCAAATTTCACGTCGCAAATGTAACGAGTATTTAGAAGTTTCACTTGCCCAACGAATCTAACAAAAAAATAAACAACTATGACAATGAAAAAACGCACTTTCCGAGACTTTGATCACATTTTAATAAGGTGCATGACATTCGGCTGTCGCTGTTGTTTCGCACACACACTCAAAATGTTTTGCCACAGTCCCTCTATCCACAGGACTGTGGTTTTGCATATGTGTATACACGTATTGAAAATTGAGCAATGTATGGTGTTCGAGCTGTCTCGTCGGTCTAAGTCAAGCAAGTTTACAAACGACTTTAGAATGCGCTGACGAGCAATGTCGAACAAAGACGATGCAGTAGAGGCTTTTGGCGCACTCTCAGTGCGCTGACGACCTTTGGTAGAATACCGTTGTATTTGAAGCTCGAGCAGTCCAGCAAATAGGTATTTTCTCCTTGGGTTTGTCAAAATTACGATTACAAAAGCCAAAAACATTTGCCTTTACGAACGTGTTGTTTCTATCAGAGATAGGAAAAACCAAAGTATTGTTTAATCATTAAAACGCTTACAATATAAAAAATAGCACCCTCCATATTCGAAATCAATGGCTAAAATAATCAGATTTGCCGATCAACATGCCCGGTTAGGTCTGTCTCCCTCAGTGAGCAACCAAATGACCGCGTTGATATATTTTCTCTCAAGTTGAAGTACATCGACAAGTAATTGTCTGCCGTAAAAAGTTACTTTCTTTGCGAGAGTAAGCGGCATAAGGGTGAATATAATTGTCTAAAATTTAAAAATCTTGGCCAGAGATAAAGATATTTATCTATCTATTCGAATTTGTTTCGATGACTATCTCGCAGATGGGTGCAAGTGGACTTGAAACTAAAATGATGAATAAACGTACAGCCGATTCATATAACAAATGATATCAGCAAACGAAAACATTACAAGGAATGCAAGAAGTACCTTAAAAAGCACATTGCAGGACAAATGAAACCGGAGAAAATACAAAGGTTCAGCAGCTCTGATAAAAATGCAGTTTTATTTGTCCTTGTTTACGTTATCAAAGGATTAGTAAGCCAATTTGCTTCGACACCATTTTCAAAGTTTAAGCAATATTTATGTATGGATGCTATTAAACTGAGAATCTTACTTTCTTAACCATTTATCGGGGAGAATAACCTCTAAACAACAATATGATTAATAAAGATCATGTCAACTACAGAACTTAAAAAGCTCTTCTTAGAATGCAAATTCCATAACCTGGTGCTGTTGAGTCAAGGGTCAAACTATGCACAGTACTCTGGATATCAAGTAGACTGATGAAGGATCCGTCGCTCGAGGGCGCTCTCTACGCTCCACCTCTTACCAGCAGGGGTATGTGGAGAGCGTCCTCGAGCAACGGATCTTTCTGTCTAGATATAAAGCTACAGATCACAAGTAGATTAGCTAGCCACAACCTCGCGCCCGGCTTGGGAATTTTGCCATTCGGAAACAAAAGGGTACCAGGCTACTTGAAAACAAACAAAACTTAAAGCAACATAAAAGGGCTTTTACGATACGAATCGAATATCCTACACCGGAACAAGAATTGTCTCTAGTTAAAATTGCTTTGTTTTGTCGTTTTCCTTGATGTTTAATGAATATTCCCTTTGAATATTTTTAAAATTTCCATTGGTAGATCAAGATTATGAAATGGCGACAGCCAGTGTTACTAAGCTTTTACCAAGCTTTGCTTTCTTTCATTACCAATGAGTGTTTGTGATAAGCACTGGTACTGAATCTCGGATCGGAGGACCTCTACGTATTATATACCTTTGTAGGTTTATCAGCAATCGATCTTTAATTGTACAATACAGGTTAAATGCTTTTTACGTTACCTTTCCCTGCGGGAAATTAGGTTGAATGCCATTAGTGGGGAAGACTGGACCTAAAAAGTATGTTCTCCTCTCTCTCTCTCTCTCTCTCTCTCCTCCCTCTCTCTCTCTCCTCTCTCTCTCTCTCTCACTCCTCCTCTCTCTCTCCTCTCTCTCTCTCTCTCCTCCTCTCTCTCCTCTCTCTCTCTCTCTCTCTCTGCCGAGATAAGATACAGTGAAGATAACACCATTTCTGAAGAAAACACTCGTATGCCATGTTACTTCTACACACCATTAACGTTGCAGAGATTCCATATATCGTGATTTCCGAGTCCACAATTTCGACTAGTTCGCCGTAATTTTCTGATTGAATCAATTTTAAACGCTAAGTTGATCTCCTGAGTTACTGGTTTGTCGCGAGAAACTATCTTAAATTCTTGGTGGATAACAGCAATCCAACGGTTGGACCGCCTACCAAGAAAGGGACACTTGATCTTACAGTCCCATCGAAATCAAAAACATTCCGATGACTCTTACCTATCATCTTTAACCACGGCGTCATTGTCAATGAATATTATCTTCTCAGACATACTAGAAACACGATTACGTCAAATTTACTCCTCTCCTTCTGTTATGACCTTTCGAAGTGACAGAAACATTAACGATCGGACGTCATATACACACTATATACCGCAGGTACAGGGTCATGGTGAAGGGTACTGGCAGGAAACATGCTCATTTGTTTCGGCCAGTTAGACTATTTATTGCCCTTGCAAATTCAATATTTCTGACAAGTTTAATTGCGCATATGCCAACTTAAATTATTGCATCGCATGGTTAAAGTGATACACCACAGTAAGTAGGACAGTTTGTTGGGTTTTTTCATTCTGTTCTTTTTTCTGCCAAAAAGAGAATTGCTACTCTGTATTTAAAACTACTAGAACCAATACAATAAAGACCTAGAACACAAATTAAATCACTTTTGTCATTCGCTGATTCTTACTAACATGGTGATGTGTCTGATCAAATTAAAAAGGCTAACCTGCACCCAAGAATTCTGATTAGTCAGTTCAGTTTTGATGGTATTCAAACACATTTTTGTATTTTGATATTTGAGTGTCTAATCTGAATAAATATGTTTAATATGAACTGTTATAAGAACGGCAACACGATAATTAAGAAATACAAATAATGCAGAATAACACAATTTCCAAACATACGCACAGGATTATTTCGAGTCTAGGCTGTAACCATTTTGCAGTTATGGGAGCTAATTATAATGATTATAGATATTAAAATTAATTAATTATGATTATGCACGTTATATGGCCTGTTTGCATGGATCGACAGAAAACATGGTATTTAACATGGATGCAACCGTGACTTAACAAAACGTTTAAAGTTAAAATTTAGTTTATTTGGAATTCTATCAGCAAACGCGCTTTTTACAAGGAGCCAACAAACAACACAAAAATTTTGAATTACTTAATACCATCGGCCGGGCGGAAGAAAAACCCAGAAATAACAGAAACGACACACTTACAATAAGGAATTGATACAGAGGAATAAACAGCAACAGAAAGTTTAAACCCGCTTATTTTTGTGAAAATGGGAAATTTACCTTTTTTATGATAGAATTATCACAAGGACGGCTGTTATTTTGAATTACAAATTTGGGTAATCAGTTGGGTAATTTGTTTACCCTGAACAAAATTTACCCGGTGACCCCTGATTTTTCTCCTTTATTTCGAAACTACACGGGTTAAGGTTCTCTTACGGAAATTTTGAGCAAAAATTAAAGTCTTTTAAATTCGAATCACGAACTATCTTGACTGTAAAACGTCTTTCAAAAAAGTCTTTCAGGAGAAATGCACAGAAAGGAACATTTCAAAATGCAATGGTCATCGTGACGGATGCTGACACAACCACCTTGTATGTTTACCAAACGCACCGGATACGCATATCACGCATCGAAACTACTGTGAAGTGAAAGAGAATTTCAGCTTGAAAAGGCTTTTCTGTTATCAAAGAAGCATTAGTGAAGTAAGTTATCTTTACCTAATTGCTCTTGACCTTACGTAACAGCGATGATGGTAACGACGTCACAGTGAAGTAAGTGTTTGCATTAAATTCTTACATCCCATAAATTAGAGGGATTATACCAAGTATTTGCACTCATAGTGCACACATGATAGCATAGTGGGCAAAATGACTCATAGATATTAATGTAAATAACACCTAAACTCCCGTTGGAGGCAAATAAAATACTGTCCGGGCCACTTAAAACATCTTTCCTCACTTTTATGGTGTCAAACCAACACAAGGATAGCAATGTCCTAGTGGATACGATACTAAATTGTGCCCTAATGTTGAACCCGCCAGGCACCAAACAATGGTGAAACAACGCCCAGCATGCTTTTGATTTGACTGCACCTTTCAAACAAATAATTTATGAGTAACGGGTCATTAAGAGCCCACGTAGGACAAGGGTAGTGTTATATATGCCGGAGGCGTACCAGGTTGCCCGACAAAAATAAACGTTCACCGAGTTTAACCAATCATTTTTTAAACCCCTCAAATACTTGATCTTTTCTTCGCTGTAAAAAAACCCACAAAAATCGCGCAATGTTACTTTCGCTTATGTCATGTACAATAATGTTAATCAAAAAGTCTCCTTAATAAGTGATTTTCTAGTCGTTGCACGGCAAACGGAACATTTTTTTGTTCTGTCCTTACTTTTGTGTTTATGAGAGTTTAAAGTACAGATCTGAGCAAAGGTTATCAGACAGGCATTTTGTTCTGCTTATCTCACCATCGCACCAGCTCTGTACTTAAAGTAAATTATATTACGGGTGAAATTCCCTAAGAAGAGACACACAGGTAAGAATCAATATATATATATATATATATATATATATATATATATATATATATATATATATATATATATATATATATATATATATATATATTATATATATATATATATATCTATTTTTCTAGAAACCGTGACTGTCAAATGTCCTAAGTTAAACAATGCTCTATGGCGCTTGGAGTTACAGAGCGTCTTCTGAAAATGTTAACAGGAGTGGTTTTTATGTCCAAGGATAAGGATTTCCAAAGGACAGAAGTTGCTGCAAAGAAGCAGCGGCGACTATAGGTAGTCAGATTCCATCTAGATGTGTGCAGAAGACATTTATACGATGAGCACATGATGAAGCACAAGGTGTTATGAAATTCCTGAGATATTGTGGGGCTTGTCCATTCATGGCTTTGAAGGTAATCAGTAAAAGTTGTATACAATGCGATGATGAACTGGAGACCAGTGTAGGTGCATAAGTATAGTGGTAATGTGGTTTGAATTGTGCTTCTATTTCAAAATGTCATGATCATGGAGGTTAACCACGGACGGCGCACAAAGTGATGCTAACGCCAGGCAAAGATCATAAGATAAACCTTGTCCTTCCCTAACGACCGTATTCGTCAGCTCTGCTTTGAACTTTGAAATGTGCAGCACAAAATGTAACCGTTACCGTGGCCATTCGAAAACACAACTAATCAGGGAGGCTAACACCACCCGCCATGTATGTTCACCAAACTATCGTCCATGAAACTCATCGAGTACGCATGATACGCAGCACAAAACGCCTGCAGATTAAAAGAGAATGTTCAGCTCGAAAACGCATTTGTTGTTATTATGAAACGAGCGTCGTAATGTGACTGGTCTTTGCTTCTGTCGCCATTGATCTTTAGATAGAATGTTTATAAATTGAAAGACTTAAACATTTGATCAAAACTTCCGTAAGGAAACCTTGAACTAGACACTTTCGAAATCAACAGTATACTACAATGCCCTGTCCGTCGCATTTAAAGTGGTCGATCTAAACCACGTGACTGACCACAAATACACCGTTATGGTTTGTTTACATGTCCTTGTATATGAATTATAACATTAACATCGTAACTTTACACTTAATAAGTAAATTGTGATTTGTATAAAGATCATTATTATACATCTACGCCTGTAACCTATGGAGTTTCGTCGTACAGTAAGTTTCGCTATCAGAGGACGCTGAGTCCAGTAACTTTGACGCGGAGTACGAAAACTTTAGGTGTTATTGGACGCTCTTTGACCTTTGACCTCAAAACACCCTTACGTCAACACGGGGAAAAAGAAGATAATATTTTACATTTTTACAAAAATATATACTTCTTAACATTCAGTACTTCACAAAGTAAATCATGGTCAGTCCAAAACCGGTGAATTTGAGTGAAATTATGCTGCTGACGTAAAATTTCTACCACGCGCACTGCGCAGCGCGGGTTGAAATTTCGTTCTGTGCGCTTAGCGGACGCGCTGAACGCGTTCCCAGTCTGCTCGCGATCGCTCAGTGCAGTGCGCGAGAAGCATAAAAAAACGCCTAAATTTCGACTTTTTTCAGGTAAAGTTGGACTAAAAAGGTGTATAATAATAAGGTTATTCACAAAATACCGGGATTTATGTCCTCGTACATCGTACGCTATGGTATTGTCCGAGACGCTTTGGTCTCCTGGGTCTCGACCCCTGGGTCTCGGACAATACCTCCGCTGCACGATGTCCGAGTACATCGTACACTTCAGTATTGTCCTCGACGTTACGCGTCTCGGACAATACCTCCGCTGCACGATGTACTCGGACATAAATCCCATATTTTGTGAATAATCTTATAGAATCAATCACAAAACAAAATGAAGCACTTGTGGGCCAAGTTTAGACACTTCCCCCCAATATCTCCCGCTTTGCAAAACTTTTACTGAGGGCGTGACAAATCGTCGCGTACTGCACAATTTTTTTGGGCCACGTTGTCTTTCGTGTGGGAAATTTTACTAAATTTTGACGGTTTTCTTGGGTTGGTTGATAATATAATGGTAATAACGGACACCGCCCTGACCATTCATCTTTATTTATGGGCAAGGGCGAGAGGAAAGTAAGAATTCACGGGTGAGGCTTGATGAGCCCGTTAATTTGGTCAGGCGTCGCCCATTATTTCTATAATATTAATCATTTACGAACATGAAAAATTCTAAATGACCGCTATCCTTGCATTATCTCCAAGGAAGAAATTAAATTTCGATGTTTACAAAAATAAGTTTGTAAAAACTTGCGAAATCAAGTTACTCCATGAGCTTCAGAAGAGCTCCGACAAGTAGTAGACCAAAAAGCTATCGTTAAGTTTGAAATTGAAACATCTGTCCTCGAGCCGAATTCTACATTAAAGAAATAACGATTTTTGGATGTATGTTAATAATATTAAGTATTGCACTCACTGTACACTCGATATATAGAGTAGCGAATTTGGCCAAAAATGCGGAACTACTCATAATACCTTTAACCCTTTGGGGCTGTAAAATACTGACCAGGCAACCAACAAACAAAACATATTTCTCGCCTATTCGATGGCAAACAAATTATATTGGCATTCCTCGAAAACCGATGTTGAATCGTGTCATCATCGTGTCAGTCTTCTTTTGAAGAACCCGCACTGCAGCATAATACCTTTTGAGGCAAATAAAATACTGTCCAGGCCACTCGAAAATCTTTCCTCGCTTTTATGGTATGTAAAACAATACTTGAATGGCAATGCCCTAGTCGAAATACGACGCTAATTGTGCCCTAATGTTGAACCCGCCAGCCACGGAATACTAAATAAACAATGCCCAGCATGGAAATAGCTTATATGACAGACAATTTTATCATGCTTTTAATTTGACTGCACCTTTCAAACAAACGATTTATGAAAGGGGGCTCTTTAAGAAGCCCACGTATGACAAGTGTAGTCTAATAAATGCATGGGGCGTAAATATAAAATCCCAGGTTCCTTGAAACGGGGAAAAAATATACGTTTACCGAGTTCAACGAATCCTTTTTTTAAACCCCTCAAATACTCGATCTTTTTATCGCTGTAGGAAATATCACAAAAATCACGCAATTTCAATCTTCCTTTTGTCATGTAAAATTAATAGTTATTCAAAACATCTCCTTAAACACCTATTTATCTGGACTTCTCATGATAAAGGAAACAGTCATTTTTTCTTCTGTGCTTACATTTTTGTTTATGAGAGTTTAAAGTACAGATCTTGGCAAAGGTTATCAGTCGGCCATTTTGTTTTGCTGATCTCGCCATTACAGCAACTCTACTTGAAGTGAACAATATTACTCGTGAATTCCCTTAAGAAGAGACGCACAGGTAAGAATCTATCTATCTATCTTTCTAGCAAACTTGACCGCCAATTGTCCAAATTTAAACAATGCTCAGTGACGCTTAGAGTTATACTGAGCATCTTTTGAAAATGTTAACATAGGGAGAGGTTTTTATGTCCAAGGGTAAAGATTTCCAAAGGACAGGATTTGCTGCAGAGAAGGAGCGGTGACGTAGGTAGTCAGATTCCATCTAGGTGTGTGCAGAAGGCATTTGTAAGATGAGCGAAGAACACATGATCAAGCACAATGTGTTATTAAATTCCTGAGATATTGTGGGGCTTGTCCATTCATGGCTAGTTCATCAGCAAAAGTTTGTATATAATGCGAGGATGAACTGGAAACCAGTGAAGGTGCATAAGTACAGGGGTAATATGGTTTGAATTGTACTTCAATTTCAAAATGGCATGATCATGGAGGTTAAACCATTGATGGCGAACAAAGTGATGCTAGCGCCAGGCAAAGATCATAGGGCAGCCTCGATTTGTTTGTTGATCATCCTTGTCTTTTCCTAATGTGCGCATTTGTCAGCTCTGCTTTTAACTTTGAAATGTGCAGCACAAAGCGTTACTGTGATTATTCAGAAACGCCACAAATCAGGGAGGCTAACACCACCCGCCGTGTATGTTCACCAAACTATTGTCAATTAAACTCATCGAGTTCGCATGATACGCAGCACGAAACGTCTGTAGATTAAAAGAGAATGTTCAGCTCGAAAAAGCGTTTATTGTTATTATTAAACGACCGTCGTAATGTGATTGGTCTTTGTTTCTGTCGCCATTGACCTTAAGATGGAATGTCTATAAACTGAAAGACTTGAACATTTGCTGAAAACTTCCGTAAGGAAACCTTCAACTAGATACTTTCGAAATCAACTTTATACTACCCTGCCATGTCTGTCGCATTTAAATTGGTCGAGCTGAACCATGTGACTGACCACAAATACACAGTATGGTATGTTGACATGTCCTTGAATATGAATTATAAAATTAACATCGTAACTTTACACTTAATATGTAAATTATGATTTGAAAAAAGATCAGAATCAATCACAAAATAAAATGAAGCACTTGTGGGACAAGTTTACACATTAACCCAAAAATCTTTCGATTTGCAAGGCGTGACAGTGCGTCGCGTATTGCACAAGTTTTGGGGCCCTATTGTCTTTCCGTGGGAAATTTTAGTAAATTTTCACGGTTTTCTTGACTTCGTTGATAATATAATGGGCATAACGGACACCACCCTGACCATTCACCTTTATTTATGGGCAAGGGCGAGAGGAAAGCCAAAAATTAACGGGCGACTCTTGCCGAGCCCGCTAATTTTGGTCAGGACGTCGCCCATTATTACTCATTTCGACAAGCAAAATTCCAAATGACCGCTATCTTTGTATTATTCCCAAGGGGAAATTAAACTTTCGATGTTTACAAAAATAAGTTTGTAAAAAACTTAAGTTACTCCATGAGCTTCAGAAGAGCTCGGACAAGTAGTAGACCAAAAAGCTATCGTTAAGTTTCAAATTGAAACATCTGTCCTCGAGCCGAATTCTACATTAAAAAAATAACGATTTTTGGATGTATGTTAATAATATTAAGTATTGCACTCACTGTACACTCGGTACAGAGAGTAGCAACTTTGGACAAAAAATTAGGGAACTACTCATAATACCTTTAACCCTTGGGGGCTGTAAAATACTGACCAGGCAACCAACAAACAAAACATATTTCTCGCCTATTCGATGGCAAACAAATTATATTGGCATTCCTCGATAACCGATGTTGAATCGTGTCATCATCGTGTCAGTCTTCTTTTGCAGAACCCGCACTGCAGCATACTACCTTTGAAGGCAAATAAAATACTGTCCAGGCCACTCAAAAAATCTTTCCTCGCTTTTATGGTATCTAAAACAATACTTGAATGGCAATGCCCTAGTCGAAATACGATGCTAAATTGTGCCCCAATGTTGAACCCTCCAGGCACCAAATACTAGATAAAACAATGCCCAGCATTGAAATAGCTTATATGACAGACATTTTATCATGCTTTTAATTTGACTGCACCTTTCAAACAAATGATTTATGAAAGAGGGCTCATTAAGAAGCCCACGTACGACAAGTGTAGTGTAATAAATGCATGGGGCGTAAATATAAAATCCCAGGTTCCTGGAAACAGGGAAAAAATATACGTTTACCGAGTTCAACGAATCCTTTTTTTAAACCCCTCAAATACTCGATCTTTTTATCGCTGTAGGAAATATCACAAAAATCACGCAATTTCACTCTTCCTCTTGTCATGTAAAATTAATAGTTATTCAAATATCTCCTTAAAACACCTATTTATCTGGACTTCTCATGATAAAGGAAACAGCTATTTTTTCTTCTGTGCTTACATTTTTGTTTATGAGAGTTTAAAGTACAGATCTTGGCAAAGGTTATCAGTCGGCCATTTTGTTTTGCTGATTTCGCCATTACAGCAACTCTACTTGAAGTGAACAATATTACACGTGAATTCCCTAAGAAGAGACGCACAGGTAAGAATCTATCTATCTATCTTTCTAGCAAACTTGACCGCCATTTTTCAAGATCTCAGTGACGCTTAGAGTTATACTGAGCATCTTTTGAAACTGTTAACATAGGGAGAGGTTTTTATGTCCAAAGTTAAGGATTTCTAAAGGCCAGGATTTGCTGCAGAGAAGGAGCGGTGACCGTAGGTAGTCAGATTCCATCTAGGTGTGTGCAGAAAACATTTGTCAAATGAGCGAAGATCACATGATGAAGCACATGGTGTTATAAAGTCCTGAGATATCGTGAGGCTTGTCCATTCATGGCTAGGTAATCAGCAAAAGTTTCTATATAATGCGATGATGAACTGGAAACCAGTGAAGACGGCAGCAGATTGTGATCGTAAGCAATCGTAAGTTAGAGCCTTCTACTGTTTGTAGCTTTATGGCTTTTTTGTAGGCAGTGATGTAGATGATAGGCCGTCACCGGTAAAATACGCCAGGTTACACCACAGGGGGCTGTCTACATGTCCGTCCCCAGGGGTGGGTAGGTGTTTCGTTGTATCGCTAATAAAGATATTCTACCAACCTTTGGTGTTTCGGTCTTAACTTAGCACTGCCCTTGACAATCTTGCGTATACGTTTTATCAACATGCTGCGTCTATTATCTGATGAGTTTGAGTGCCTAATTAGCCAAAGTAATCAAGGGTAAATTACTAATCTGTGGACGCTCTCACCAGATTATCACCGGATTAAATTTGACAAAGTCAATAACGAACGCACCAGCAAGTCTTCAGTTATACCTTGCTGGTGCGTTCGTTATTGACTTTGTCAAATTTAATCCGGTGATAATCTGGTGAGAGCGTCCACAGATTAGTAATTTACCCTTGATTACTTTGGCTAATTAGGCACTCAAACTCATCAGATAATACACGCAGCATGTTGATAAAACGTATACGCAAGATTGTCAAGGGCAGTGCTAAGTTAAGACCGAAACACCAAAGGTTGGTAGAATATATCTTTATTAGCGATACAACGAAACACCTACCCACCCCTGGGGACGGACATGTAGACAGCCCCCTGTAAAATACGCCAGGTTACACGCAGCTTGCAACCGGTTATAAGACGCATGGGGAAAAATTACAAGAAGACATGCAAAAAGACCTTGTGAATTTGAAAAATAAATCTTTACCCTTTTCGTATTTTCAGTGTAAGTTGAGGTATTAGGAAACAAATCACAGAAAACGGTGAAAAAATTTTGAGTAAAACTGATCTAAAACGTTACGATCCCAAGTTAGACCTTGGTATGGAACGGCATGACCCGAAGTATAGTAAGCGCAGGTGCATATCCGGTTACCTCGGATAGGTAACCTCGGACAAACGTCGACAACCGTTCGTAAAATGCAAATGGCATGTGACTGAGATGTAGTGGAAAAGTTGTCCATAAAGTTTCATAGATGAGCATGCATATTTGAATACAATACACGCTGCTTTTCACGATATGTAAGCCAGAAACCTCAACAAAAGGAAACTACTCGTAATCTGTAGTAAATGGTCAGCCAAGTATTTTGAAATACATTTGTAAAGAAAGTTAAGGTGAAGTACTACGAATTACGTCAAAATTAAGTTGTGGTGTCATTTTCTTGAAACTTTGCACAAATATTCTTGGAAGTTGTGCAAGTGCAAAGATCAAATAAAAAATGGGGGTCACCACGCTTGTTTCCATGGAAACGGACGTTAAAATGGCGTCGTTAGAAATAATAAAAATGATATAATTCACTTAAACTAAAGAAAGCAATCATAAAACGCTTAGCAAATGAGTTAATTTTAATAAATACCAAGACTTAAGATCCATATCTATCGAATGTATAGTTTTCATGATGTTTGTCAAAAACTTTTAACATAATATCGATTACAAATGACGATATCGAAATTATATCACTACATTATTTTCGAACTTTCTTCCTGTCGCTTTGAATGGTGTCATTTTGATCAAACTTGGCGAATAAACTCCTGACATAATACCATTTAGTTTACACTTTTAATAAAAGGGTGTCACCACGCTACTTTTTACAATATCTCCAGGTGAATGGGTAATTTGCGCCATATAAATGGGAGAGAAATGTTAATTTTTCGCTCATATTGAATAAAAACCAGCTTCATAGGGGTCAAAATACGACAAGGTTATAGGTCACAGGCATTTCTAAGACACTGGGTCAAAAAATTAGGTAAAAGCGCAATTTCAACAATGACAGGTGATGTTAAATACATGCGCTACAAAATAACCCATTTGCGGCAGGCTGGAGTTAAATCTGTGCAGAAACGTTCTAAAGCGTGTGCGCGTCCGAATTCGTCGCCCTTCACCTTAATTAGGCTGATGAGTCCCCCAGGACAGCTGTGCAGGGCAGCGGCCGTCGTCGATGAGTGTGGATGATCGATCAAACAACGCAATGTTGACGTAGCCAGTGACAGTGGTAACGATGTGATCAACGCTGGAATTTCAAGTCCACTCAGCTCAACTAAATTGAATCAACTGATATAAACAATGACAAAACTTGTCACAATGCCAAAGGTACAAATGTAATTCCTCAAAATGTGAGAGAAAAGATTTAGTTTCGATGTCTGAAGGAAGGAATGAAATTTTGATTGCCTTCCAAACGACTTGACTCTCAATGTTCATAACTTTTACAGGACCACGTTCAAAACGGTTCTTTTCACTGTTTCAGGACCACCAATCACTCCAAAAAGAAAATGCCGTTTCTTGCGTGTTCATTACATGTGTCTTATGGTGTACCTTGTATGTGGCTGTGTATGCGTACATGCTTTTTTTAGGTACAGAACGGTGATTAAAAGTTTAGTGATATGTCAGTACGCTTTGTTAGTTGTGCTCCGCAGGGATCAAGATCGCCCAGGCCGCAATTTGAATTTTAGTAATCATGATTGGCAGCATACATTAACATTTAGAACAGAAGTCAAATGGACGTTCTGGAGCCACACTTCGTGAAAATACGCGCTCTCTGTATTAAATAACAGTAATGTTTTGTCGACATAAAGGCAGTCGCTTATACATTCACAGGTGTCATGTATGAGATTGGACGGAAATTAACGCCGTTCACACGTCAAATTTCTGATAATCTGGGAGCGAATCGAGTGCGTCTTACCCATAGTGTGGCTCTTCCACATCTGCACAGTCTACCATAATCCCCCTTTGTAGAGGAATTTGAGGCAAATAAAATACTGTCCAGGCCACTCAAAAAATCTTTCCTCGCTTTTATGGTATCTAAAACAATACTTGAATGGCAATGCCCTAGTCGAAATAGGATGCTAAATTGTGCATAATGTTGAACCCGCCAGGCACGAAATACTAGATAACACAATGCCCAGCATCATGAGCATAGAAATAGCTTATGTGACAGACATTTTTATCATGCTTTCAATTTGACTGCACCTTTGAAACAAAAGATTTATGAAAGATGGCTCAATAAGAAGCCCACATACGACAAGTCTAGTGTAATAAATGCATGGGGCGTACATTTAAAATCCCAGGTTTCTGAAAAGAGGGAAAAAATATACGTTTACCGAGTTCAACGAATACTTTTTTTAAACCCCTCAAATACTTGATTTTTTATCGCTGTAGGAAATATCACAAAAATCAAGCAATTTCACTCTTCCTCTTGTCACGCAAAATAAATATCTCCTTAAAACACCTATTTATCTGGACTTCTCATGATAAAGGAAACAGCTATTATTTCTTCTGTGCTTACATTTTTGTTTATGAGAGTTTAAAGTACAGATTTTGGCAAAAGTTATCAGGCAGCCATTTTGTTTTGCTTATCTCGCCATTACAGCAACTCTACTTGAAGTGAACAATATTTCTCGTAAATTCCCTTAGATAAGACGCACAGGTAATTTTTATCTATCTGTCTTTCCAGCAAACTTGACCGCCAATTGTCCAAATTTGAACAATGCTCAGTGACTCTTAGAGTTGTACTGAGCATCTTTTGAAAATGTTTACATAGGGAAAGGTTTTTATGTCCAAGGGTAAAGATTTCCAAAGGACAGGATTTGCTACTAGAGAGAAGGAGCGGTGACGTCAGATTCCATAGGTGTGTGCAGAATGTCAGATGAGCGAAGAAACATGATGAAGCACAATGTGATATTAAATTCCTGAGATATTGTGGGGCTTGTCCATTCACGGCTAGGTAATCAGCAAAAGTTTGAACATAATGAGATGATGAACTGGAAAACAGTGAAGGTGCACAGTTACAGGGGTAATATGGTTTGAATTTTGCTACAATTTCAAAATGGCATGATCATGGAGGTTAAACCATTGATGGCGAACATGTGATGCTAGCGCCAGGCAAAGATAGTAGGGCAGCCTCGATTTGATTGTTGGTCACCCTTGTCTTTTCCTAATGTGCGCATTCGTCAGCTCTGCTTTTAACTTTGAAATGTGCAGCACAAAACGTTACTGTGATTATTCAGAAACGCCACAAATGTTAACACCACATGCCGTGTATGTTCACCAAACTAATGCCAATTAAACTTATCCAGTTCGCATGATACGCAGCACGAAACGTCTGTAGACTAAAAGAGAATGTTCAGCTCGAAAAAGCGTTTATTGTTATTATTAAACGACCGTCGTAATGTGACTGGTCTTTGTTTCTGTCGCCATTGAAATGTCTATAAACTGAAAGACTTGAACATTTGCTGAAAACTTCCGTAAGGAAACCTTCAACTAGATACTTTCGAAATCAACTTTATACTACCCTGCCATGTCTGTCGCATTTAAATTGGTCGAGCTGAACCATGTGACTGACCACAAATACACAGTATGGTATGTTGACATGTCCTTGAATATGAATTATAAAATTAACATCGTAACTTTACACTTAATATGTAAATTGTGATTTGAAAAAAGATAGGAATCAATCACAAAATAACATGAAGCACTTGTGGGCCAAGTTTACTCACTTCCCCAAAAAATCTTCCGATTTGCAAGGCGTGACAGTGCGTCGCGTATTGCACAAGTTTTGGGGCCCCATTGTCTTTCGCGTGGGAAATTTTAGTAAATTTTTACGGTTTTCTTGACTTCGTTGATAATATAATGGGCATAACGGACACCACCCTGACCATTCACCTTTATTTATGGGCAAGGGCGAGAGGAAAGCCAAAAATTAACGGGCGACGCTTGCCGAGCCCGCTAATTTTGGTCAGGACGTCGCCCATTATTACTCATTTCGACAAGCAAAATTCCAAATGACCGCTATCTTTGTATTATTCCCAAGGGGAAATTAAACTTTCGATGTTTACAAAAATAAGTTTGTAA
This sequence comes from Ptychodera flava, assembly GCF_041260155.1. Taxonomy (NCBI): domain Eukaryota; kingdom Metazoa; phylum Hemichordata; class Enteropneusta; family Ptychoderidae; genus Ptychodera; species Ptychodera flava. Next base: position 47,859,726 of record NC_091931.1, on the reverse strand, counting down.
AAAACTTAAGTTACTCCATGAGCTTCAGAAGAGCTCCGACAAGTAGTAGACCAAATAGCTATCGTTAAATTTGAAATTGAAACATCTGTCCTCGAGCCGAATTCTATATTAAAAAATAACGATTTTTTTTATGTATGTTAATAATATTAAGTATTGCACTCACTGTACACTCGGTATATAGAGTAGCGAATTTGGCCAAAAATGCGGAACTACTCATAATACCTTTAACCCTTGGGGGCTGTAAAATACTGACCAGGCAACCAACAAACAAAAGATATTTCTCGCCTATTCGATGGCAAACAAATTATATTGGCATTCCTCGAAAACCGATGCTGAATCGTGTCATGAGATTGCCAGTCTTCTTTTGCAGAACCCGCACTGCAGCATAATCCCTTTTGAGGGAAATAAAGTACTGTGCAGGCCACTCAAAAAATCTTTCCTCGCTTTTATGGTATCTAAAACAATACTTGAATGACAATGCCCTAGTCGAAATACGATGCTAAATTGTGCCCTAATTTTGAACGCGCCAGGCACCAAATACTATAATGCCTAGTATGGAAATAGCTTATATGACAGACATTTTTATCATGCTTTTAATTTGACTGCACCTTTCAAACAAATTATTTATGAAGAGGGCTCATTAAGAAGCCCACTTACGACAAGTGTACTGTAATAAATGCATGGGGCGTAAATATAAAACCCCAGGTTTCTGGAAAAAGGGAAAAAATATACGTTTACCGAGTTCAACGAATCCTTTTTTTAAACCCCTCAAATACTCTATCTTTTTATCGCTTTAGGAAATATCACAAAAATCACACAATTTCACTCTTCCTCTTCTCAAGTAAAATTAATAAATATTGAAATATCTCCTTAAAACACCTATTTATCTTGACTTCTCATGATAAAGCAAACAGCTATTTTTTCTTCTGTCCTTACATTTTTGTTTATGAGAGTTTAAAGTACAGATCTTGGCAAAGGTTATCAGTCGGCCATTTTGCTTTGCTGATCTCGCCATTACAGCAATTCTACTTGAAGTGAAAAATATTACTCGTGAATTCCCTAAGATAAGACGCAAATTTGGCAAAATATTGGGGAACCACTGATAATATCTTTAACCCTTGGGGGCTGTAAAATACTGACCAGGCAACCAACAAACAAAACATATTTCTCGCCTATTCGATGGCAAACAAATTATATTGGCATTCCTCGAAAACCGATGTTGAATCGTGTCATGAGATTGCCAGTCGTCTTTTGAAGAACCCGTACTGCTGCATAATTCCTTTTGAGGCAAATAAAATACTGTCCAGACCACTCAAAAAACCTTTCCGCACTTTTATGGTATCAAAATCAATACTTGAATGGCAATGCCCTAGTCGAAATACGATGCTAAATTGTACCCTAATGTTGAACCCGCCAGGCACCAAACAGTAAATAAAACAATGCCTAGCATTGAAATAGCTTATATGACAGACATTTTTCTCATAGCATTGCCTTTAATTTGACTGCACCTTTCAAACAAATAATTTATGAAAGATGGCTCATTAAGAAGCCCACTTACGACAAGTGTTGTGTAATAAATGCATGGGGCGTAAATATAAAATCCCAGGTTTCTGGAAACAGTGAAAAATATACGTTTACCGAGTGCAACGAATCCTTTTTTTAAACCCCTCAAATACTTTCCATTTAATCGCTGATTAACGATCATAGGGTAGCCCCTCCCCCCAAAAAAATATATCCAATTTGCAAGGCGTGACAGTGCGTCGCGTATTGCGCACGTTTTGAGGACCCCGTTGGTTTTCTGAGCGGAAATTTTAGTAAATTTTGCGGCTGACTCGCAGCGTGTTTGCAAGGATATATCTAATTGGTCGATTGTCACTATTCACAGCAACTTAGGGAGTTTCTTTGTATTGTTTTAATTATATGGTAAGATTCAGCCAACCAATAGGATAACAGCTTCGAAATCGCTGCAAGTCGCCCCAAATTTTGACGGTTTTCTGGGGTTCGTTGATAATGTAATAGGACAACGGACACCGCAGTGACCATTCACCTTCATTTATGGGCAAGGGCGAGAGGAAAGCCAAAAATTAACTGGCTACGCTTGCCGAGCCCGTTAATTTTGATCCGTTCATTTGTGAACATTTTCAAGCCTCATCGGAAGTTGTTTGATCAAGTTCATATCTGCTGTCAACTCTCCACTCGCTAGAAATTCTTGGTAAGTCAAGTCTTATGATGATTGTTCATTTCCATATGCTGCTGCTACGTTTTGGAATGGCCTGAACGTGGAAACTAATATCGGCAAGAAATTCCTTTAACTTGTTGACAGACACTTCCATAAGGGGTCTGAACTACACAATTAAAGTGAGTCACAGCTGTATGAAGAATATGGCAAGTATAATCAAATCGCATAATAAGAGGGTAATCTCCGGAGATCAGCGTAAGGATCAAACAGCTGATTGTAATTGCCGGGTCAAGTCAGCATGCTCCTTAAAGGGTAACAATCAAGTCAAAGGCGTGGTTTAAAAAGCAAAAGTATCAACGAAGGACAACACGGAGAAGGTTTACATCAGCCTCACTGATAACATCTTCAAGACGCACTTAAGTAGCCACGCATGCAATAGTTCTGTAACGAGAAATGCAAAAACAGGAGAGAGTTGTCAAAGTTTGTATTGAACTTAAAAATAAGGACCTTGCAAGTATTTGACATTTCATGGTTAATTATTGACAAAGGATCGAGCTACTGTAATATAAGCAAGCGATGTAATCTTTGTATATTATTATAAAATGAATGGGAAGGTATCGACACAAACATAAATCATTTTAATGATCGATATTAAAGTAACTACATTTCATTGTTTGCACTGTCGAGTGTGACTATTGTTGCTATTTGCATTTGCCGCGAAAGTAGCTAAAAGAGTAGTCTAAGAACGAAAATAAAAAAACAAGTTAGAATATCTCTGCAACTGTCATTTGTACGTTTTACTGTAAAAGTGGTAAAATGAATGGACGCACTTAGACCACTCTGTAGAAAGTAGGGCAATATTATGAAAAAGGAACGTACATGTATTTTTAACTTCCTCAACAAAAGCCAAAAAACAGTATAAACACAATTGGAACTAAGTTGAGATAATTGGATTCTCATATTTGCAAATTTCTCAAAAGCGTTAGGTGCTATATAGCTGAATGTTGCAATATCGCACATTACCCATAAAAACAAGTATGTAATATAAAAAGAAAAGCAGATGAGATAACATTTGTAGATTAAAATCGACATTACTTCACCATCCAATTATCCCAAATTAGTTCCAATCGTGTCTTTATGATAGCATTTTTCTTGTTTTCATTTCTTTATATCAAAAAGGAATAACTGTTGGACGTGTTTTGCCACGGATTCTGGAGAATTGATTTTACAATTTCATCTCTACAACGTTGTTTCGAGAGTCGCGAGACTCACTCGTCAGGAGACTAAACTGGAGTGAATATACATCTTAATGGGGTACACATTGCTGATTACGCAGATGCTGGAATGTTGGTTGAGATTTACAGTTGCTGCATAAAATATATTGCGAGAGGACTGATTTACTTAGCGGGTGTGTTTGGAAGTTACTAGTTGTTGCATAACAATGTCTTGCTTCTGTGACAGCATGAGGACACAAGTTCATTTCTTTTATTGAGCGTGGAACATTCTGGGTGGCGGATGATAATAAATTTTTCTGTTAAACAAAGGTTGCACCGCTTGTTAGTACTGTCATATGGCTTGGCTTTGGCTAGGACCTTCCATGAGATAGTGTGCGTGATATTGTTGTCCTTTAGCGTCCAAATGTGTTAACTGAGTTCGGTGGAGTTTCTGGAGCGTACATGTCGGAATGATGTGATCTTGTCTCTGCATCTCGTCTTGAAGTCGTTCTCTGTTAGCCCAACGTACGTTTCGGAGGTGTTGTTGTCTGAGCGTGCGATTGTGGTTTGGTAGACAATGGACGCTTGAAGACAGTTACCGTCGAGTGGGCATGTGTCTTTTTGTCGGCAGTTGCATTTCTTGTTGTTGTTGGTCTCGGTGGTATTGTTGTTGCGATGTGGTCTCAAAATGCGTTTGTTGTGGTTGTCGGTATATATCTTTCTTTACTTTGGTATTGAGCTTTTTGTATCGGACAAGTCGAACCGCATATATATATATTATAATATATATATATATATATATATATATATATATATATATATATATATATATATATATATTTATATAATATATAGAATGTATACATAATGGATATATATATATATATATATATATATATATATATATATATATATATATATATATATATATATATATATATATATATATACTTTGTTCTTTTCAGAGGGTCCTGTGATTTTATAGTGAACGACCGTTGCATTTATTACACTATACTTGTAGTGCGTTGGCTTCTCAGTGACCTATTGTCATAAATACTTTCTTTGAAATGTTCACTATAATTTAAAGCACGATAAATTAAAGATTTTATTATTTAAACTAGCTAGCAATTTTAAGGCACGATTCAACATCGGTTTTCCATTCGAGTTATGCCAATGTATTTTATTTGCCATAGATTTCAATCTGTATTTCAATGTAGAAGTAAATTCCATCGCTAAAATATTGTGGCTGCTACCTGTACATAGAGACATTGTATTGACAAGAACATCATAAGTTTTCCGTAGTCAATTTATGTGTAAGTCTGCGTAACGTAGCTCAAATATTTATTATAATACTATTATCGGTATTGAAACTTGGAATGAAATATTTTAGTAAATGTATCTGAAATAAGTCTGACGTTAAGACACATCCTACATAGAGTAAAAATAGTTTAAATTAAAACATTAAATATTTTGCATGATATTGGCCTATGTAGAAGGTGTAGGCTAAGTCTTGCCTCGTAGGTTGTAAATGTTTCCTAATTTTTGTAACAGAAAGTTTTAATATTACCCTTTCAAATGAAAATAGTGTATCTATTTTAAATAGATCTTACTTTGATAAAGATTCACCTTGGAGAAAATATTATCTGTATCAACTATCTATGTTCTGTGTCATTGGGCCTCCAATCTTAAGGTTCATTCTAATCTATGTCTCATATATAAACACACCTAAAATTGTTTTAGAAATGTGTTGATATTGACACTGAAATATACATAGTGCAATTAATGTATGATCCTTAATAACTCTGACTTTAATACACATCCGTTATGGAGACTGGTACTTCGCATGCATTTTGTACAATACATTTTTAATGATAAGTAAATCTCATTGAGAACAAAATTTCTGTCAGTAGAGCATAATATATGTTGTATGGGTTGACGGAATGTGTAAGGTCTAAGTTAAGCCATGTCTCGATCTCGTAGGTAAACAATCCCCAAATTCTTATTAAGAGTCTATTTCTATTGAAACTTGAGCTGAGTAACGTGTACTCAATTTATTATCCTAAATAGATCTTACTTTGATACAGATCAACCTTGGAGGCAAAAAAAATCGTTGTGTCAAGTATCATATATTTCGCATTCATATATGGGTCCATGTATAAGCTGTAAGCTTAGCCAATTATAACCGTTTGCATGTGATTTTACTTCAGCAATAGCATGGGAAAAATCCTGTAATTCCTACTTTGTTGGTAAAATCTTATGTAAGACAGTCTGTAAAGACTTGCCAAAAGAAGGAAAATAAGACAGAAAATACAGGTATTTGTGTTCTGACTAGAGCATACTGAAGTTCAGAAGTTGAATCACCTGTATCGTTTTTGAAATTTAGGGGTGTCGGAGGGTTTCTAATTAAAACATTTGCTCATAGCAGTTTAGAGTGAAAACTGAAAGCAGTTTGCAAAGTGTACTCATCTTTACGAATTCTGCAATTTATACTTAAACACATGCTCAATACCCTATTCTTCCCTGTTCTCTCTATGAGATATTAATATCGGAAAACAAAATGCACTTAAATTTCATACAGTGACATATTTTACAAGGGAAAATGACAATATAATTTTAATTCTCATTAATGCACCTGTAATAATGTGATAGTTTTGTGAAAGTTTCTGTGCCTAAAATGGCAATGGGGGAAAACCAGGTAAAACTTTACATTCAATTCCTCGGAATATGAATATATATATATATATATATATATATATATATATATATATATATATATATATATATATATATATATATATATATATATATATATATATATATATATATATAGATAGATAGATACATAGATACATAGATACATAGATACATAGATAGATAGATAGATAGATAGATAAGATAGATAGATAGATAGATAGATAGATAGATAGATAGATATAATTTTTTACCGTTTCCTTAATGCTTTGCTCCCTCTAGGCATCATTTTTGGCAAGCTTGAATAGAAGTTGTCTGGTTGTTTTCTTTCCATGAGAGGTCAGCCATTGAGGTCCTCAAAACAATACACACCTTAGGCCAAAGAAACTGGCTGGCCCTTAACATTTGAGACTCTTGACGCAGCACATTCGCCCATGCAATATTTTTGTCAAGTTATATCAATTTCCGTCGCTCCTATTTGTCCAAAGTTGGCATGAAGAATGCAATATGACAGATGTTTGCTCTGTACAGCCTCAGAAACTTACTTGTTATTTATTTTTCGTCTACATCTTTTTCCTGAGTACATGATCACTTCTAGTTTGTGTCAAGAAAACAAAATTCTCAAAGAAAATTTTAAAATATAAGCCAATCAAATGTTTCTTTATAAATAAACCTATCACTTTTCATTTAACAATAAACCCCCTTGGTTTATAATCGACGACGGCAGTATGACGTGCATAGCTCAGCAAACGCCGTTGATTTCGGAAATTTTAACTTTGAAAATCAAACGGGTTACCTCGTCAAGGAAAATACTGCTGTAAACAGTTCGTTTAACTCTTTCTCTACTCGGCTATTTATTTCAAATGTTTTGGACTCACAACATTCGATAAACGTTATCAAGATTTCTGTTGTTTCTTTGCTGCTGTTATGTTTTCTTGTTTTTGTTTCCCAACAAAATTGATAAAACAGCGAGATTATAATCAAGAGCTGTCGGCAACGTGTTCACTTTACAGTATGTATCAGTGTTGCCCTCGGGGGGGATGGCGGGGATGGTAGTTGCCATAATATTCAACGAGACTTATTCAGTACTTACTTGGATTTTTATGGTTCTCTGAAATATGTTTCTTCATCGTTTTAAATATATTTGATATGAAGATAAGTTTGAGCGATAAGCTTATGAAGTAAAGGAAATGCTATTTTCTTCAACATGAGCTATGGCCGACAGTACTTTTTACGTGAAAGTAGATAATTTATATACATTTTCTGAACAAGGAAAATAACGAAATCAATATTGCAACAAAATTTTATATATAATCAATGTTAACGTAAAATTAACGTTAATGGAAGATTTTTGAAGAATAATTTTTGATACAAATGAAATTGAAAAATGGAATAGACAGTGTTAATTTAAATTTAATAAAATGAATGTGTTTGTTAATAATAGCTAAAAGTCACACCATAAGCAAAATTACATAGCTTTAACTGGAGATTTCCTTTTGAGTACAACAGAATATATAATTAGTGGCATCTTAGAAAGAAAATTGACCTTACGATTATAAAATATCATACAGTAGTATATTGAAAATAAGTCTGTCCAGGCCCAGATCATTTCCATAGTCATTTTTCTGCACGAGTGTTATTAATTCAGTCCAACATTTGACCTTCTCTGCTTTGCTTTGCTTTCCGTTTATCAAATGTATACTCAGCTTCATGGCTGCCGATTAACTTGAAACTCCGTTTTAACCGTATGGCCGAAATTTACAGAGCAACTCACAATCTAACCCCTGACTACATAATCAGTATGTTCAACAATTATATCCCTTCCAGATCACTGCGTTCTTCCAATCAGAACCTCCTTAAAATTCCCAAAGAACGTAGAATTCCTTAATCAAAACACCTTGTCTGTTGCAGGTGTAGACGAATATAGCAATCTCCCAAAAGCCATCAGGGACTGCGAGTCACTGACTAGTTTTAAGAAATCTTATGATAACTTTTGTATTTTATATACTTGTCTGATGCCTCTTTGTAGTGTTTTTTTCTGCTATTTTTACTTCTGTGTTTTTTGTGTTCAAGTTTGTGCTGTAATGTAATTTTCTTTTATCTGTTCGACCTCCATGAAAAGAGGTTTTTTAACCTATGGAGTTATCGAGTTTAAATACAGATTAATAATAATAAAAGATAATAATAAATAGTACTGACAGCAGCAATAATTTAAGCAAATTCTTCAAATACCTTAGTTGTAAGATCAATTATTTGATATCGTAATGAAATTAAGAGCTAACTTGTCTGTTTGTGTGTTTTAACGATTGCTTTTTTTTTCTCTGTAGATCAGTGATCGAGATGGGGAATTCTAGATCAAGAGACCGAAGAAAGGAATCATTCGTTTTTGCGGCTACAGGTTGTATAGTAACACAAAGATTCACATTCGCATGTTAGGTTGAATTTGTCACATCCTGAACCTTGTGAAGAGTCCCTATAATTTTAATATTTTTTGCGTTTGTGGCATGTGCTTTAATCAAACTGATTGAACATTGAGTTCACCTCGTTTAAGGGCTGGCAGTGTGGACTTGGATAAGCTTTTTCCCGCTCTTCCTAATGAATGCTTAAAGCAAGTTCAATAGTAGCTAGGTCTTTGTCTGCGCTTCAGGGAAACATCAGACTGAGTAAGCAATGGTTCAGATAAGAGGAGCTCGCGAAATGTTCGTTTTATTTTGCCCAGTAAGTTTGAAATAAAGCATTTTATGGGATGTAATGTTAAGAATAATGGTCTCTTATGAAAAGTGACATTTCATGCAGTATTTCACCCCAAATTATGAAAATGTGAACAAAGAAAATTGACATGATTGCTAACTACAGTGGGTTGCATAATTTGGTTGCATAATCAGAAGAAAATGGTCGGTAGTATGAACTGCTTTCTGAAGTTAACATTTACGTATAACGGCACTATCTTTAACAATTTTAGTAATTTTCGTAATATTTCATTTGAAGGAATTGATTTTGTGAATATGCCTCCTGGAGTAGGTCACGTGACAGTACGATAGTGCTTTCAATGCAGACGACTAAAAACCGGAATAACATTAACTTTTAGGCGATATCATTAATAACAACGTTGTTTACTCATTTAATATCCCGTAATTTGTTAGGGAAGAATACATGTGACAATCTTCTGCAGCTTACTTAAGTTATAGTTATGCGAAATAGTTATAACCTTCACAGTATTTCAAGGCTTAAGTTCATTCCAAGTTTTAGGGGTCAATTGGGAGATATGCGTTAGTTTCTGAGATGAAATCTTGACATAGACAATTAGAGCATGCTCATATTAAATAGAAAGATAGAGAACTATCCTTTATATAACCCTTTATATAACAGAATATCTGCTACTGTTACCTGTTGATATACCATGCATGCATATCCATAATAAAATGAGTGAAGATACTGTTTCCATAGAGAGCTATTCAGTATAACAATATACGAAGTAAAGAAGCGTAATAATTGGCTGAGGATGTTGAATAATCCGGTATTTTTAAAACGTTGCTGGTTTTAATATGCATTTATATTAATAAGTGCTGTGATTTTTGCTTTTAGATTCCACACTACATGTATATGTATTGCATCATTTTGTGAAAGACTTTTCAAATTTGTATTTTTGTTAGATAAATCTTCATAACCTCATCATTAATTGAATCTTTACTTTTAGAGCAGACATTAATTGTTAAAATTTCAAACTAAAAAAAGGTGTAACCTAGAAATAGTTATTTTGATAAACATTTTGTTTTACATCAGGCTCAATACGGAAGTGTGCATCTAAAATATAATGGGTGACAACAGTTTCATTTTTACATGTTTTACATTTAAATTCATTAGTTTAGAGATTCAAGGCTTAAGTGAATCGACTAATGTTAGATACTTAGCACAACCATTCAGGATGTGATTCTTAAACAAACGCTGCAATGAGTATCATCGCTGGAGGGCAACCTTTACGCATGTGCCCTACCTATGTTTTAAGGGTTCAAAAAGACGTTTTCCACCCGTTAATGCTATTTCAAGTAAAACGTTCCGCTTCACGGCGTTATCGCAAAAACTAAGGACACAACATTCAGGTTTGTCGTCTGGGAAGATATATGAGAAATTAAATTTGAAGAAGAAAAATGTTAGGATCACAATCTGAAAAGTCAGGAGTGACTAAGTTGTATTTTCTGTCAAAACGCACGAGACAAATTTTGTCTTCACGATTTTTCTGCAATTTTAACAAATAAGACACTTATAATATAAGATTTGGTAAATCTATCTTATGATTCGCTTGTTACCAGTATCATTAGTCAAAGTCTTGATGAACTATAGGCAAAATATCCTTACAATGTGTAGTACTAGATTTTTGCACGATTTTTTAAATTTCGTGTTCCATCCCCTCAGGAAGAGAAATGTATTTTGCGCGTCTCGGGTATCCGCGTCCGCACAATGATTTTTCGCACATGATTAAACATGTTACACTATGCCACTTACCTAGGAACAAGCTCTTGCTTACACAACCGTACCTCAGTTTTATTGCATTCTATTGCAGCCGTATCTGAAATACCAGAGCATGGAACTGAACATTCTGATTCGGATGAGTATGACTCTGAGAGTGACAAGTCTGATAGTTCTAATTACGACATTGATGATTACAGTGACCAACTTCAACTGGGTCCTGCGTCTTACTCCTTTTATCCTAGATGCGGCGACAACGTGATGGTCAGTGGAAATAGAAGATTCGCGAAAAGGAGAAGGTAACATTTCAAAATGTAAAACATCGATGCCATACTTTATCATACATGCTATGCCTGTATTGCCATTCTTTTATTGTTCAGACGGTACTGATATAAACCCGTATTTTAACTAGTGAAAATACGAATTATATTCTCTCTGTAACCGAACTACTTACAGCTACGCGTACGCGTGACCTTCGTAGGTATATGTACATATAAAACAGCTGAGCGAATAAGACAAATGACAATCCGAAATGTCATTATGATCTGTTGTTTGCAGTCACTTCATGGGCATTTCACTGAGGCACAAGTACAGTTGTACCAAAAGCATACAAACAAACGCATTTAAATTTGTATCACTTGCCGACACCTGTCATCGTTCACGGCCGGTCTCATACGGTGCAGTGTTTTCGTGTCATCTACGCTGCTGAAGATTACATGTAAGATACCGGTTGACAGTGCATCATGATAGAACCGCTTGACGACAAGTTTCCTTTTGATGAGCTTAAGAGTCTTGGAGGTTAATTACATCGTTTACAGCCGTAAATGAGCCACAAAAATCCAACCGCACTTATACTCGCGACAGACAAGGTTGAAGGTGCACATAATATTACGATTTGTACCTGTCAGTAAGATTCACAGGTCACGATCGTGGCGGGTTTCAGATACAATGTAAGATATGGGGATAGTCAAACTTTCGTTTAGGTTGTTAAAGGAAGTTTAGTTCTTTTTAGGTAATCCAGGAACGAAAATATACGAGCAGATGACGGAAATACCTTTGAAATGTTTTATTCGTACAGCAACAAAATCACGAACCAGTTACGACAGCATAGCTTACAGTGTACTCACTTCATGTTTTCCCTAATCCGCTTACTAAGATGGTAAATTCGGCATATTTGACGTCTGGCGACATGTATAATTCTTCGAGATAAACTGACTGGTAGGGGTATTATATCCACTGTGCATTCATAGATGTCGCAGAGCTGCTTGCTCTAACCACAGACAAATAGCATAGACAGACTGGAAACGCGGCATGTCTTTTGTTCCATGGTCGTCTCGGTAGACTATTGGCTTTTCATATTAAAATGAGCTTCAAATGTGTTAAACTTTATGGAGGTTTTGTTTGTGGTTGATAATTGCATGTGATTATGCGGAAAATACGAAGAGATGGCATCGTACTTCCAGTCGCGTAGCAACCATATTTACTTTGTGAGCTCTCAGGCCAGAAACACTGCTTCACGCCAATCAAAACATAACACGCCCACAGTTTCATAAACATTTCCTTCCTTGACGCACGTGTAAAAGACGGTATGACTGACCGTAAACCATTAAGTAAAACCAGACAGTATCGATAAAAGACTTTCAAATTTGGTTCAAACACACCCATTATATATTCATAAAAATATGACAGGAATTTTTAAAACGGTAAAACTCACTTTCCTGAAGCTCAAAACACTCCCGTTTTCGCCAGCACGTCAATTCCGCTCAGCACCACACGACAACAACCACACAAACTTTGCCGAAATACTTTCGCTTAACAGTCGGCGAAAATCCGAAAATTACCGAAGGATGCATGGTCGGCACTCTTCGGAAAAGAGAGGCGAAAACAACCTGAGGCGAGGCGAACATGGATGGGTTACGTAACCGCTTCACGCCTAAAACAATAGCCGTTGCGACTCTGCCTATGTTTCTCTGTGCTCTAACACTATGCTCTCAGATGTTAATACTCAATCGAGTTTGAAATCGAACACTGGCATGGCGCGAGTATTTTGACCCGATTTTGGCTCCCACATAACTTTCACGCAGGTATGAAGTTATGTATCAAAACACGAAAACACACCAATTTTTACACACTCCAGCCTATGTTTTACATCCACGGTCATTTAAACAAAAAAAGTCTTCTTCAAATTGTGAAAACCTGTGTCGACATCGTGATATTTAAATTGTTTGCTTTAAAAGTGCTCCTTAACCCTCCTTTGAAGTGGAATGGCCCAAGAGCGTAAGAAGTGATATGGTTGTTATCACTCCTTAGCAACCAACGTTTTATAAGTACAGCCAGGAGGAAGCAAGGTCGATAGTTGATTTCGTCGCTAGTTTCGGAGCGTCCGTAGGAAAACAGTCATAACCAAAACATGCATGTATTGACACATCACTCGAATACGACGCGGTATCGCCCAAACTTCGTGTAATAACCCCTAAATAATATCTTTATGGTATTTAGAATGCATATCCAACAGAGTCTTTGGCTAATTTGTTCATGATGATCATGTAATTATTGTCATTTTCTATTTACAACTTTGATATGGTAAATTGTTTATTTCCCTTGAATGATACTGAACATTGGGCCACTTGTGATGCCATATTGCCAGACTCTGAACAATTTCTCTTTTATCCTAGCAATGAAGCGAGGGGGATTATTTTTTATTTTCATTCTCTCTGAAAGACCCTTGTCAAGTTTCAACGATGGTGTGGTAATGACGGAACAACATTTGCTCGCAAATGAATCCTTCAAAGTACAGATCAAGTCTATGGTTGACAAGTGGTGGGGAAGTATTGAGGTTGGAGTAACATGTCTGTCACCAGTGTCGCTAGATTTTCCATTTACCATGACAGAAAGTACTTTTGGTTCGACTGTCATGTGGTCAGGGGACAGTTTACTATGCAACGGTGAAATGATCATGACACTGGCAGAAGATTTAGAAAATTGCACAGTAAGTCATGTAACACGCTACAAATTACTGTCTACTCTAATGTAACTAACTGATTTTAAAGTACAAAAACAAGTTTCTCTTACATTAAAAAAACTAGGGAATTATATATAGCGAAGCATCATTTTCACTAAGGTTAGCCCCTTTCCAAAGCGAGAAATCTTTCATATCAATATTTCAGGTTGGCGATACAATTAGTATGACACTATCAGAAGAGGGCAGTCTGCACTTCGGTCTGAACGGAGAGGAAGTAACAGCGTTGAACTTGCATTTGTACTTCCGAGATGTTAATTTGCTACATTGCGTGGTTGACTTATATGGTAGAACAGACTCTGCCGTGATTTGTGGTAGGTGTTTCGAATGGGTGCTACGATACTTTCATAATTATATAAAAGTAGTTGTACTCTGCATACAATGACCACTAGAAATCTAGAAAATGTGTAAATGGCAAAATGTGCTGTCAAATAGAAAAAGGTAAAACAATGAAAGACTCAAGAAACAATTTAAATAATTACAATGTAAATTAAATACAAAATAAAAAAAGAAATATCATCTGAAAAGCATTATTCACTATTCTCAATATTCTAAATTTTCTCTCTTTTCTCCGCTATATAATTTTTCACGTACAATTTTCAATTCGTGTGTGACTGTAATCATGTTTGTAGCGATCGATCACTGTTTGGGAAAATTTTTGAATGATCGCATGCAACGATGATCGTGGTAACAAATTTCAGACTGAGATTACATTTACACAGACTGAAGGTTCGAAGAGGTTTTCACTTTTAAATTCGCGATTCTTCTCTTAAAGGCTTGTTTTCTTTCTTGAACCCTTCAAGATATTTAAACTCTACTATCGACCTGCAGTTTTGTATCGCAGAATGAGGTTACGATTTAAATGTTTGTTTTTTTTTACTTACGGAGATTTATTCAATAAACTTGAGATAAAACCAAGGAGGATTTTTTAGACTGGTTCACCAAATGTTATTTTACAGAGAGCGGATATGTTGAAGAGAGGTCTGAGATAACATCCTTTGATGTAAAGACCTCGCCAACCGAGGAAGATTATGAAGCAGACCCAGATTCTGTGATTAAGCAAATGAGAATGCTTGTATTAGGGTTGAAACACTTTGCTGAGCTTGATATGGACCTCACTATAAAGTTGGTGTATCTGTATATATTAAAACCAACTACGCTGTTCGAAAATGTCGAGTTTAAACAGAAATTCGGCGACCATCTGGCAAATCTTGGAGTGGCAGATGAACTGAAGTTCCTCCTGGACAAGCTGATAAGTGAAGTAGATCCGATGAACACTAAGTGGGATTCCATAGAAGTAGTTCTGGTGACGTTGATAAACTGCACGGACGTCAGCCTGAAATTGTGCAGACTGTGTGGACAATGTGGTCTTGTGAATGATTTGCTGAATAATATCCATAAACATCGCAACAATTATGATGACGATGAGGTATGCGTAAGTTTTAATGTAATTTGGACATTAAGGTAGAATGTGCCTGGGGACAAATGTTCGGATTCTCAATTCTTTGTCTGTCACTTGTATTGCTTCCTTTGAACCTCTCTGAGTAAAAAAAAATTCACATATTTTGTAAAATTCTAAACTTTAATTTTCCCTATAGAGTTAGTAGTATTTGGTTTGTCTATATATAGTTGTTTACAAACAAAAGAAGTCCCTGTTGCAAGGTACTCATTCAAGAGCTTGTTGCCTAACGTTTACAGTATTTGTACAGAAGTGGAGATGTACTATCCTCTCACGTACATTCACGAACACGTTACGTGTTTATGGATTTCGCAAATCAGGAAGTTTTGTTTTCGTTAATATGCTTTCAGAAATTGCATTTTTTTCGTCGCGACGTCCATCGATGTTCTGTTCACAATTTTGTAAAGCCTGTGAAATCATCAGGACCAAAGCGGCGTTTATTTAGAGGTTATTACCCAATATCGCCCTTTCCTGTGTCGTATCAGCATGAGTGTCATTTGTGCTGCGTTAGACAAGAGACGAAGTCGAACGTCTGACGCATCACCTGACGCAGCACAAATGACACGAATGCTGATACGACACAAGGAACGGGCGTGGGTAATAACCAATTTATCATATACCCATGCCCATAATTTTACTAATAGAGCGAAAAACCTAAAATTATGAAGCTTTACTTTCTTACGCCTTACGCATAAATATTGGAATATTTATGTGAACAGGCTCCATCCATAAAGTATACGACAAAGTCAATATCACGCGCGACATCGCTGAAAGTCCTTCGGCTTCATACCATATCTCAATGAACGCCAAGAAGAAAGACGCCGGGATTCAAAAATCGTCATACAGGAGGAACCGTTTAAGTTGCAATATGCTATTACAATTTTTACCGATCAAAAACTTTCCTCGGCTTTAAATCTATCCTGATTTCGATCGCGCTCGATCGTCGTACGGCACGGAGCTCGCGTGGAGAGGGGTCGCCACTTTGTTTATTCAGCGTGAGAGTTGTCATGTCACCAGTCGTCGCGCGCGCGACATCGCTGTCACACCAGGTACCACTACTTGTTCGGGGGTAGAGCGTGCACAGGTGCCGGCGCCGTGCGAACGGCAGAATGTTTGCTTGAGCTTGGCCAAAAAGAAATACGAGAACTTTCACAGGAAAACCATGGTAAAACATTACAAGACTCAACATGTTATTTCCGTATTTGGCAACCAGAAATACCCGTGTTCCTCGAAGCCCTTCAATTTTTTACGTTGGCGACATCGCTTCGCAGTCATTTTGTGTGTTTACGTTGCTTACCAACAAACTGTTAATGTATAGTTCGAGAAAACTCTAAAACCGATGACGTTCATCGTGCATATCTCGACGTTTACCGTGAAATATCACTGCTGATATTTTACGGTGAACGTAACTATGGTGAACCAATAAGGGCATGGGTATGTGATAAATGAGGAGTATTGCTTGCAGATGAAAATATTAGGTTTGTCTATAAAGTACTAGTTGTTTACAACAACAAAAAATCTCTGTCACAAGGTACTCATTAACATGAGCTTATAGTATAACGTTTCCAATATTTGTATCAAAGAGTGGAACACTACAATTCATGCACCTACACTCACACATTACACGTATATGGCTTCCGCGAATCAGGAAATGTTGTTTTCATTGATTTCCTTTCAGAAACTGCATTCTTTCGTAGCAAGGTCCATTGATGTTCTGCACAATTGTTCCATCGCTGCAGACAACAGACAAATCTACCGTGAATGTGGAGCCATTGACAAAATAGCTCCCTACGTCCGGTCAGATGATACTGATATGGCTGCAACTGCCCTCCTGACCTTGTCACACATCATGGAGAACAGCAAGAAACATCTTCTCGAAGCGGAAGATAATATCATAGAATTCATTGTTCGTACCCTTGATGTGGCCGTAGATGACGAATCGCTCCGATGTGAGGGTTTTGGAGTCCTTGAACTTGTCGTTGGTATCGGCAACATCAGCGTCTACGACAAAAATAAGATAAGTTTGGTTAATAACGGCATCGTTCCTTTGTTGCTGAAGTTAATGCACAAGGATCTCCCAGTCGAGCAGGAGTGTGCCATCAATGCATTCTGTAATCTGTGCAAACTTGAGTCCCTTCGGAAAAAATTGCAGAGCAGACAGATGCCATGAAAACGTTGATCGTGCTCGCCAAGGGTGATCCTCCTGCTGTGAAACAGGCAGCAGAGAGGGCGATAATGCTACTGAATCCGCCTTTACCTCTCCTTGGTAAGACATGTTACCCGAGTAACTATATATATCGCGAAAGAAAAAACCCTTATATCACGGGTCCCTTTACTTTAACGTTTTGTCTTTAGCTGCTGATATATTCACATTTTCACATATCTGGAAGATTCGAGTGAGTGAAGTTATTTAACCATTATGTAATACAAATATTAATATGACTAGGAAGATTTTAAATATCAACAATTTTATCAGGTAAACTGAAGTGCTGAAGTTTGAATAAGAGTCTATAGTTAAATTGTATTTGATTGTTCTGAATTGAAGTTTCGAAATCATGGCTTTTCTTTAGAGATTTCAGTTTAGTCATGCTGAAATCTTTCGATATGGTCATGAAAGTCGGATAACAAATGCGATTTTGTGTCATATTAATTAGTCAGATGGAAGGGAGCAGAGTTATTCTCATCAAGAATGGTAGACATTTGTTATATATACATGGTATACGAAGATCTAGCGTTTATTTACCAGCTTACGGACATGTCAATGTACATTTCGCTGATTATATAGGTCTAAAATTCTTGTTGATACTGTCCTACAACTGTTAGACTACAATGTATTTTAATCGGTTTTGTTTTCATTTTATTCAGTTCAAAAAAGTGACATACCCACATCTTCATCCTCTTGCGGATACAGAGAGTTGTGTCAGCGATTCAAAAATGCCATGGATTTGATCGGTAAGATATTTAGAAGTCCTTGTGTGTTTACACATGGATGTAAATTAATCTTTTCCTATCTGTGTGTCGGTCGGTTTGTCAGCTCATGCTAATGCCAGGGTGTCCGGGAATTTCCTTCAACGATGGCTGAAGGATGCCTGGCCGGATTGAAAGTAAATATTGTGAGAGATTCATTTTAAACACGATTAGAAGTGACCAGAATTTGTGTTCAGAGCATTACAGTTATCATAAATATAGCAAGGTAGATATTTAAGACAAAGGTGGTCCACTAGAATACAAGAGCAGGCTGTTTACCCCAGTGTGTCTTGAGAACCTTGATGTATAGCGCCACTAGCGGTACACTCCAGTTCTGCAGGTATTGTCGTTCAAAAGACGCCAGAAAGTGATTGCCCTAAAAGTAACAGCCATCCATCTAAACAAGTACTCATGCCTCATTCGATACACTTCTGTACTGAAAGTTTTTAAGCAGCTGATGCATCAGTTTTAAACAAGTTTAGTACTATATTTATGATTTAGGGAAATCTCCGTGTTTTCAAATATCCATGACACTGCTAGGACTAGATGGTAGTTAATACATTTGTACTGTGACGTTATAGTTTTTACCGTACAAGGGTTCGAAGCACACTTTGATATGGCAAGAGCACAGCGAAGCGTTCCGTTACATTTATCTGAACTAGACAAACGTTGGGAATGAAGCGTAAAATGTTGCTGGTTAAATTTTTCCCATCCACCAGTGTGCGCTTTGTTCAAATTTAACGCAATGCTATATATCATCAAGTTTTCTTTGGGATAGCTATTGATCAATTTATGTCGTTGAATGTAATTGAAATAAGAATCGGGTAATCGAAATGACAGGGGTAGACCCATTAAACCTCCATAATCTACCATAAAGCGACAAAAATTGTCATTACATATAATGCAATCTACATTTTTAATTCTAAATTTTATTTCAGATTTGTTTTTATTTTAATATTTTCAAATATCTTTGGTGACACTTAATTAAATTAATTAATGGTTGGGTGAATATGTTTTATGTTTTATTTAAATTGTTTTAAGAATAGAATATACATAGTTTCGTAATAGCCTGAATCATCAAAAAGCAAAAATCGGCTCGATGATTCATCTGAACATTACTATTCAGAAAAGAAGAATGGCCTTTCTTCTCTTATAATTTGTCTAAATTACTATGTGATTTATGCTTCGAAAGTTATTAAACATCCACACAACAGAATTGTCATCAATTACGCCGTTGCCTTGTCAATAACTGACAACCATACCACAATACAGTTCAGCTTGTTTCGTATTCCATGTGTTGAGAACAGGGAAGAACATTTTATCATTGTCACTCGGCACGACAGTTAATGTCAAAAAACAAGACGATAAATGTGACCGACCTTATATTGGCAATCATTAATTAATTACAAACACATATTAACATTCCTTTTACCTTCCTTAATTATTATTGTCGACCTTCAGATGCCTATTTTGCACCGAAGTACGATATGTGTTATTGTAACTCTTGTCACATCGGAAGAGGAGATGAGCTTTATTACTCACGTGGTCAGCCACCGAAAGACTATGGTTTGCCCATTGGTTGGTGCCGATTTGCAATTCAGTAAGACATATATATTACCATTTAATGTGTTCTGTTGTGGTTATGCCACATGCCAAATGTGACATAACCACAAAAGAATGTGATTTCATCTCTTTTTTTTTGCTATCAAAAAATCAATCCAGTCTTCCGTGCAGTTCTCCGGCAGAAGCCTTTTCCACTTTGTCTATCTTTTCATTGCTGTAATAAAATAAATATATTTCCGTATAAGCTAATACAATGGAGAAATGCCAAAAGTTTGTCATCATCTTAAAACATGAAAATATTAATTTTTCCCCGATGTTATGGGGAGATTTAAGGGAAAATTAATAATGTGTTGTGTTTGCTACATGGATTTTTACCAAAAGTCCAACTATTTAGACTTGCAGGAAGAGCTGCCGCATTAGATGTGTTCAATAAGTGGCACACAGCATTCCATGGTACTCGCCTTGGTACTGTTAAACCGATCCTGGAGTGTGGTGATCTATTGATGCCGGGTAAGGAAAAATGAGGATTAGAATCATGAGATATGGACTGCTTTGTCTTTGACGTTGGCTTACAATTGTTAATTGTCGCATAAATTCAAGCATCAAGATATGCAAAAATGACAAACTAAATATTTCAAATGGAATGAAATTGTAATGCAGCAAAACATTTGAATAGTACCATAGTCGTCTTGTCTTGTTTTATTTATTTTTTTTTGTCTTGTATATTGAAAATTCCTCCCGGAAAAGGCAAAGCTGAATGAGTATGAATAGACAAAGACCAGCTAAAGAAAATAGACAAGACCTGAAACAAGAACAATCAAAACACAAAGCTAAAAAAAGTGCTACTGTCGTACAAAGTATATTTACAATGATCGAAGAAACCTATCTGGTTGAAGTGTCAGAAAGTATATATCCAGCATATAAGTAAATATCTTAAATGGAAAAAATCATGAGCTACCCATTTAATTACGTTCGTTATTTAACAGTCTAAATTTATAGAATTAGAACGTACATGTGTGAAGGACAAGTTGAATGGGACTACAATACGAGGGAAAAAACTGACTAATGTTTTTCTGTACAGTTAAACTAGTCTTCCTCGAGTAATATAATTTTAGTGAGAGAGAGAGAGAGAGAGAGACAGACAGAGAGAGAGAGAGAGTGAGAGAGAGAGAGAGAGAGAGAGAGAGAGAGGATAAAATTTGATGACAAGTAAACAACAGGACTTACGCGTTACTCAGAGTTTGGTGATCGCTACAGGGAACACATGTAGCCTGAAACTCTGAGTGACGCCTAAGTCCTGTTTTTTACTGGTTATTAATTTTTATCGTAAGTCGCTCTGCCATACAGGTTTTACACTTTGAAGATTTCCGAACTTTTTAGGATATTATATATATATATATATATATATATATATATATATATATATAATATATATATATATATATATATATATATATATATATATATATCACGCACTTTTTTCCGTTTCGTTTGATTCAGGAACATTTCCAGCACCGTCCTCAGAAGCTTTATCATTATGTAATTAACTATTCATGCATGTAAAATAAATATACAGAAATTCACACTGATCTTACATATACAGTTTGATAACTGCATGTTTTAAAATAATTTCAGGAGATATCGAAATGGAAGGGAGGAAGCTTGGAGAGCGTCCGGGACATTTCACAAAAGAGGATAAGCCAGATGGCTTCGACACAAAGCAAATTTTTCTGTCTCCTAGTATCAGATACTCGGGCTGTGATGCATATGCTTCTCAGAGCAAGTAAGCAGCTATATGTATTTGATATAGCCTTACCTCTATGAATTACCATCGTTTAAGAAATAAGAATGACCGGAGAGTATTGACAGGAGGCAATTACGTAGGCTTGTGTACGATTGCCTTTGCTGTCAGCAATCTGCCCTCGGAGCAGTCACATTAGGGAAAGACTGCATTAACTTGCATGGTACCTGAAACCCGGGTCCTTGCCTGACAAACTCGAAGGACAAACAGAAGACTTTTAATCCCCCAAGGTGTGAATTTTCCATTGTTTTGTTTATCTTATCCAGCTGGTGCCATTGTATGAAAGGCAGGTCTGTGAAATTGATCCTCTGATAACTAAGTAGGGAAGTAGGGTATTCCTAAGTTAACGGAGCTTTCACGTAATGACATGGTTTATAATTGGTTAGTACAATTCGGTGGTCGAAATATCGCTCACTACGCAAAAGTTCGGATAAGGTTTTGTTTGAATAAAATTTGAAAACACACCCTCACTTTCATTCCTGGAGGGAATTAACAATATTTCCCTAATGAGTACCGTTCCGTGCAAACCTTCCTAAATAAAACTTACAGTTTACAATGTCGTTCCAGTGTTTCAATGTCGTCCCAGTCATTAGCACGATCAAAACTTCAACCCAGCTTGGAAAGTACTTCCTTGATAACAGAATTGGCACTGAAGTCAGTGTTCCTCTGTCTAGTTGAAAACATATCATTATTAAAGGGCAATCATAATTTTCTTTTTTCTTTTCTTCCATGTGTTTGTACATTTTTCGTCTAGGTTTGAAGACGATGTTACAAAGAAAACATATTCGGCAAGAGTGGCTTTCCAAGTGTGGATTAAACCGAACGGCTACTCAGTTGGTCCTGAAACCATCGGTGCCCAATCAGAAATTGATCCTAAATTCAGCAACCAGGAACTTGAATGGTTCACTAAACGTAGAGGTTGTGTGATGGTTTCCGGATTGTTAATCAAATTAGAGTAAAATATGCGAGAAGGTGACGTATAGATGGAAATGAATGAAAGCGTATTGAAAATCGAAATTTTTATTTTCATCCCTAGATTTTACACAGGAATATCTGCCATTTTGAATTTCAAATGTCCGGAATATTGGGTAATCTGTTTCTCTGGTACCAAATTTTGCATGGCGATCCGTGTTTGTTAATCTTATTTCATAGGGAAACGTTTTAAATTCTTTTAAGGAAATCTGAGCAAACATTAAGGCCTTAGTTTCAATATCGATGCATCTACTAACTTAAAAGTAAGATTCAAACCTTATATGGATATGGGAGACTTCAAAGGGTTTAAAATTTCCAATCTTGCTTTTATTAGTAACACTCAGTAATTTTGAAAGGTTGTATATCATTTATAGAAAATATAACAGCAAACGTCTTCCATTTTTTATCTTCGGATATTGTTGTCCTTTTCTTATTATACTCTTATGTGTAGTTTTATGTAATTTGACGTTTTAACAATGACAAAGTATATGAGAACATGTACCTGATGCCTAGGATTAAGTGGGTCATGTTCGTAAATATGGAAACAAAAAGTCAACGTTTCGGCACATATTTATGTAAAATTTATGCTACCCAGATGAATCATGTAATACTTTCACGTTTTAAAGTTTGTTTTCCACAAACAAGGCAAACACCTACTCGTCTTTTTGTTATTGTTTTATCTTATTTAGACGTGCTGAGCTATGTCGGTCAAAATTTGATGAAATAAAGGGGATACCAGAAAGATGGGCGGGAATTCAAATCAATTGCAACACTCAGTGAAATATTGGGGATATTATACATCTTTTAGCCATATCACCTTCCTAATTTCATTTTAGATAAACAAAGCAGCTTGTGATGGTTTGATATACTTCGTCATAACCTTCACAAAAATTTAGTATTAAACAAATTAAACAAACATGATACAAATTGGTTAAACACATCACTAATTGGTAAGATTGTAACACACACTATTTCGTATCCATGCCAAAGATAGGTAAGAAACAATGGCAAAAAAGAAAACAAAATATCCAAACATTTACCGGTAGCACTCTTGATCTTGATGCCAATATCAAAATACATTCAGGAACATTTAACATGATTCTATCCTTCCTTCAAAAATGTTGTTGACACGGTGATATGTTGAGAACACGTCGCAAATTCAATCAATCCGTGAAGGCTTTTGAGTTGTTATATTTTGCAGACCTGCTCAAGCCCCATTAGCAATAATTTTGAATTTATTGGACTATTTCTGTTCTCTTTGTGATATACGTGTTGTTGTTCTACTCACAAAATCATGAAGACATATCATCTGTTCACCTTGTTACCATTTAGTGTATGTGTAATAGCCAATGATAATTGCTGGAAACTAAATTTTAGTTCAGGGTAGAATTAATATTATTATCTGTAACATTCCATATAGCACATGTATTGGCATATTTACAGTATTAAACGTGATTTAAGGACATAAATAGGGAATGCACGTAATATTTTCTGAAACAAAACTGATGAAAACCGTGCCAAATGTTACAGCTGTTTGCTGACAGCATAAATATTAAAGTCAGAACAGACGATATACATTTGATACAATTTTCATTGATTTAACAAGAGTATTCCGATTGCATTATACTAGACTTAAATGGGATCTAGAGAGTTAACTGACTGGCGATCATAAACACAGCTAAGTTATCGACATTGTCTTCGATATTGTCTCCTTGCATTCAATTATTTGTAACCGTCAATTCATTGCACGTTAAGTACTTGAATCAGTGTTAACGAAATGTTGGTCCGTCTATTCATGCACAGCTCGTAATCATTAGTTGAAAGAATTGTGTTGATGAAACATTAACGCATGATCTATACCACTGAGCTTCTGCTTTTACATTTTGTTTCATTCCTTTGTGCAATTCTAGTATGCAATGATACCACTCGTGCCCTCTAGTGTATGACACTTTTTCAGGATTTTATGAGCACAACACGTCCCTCCATTTCATGACACTTTTTGATCATTACATGGGTACCACACCTAAGGATTTACCATGTTATTGACGATATTAGGACTAGTCGGGAAGAGCAATTTGAAAAGCCGGCATTTGTATTCCGTGCAACTTTTACTCCGTTCATGCCTAAGGTCACTGGTATTGACTGCAGATCAGCAAAGGTAAGCTTTTACGTGTTCTAAAACACGTGCGCTTGAAAAGTAATAAGCAGGTGTATCGTTAAGGAGGTAATGAATTCTTCTAAGACTTTTTCTATGTTTTAAATAATGTTAATACACTTTGGCATCTGCTGTTGCAAAATTGTTGAAACATCAAATGTAGCAAAAAAGAATTTAATTACGATTTACCCATAAAATTGACCTAAACAATAGATGACCAAGCTATATAGGAATATCGGCAAACGAAGGGTGTTCGAGTTATATTTTTGACAATGGGTGCAGTGAATCTATTTTAATTGCAATGGAATTTAATTGTATCAAGGTCTGGCATCTGCCGTTAAAAGGGTTTATAACTCAGTGTGATATGTCAATACTCACATAATCACTTAACAACGGCAGTTCTCAATCACGGGTTCTCATATAAGAGGTCTTTGACATAGACTATTTATGTCACTTTATGTCATCATGTCATTTTAGTCCTTTTTTCTTCCTTTAATGTGTACAGCCACTAAATTTGCCCAAAGATAAACAAGATTAAAAGCCTCCTATTTTCAAGGAAGTTGATCATCGGCACTTTGCTTTTGCAACTTCCGTTCACATCCACCATGCGTGTGTTTAGTTTCAAGATGCATCATGTCAACATAGCTTATTGGCTGCAAAACACAAAGTTTCGCCGGAAAGAGTTAAGGCAAGTATATAAGCTAGACAAAGCATACCCGAAGACACAGATATGCGAACAAGAAAGACTCAAAGACATTACCTTCATTCTATGACAGAAACCAACCAACGGGTGGCAAAAGTCAGCTATATATCGGACGATGGCATCATTAACCTCTCTGACTTTCAAATTTTAAGTCTACTGGTATATACAATTACATTAGACTAGTGTCTTCGTTCAGACATTACTGTATGTGATTATTGATTCCCCTTATATTCTAGTCTATTGTTTGAAAATATTGAAAGTCTTCGAGCTGAGACGAAACTAATAAAAATGTTGTCATTCATTTATTATGCGACATCATGATGAAAGCCCGCCGAAACATAACCTTTCCAGGGATAGCCAAAGCGCAACATGTATAAGTTAGAGTGACCAAATATGATGCAAGGATTATTGAAATTCGGTGATGTGAATAGCAGAAAATCCATTGGAGTCCTGGTGTCAATCTAAAACTCAAAAACAAGTGACAATAATCTAGCCTCTGCGAAGTGAGAACATTTATTTTACAATATTATTTGACTGTTTAAACGAATTGCACTCTTAAAACATAAACAGCATTTTATACTCATTACATTCCATTATATATACTACCTTACCTCACAGGACATTTTTCAAAGAGATTTCTTTATTTCATGCATCAATCAATCAACTTTATTCAGTACTATAATAGGCCACAGGTCTTTAGAGTACAATACTTACATTTAAAAAATTTTACAGTCACTTGAGGTTTTATCTAAGCTGTACTCAGTTATATCGATCAAAAGCTGTTGTCGTTTTTTGAAAGAATAAAAAGGTATCTACCAAGATTCCCTAATGTGTGTGACTTATCCGTTTGAAGAAGCAAAATAAATTCCCATTCAAATGCTGGGGAGTAGTAAAATTTTGGAATAAATCTGTGTCTTATATCTTGATAGTTTGGGCAAACTAAAATAAAATGAAATTCATCCTCAATGGAACTACATTGAAATGGGCAGAGTCGCTGTTCATATGGAATCCCATGTTTCCTTCCTTCTTCAATATTAAGGTAATATGATGACAATCTAAATCTAGACAGGGCTAGTCTATAGATGGTATCATTAATACAACTTAAATACTTCTCACATGTCAAAGTATTCTTAAATTTACAGTAAGTTCTTAGTTTCAAACTAATAGTAACTTAAGCGTACCAATCCTGAATAGATATATCTAAACATCTCTGTTTAAACTGTAGTAAAAAAGATTACTGTTAACTGAATGCTGATTATCCCATACATCTGCAAATCCAAATTTACATAACACGTTTTTCACAAAAAATCTCCAGCAATTATACCCTTTTTCTGCCCTGTGATATTGGTATCCAAGCAATCTTTGACAATCTCTGGTGATTCTATGTGAATACATTTTTACCAGAAACGAAGGATATCTAAATAAATATACATTCAAACAGGGTGTCTCCCTAGGTCACCTCTTGCTGCAGAATTTGCAACATTTGTACGCACTCCTAAAACAAACTTACAAAATCTATGATAAATCTTTTCCACATCTAAAGAGTCATGTGTTTCCCATATCGCACTACCATAAAGTAAAATTGGGAGTATTTTACAATCAAACACCCTAAAAGCAATGTCTAGTTGTAATCCATCCAGTTTATAAAGATTACTTTCAAGAGAGTACAAGGCTTTTCTAGCCTGTTCTGAGATAAATTTTTGTGCTTGAAACCAAACACCAGAACTAGAAAACATTACACCTAAATAGTTCTCCCCAACTAAATATTTTGCTTATTTATTGACTAATGTTGTAAAAATGCATAGATATCCACTGACACCCCTTTGAATTTTTTCGAGCCATCAGAGCAAAAGTACTGGGCAACTCCCTGTGAAATTTGAAGTATAATGCAAGTTTCTTTGTTAATACAAAGTGTTGCGAGTCGTCGGTCCGGATTCAGAATCCAGTGGCCAAATGGTCAAGAGATAAGCAGAATGACATTGCCATGGGACAGAACTAGTTAAGTCACTTACCTCAATGGGTTAGTCAATATCGATGCGACGTGGTGAGCGCAATGATGTGGCGGCGGCATGACACGACTTTGTTGATTCTCCAGGTCGTGATCTCACAGGTCATTTATAGTTTTCTGCGAGTTGGAACATATGGCCTGAACATGTTTTAGGGTTGTATTGCATAGGTTACGCAATACACTTTGTTATTACCTATGTTTTTACATGACCTATGACGCCTTCACGTGATTATGGTAGCGCAAGACAGAACAAAACGCACAACCTTCCCGCCACAGGATGGTAAGTTGCATGATTCCAGGAGTTTGATGAGAAGACAGCCAAGTACGAGAATCCTTGCCGTCGGTAGGTTCTTAACGAAGTGAACATAGGTGGCGAAAAGCTCTCTGTCGAGCAATCACGTGATTTACGTCATCACCTCCATTTTGGCTGACTTCATTAAACCAGCACATGTACTGATCAGCATTCAAGCGTCCTATATATTCAT
This sequence comes from Ptychodera flava, assembly GCF_041260155.1. Lineage (NCBI taxonomy): Eukaryota > Metazoa > Hemichordata > Enteropneusta > Ptychoderidae > Ptychodera > Ptychodera flava. The sequence continues at coordinate 47,832,043 of NC_091931.1, read as the reverse complement.
ACCAATGCTAATAGGCCGATTGAATTTCGGGCTGGCAACTGTTTCTAAGACTGTTAACTGACAAAAGGTGAGAACACGTATTTCATAAATTTATAACTGTATCTTAACGTTATAATCTACCAGCAGTAAGTTTATAAATATCTATTCACACGACCACGATATTATAGACGCGTACAGAAAATACTAAACCGAAAGCAAATCGCCAACAATTTAAATCGAAATGTATAGCTTTATATTTTTATTACACGGTAGTTTGATTACTTTTTGTCGAAAAATGTTCCCACTGGAATCATTATCACAAAGAGCGTCGCCAATAATGTTGTAATTTACAGAACACCTGTGCCAGACACCAAGGTTACCTACAAAAGGATTAATTCTGTTTTCAATCACCTCAACGACTTATTATATTGAACCCGCGCGAAACATAGCAAGGAAAGTATGATATATTTCTACCTTATCACAGACTTTTGATTTACCACTTGATGCTTGTGTGTAGATTTAATATATATTTGGACGCAGTCATGGTAAGGTGTTCAGACAAAAGGGGAGAAACGGAAAAGATAAGCTGATACCTGTCGTCAATTTACAAAATGATACATTTTCATTTTGTGGAAACATAGTTTATGATTCTAAAATTTTGGATAGAATTAAACGTAAGAAGACAACAGAGATGCAAGTGACCATGGGCCTTTTGCAACAACATTTGGTTAACATATAAAAAATACGATTACAAATTCGCAGAAAAGTGCAACAAATTTCGTAAACGTTAGCTTACGAGAAAATATACCATCTACTTATAGGAACTGAAAGTGAAAGTAAATTTTCTTTTTCTGTTCTGCGAATTGGAGGCCACCAATAGCAGTATTGTGTTCACGAATCATGTGTTTGGCTTGATGCCAAATAAAATACATTTTTTAACGTGAGACGTGCGTGTCGACCCTGTGTATCTTGCCTTAGATACATATCCATGCCTCTGTCCTCTGCTAACAAGCAATCATAATAGAGCTGTTCATAGTTACAGGTTTGTTACTAAATATAGTTGGACGCGAGCGACATCGGAGACTACTGCAGCTGCTTGAAATGCGGAGAAATTTTATTAATGCTGCATGCGTGGCTGTTTTTGCAGCTTGTTCTCTGAGTCGTGAATATGTCTTTTATAATTCATCGTTGCTTAATCAGTCGCCTACTAAGATATAATTCCGTTTTTCTTGTGTGCGTAATTTTTAAAAGCGTTATCTAACAATGCGGACAAATATTTATTTTTGCTTAAAAATGACAGCGAAATTAGGTCAATTGTGAACAGTCCTATTATAATATGCTTAGCTGGAATCTGGCCATCTGATTGGCAGGAGCAAGGGTTTATGTTAAGTAATTAGTAATATTACTCCAAAATTACACCATTAAATTTGATGAAACGTGCTACATATGTTGATCTGAAAGATATCTAATTGTCCCATGAAGCATTGAGCAGTGTCAGGTTAATAAACAGCTCATTTGCATATTAAATTAAGTGTTGTAATTAGTGATTTTACTCTGAGAGTACTGTGCGAAAGTTGATGAAACCTGCTACATATAATGATATAACAGATATCTGATTGTTCTGTGAAGCGTGCTACTATTTATGAACCTGTAGTAAAACACGTGAGCACATTCAGTTCACATCTGGTTATTATTTCTTTTTGAGAGTTTTTCAAGTTCTTCAAGTTCAATGTGTAATTGATGCGTTGCCTTGCCTTGTTGTATGGAATCAACTGTGCAAGCGCGCGCGTTCTACACTTTCTTTTTAGTTTTGTGTTGAGGCTAGGCTCTTGAGACCTCGTCCCAACTTCGCTTCCTAAATAGTGATTTATCATAATCTCACACTAGGGCTGAGCCCATAAGCTTGCGCAGATATGTAATCTCAATGCAGTGACAGTTCACTGTTCGAAGTAGACGGGTTTTAGATAAGTAAATTTTTAAGGTTCTCCTCTTCGTCTCAGGTGTTGATAATTCCGTACTAGCTAGCGTGCGGCAATCTCGCTGAGCTGAGACTCACTTCTCAGCTACAGAGTATTGTGCCATGGCGCCGGCGCTATCTTCACACACAGAGTAGTTCTTTTAACGGTTCCATGATGCAGTGCGCGCCAGGGTTTTCAAAGCGTGTGACGTTACACATAATCTGGTTTCTGTCCCTTTCTACCGCTATGCTAACGAAAAGGGTCAGGTATGAGCCATTCTGTCCACGGCTGTGATTGGAAGACACTATTGAACATGTTGATCGGCTAAAAAATGTTTCATTGGTGTAGTATGCTCTTGTGTCTGCTGCATTGTCAATATAATGTTCGGAGAAACCTCTCGATTTTGTCATTTCGGACGAAGTACGCAATTTCAGATTTCAATCACTGACGCAGTTCATCATATACTTTCTACAAACCGACATAGATAATTGTTTGAAGGCTTTGCCTGCGCTGCCTTGTTGCTGATTTACTGTCAAGGGCGCAGTCATTTCAAATGCTTTTCTATCAAATGACGTCGTGCGCGCATCTCGAATTTTCAGCAAACGGGCAACGTGCGCGTTCCGCGTGCAGTATGCAGTATTATTACAACTCACTCATTCAGCGTGCACTGCCATGTAAAAAAACGTGATGATGCGTTCTGCGAACGTTATGATGCCCTCTGCGAACTTGATGATGCCCTCTATAATAATAGTCGCGCCAGCGGCTTACTGACTACGTATGCGCTTATTCATAATATACTTTGCGAGTAACCGGAAGTGTACCCTTCTTTCATGGGCGCCGCCATGTTTTTTTTTGAGTACTCGTAAGAAAACAAAACGAAACAAATTACTATTATATAACATGCCTTTTATAAAATATACCTCTTTTATTAGCCAGTAAATGTTATTATGCACCTTGTCGCTGATACAAAATATCGTTAATATAGATAAAGGGAGAAAACTGTCGTGCATATGAACGGGGGCATACGCAAAGAATGCTGGGATTGAATTATAGAAGAGCGCCCCCTGTGTCAATAATTAGATTCAAAAATTGCCAGTTTTTAGACGGAACGCTATACTTTTCAGCTTGCAAGTGGAAGGTGGGCAGTGCGGTTACCATTGCAATGATAACGATTGCATAATACGTCCCTTGCTAATCGCAATAGGCTGTTATCATTGTAAAAATTGCCAATTTTTGTCCAAAATTTTTACACGCTACAGAAAATCTATACCTGCCCTGCTGCAGGGTTTGACGTCGTGTACGTACGTGAACTGCTTTCATCAGAGGGAAACTGGGCATAGTTGTCATATAAACGTTTATGAAGTAACAATTACAGTTTATCATGAATCAATACAAATAACATTGCCAATCTTTAATAACCCCTGGCGCGACACCAAGGGCTGAGCCCTATATAATATATATTAATAATAATAATAATTTTATTGAGCTCTACGACCCCTTTCGAGGTATGAGAGTACATTTACATCAAAATCTCTAAACAGGAGATAAATACATTGAAAAAAAGTTCTGATAAAAGACTTTAAAATGTATTTAAAAATAGCACTAGAAGTAGAACAATTACATGCACATACGGAAAAATACATAAATAAAGCAGAAAAAAACTACTTAAACTTGTTCATAATGAGGTTGGTGAATTTCGCTAATTTTGAGAGATCATGCAAATTCTTACTTTTGAAGAGATTCTCGAACATGACAGTGTTAGGACGTGTATAGTAATAACTTTTTACATAATTTTTTCTTTCATTATTTAAAGCAGGACATTCTAATATATAGTGCATTTCATCACCAATTTTGCCTGAATTACACAAAGTACAAATATTACTAATATTATTTGGTAAAGGTTGTAAATAGGAAGTTTGTGGCTACCACAACGAAATTTAGTGAAATTAATTCTGTCCGTTGCGTTGAGCTTAGATAGGTAGTATTCAAAGATACACTCATTCTTGAAGATACGATAGTTTGTACATAAAGTATTTTTTTTGACCTTGCTGTGCCAATTTTGAATGCTGATATCTTTCATTCGCAACTCCAAACTGTGTTTCAACCATTTCTTGTTTACATTTTTATAGTCATACCAGATATTAGAAAAACCACACTTGTCAAGAACACTTTTGATTTTTACAATCCAAGGCGACTTACAGCTGTTGTTATCATGCATGGACTTCAATAATCTAAACATGGAACAAGACAATTTACTCTCTTTGGAAGATATCAAGCGTATCCAAAAATTAATCATACGTTTTTCAATAATAATATCCCTACTGTTTTTTCCCAACTCTCCGTAAACAACACAGTTCGCTGTTCTAGTATTGACCCTTAAAAGATTTTTCTGGTACTTATTATAGAATGTGTTAATTTGTTTGGGATTTTGATATCCCCAAATTTCACACCCATACAAGAGTATAGGTGTGACAAAAACATCAAATAACTCGCACTGGATGTCAACAGGGAGATTAAGACGCTGGGCCTTGGCTTTTAGACTATACATGGCACGCCTGGCCTGATTGACCTGTTTATCAATTGCTTTTATAAATTTACCATTGTAATAAAGGAGTGTGCCTAGATATGTGTATTCATCAAAGAATTCAATAGAGTCTTTGCCAAAAGTAGACTTGTGCTTTTTAACTTTACCCTTCGAAAAATAACAACCTTATTTTTACTTCTGTTAACCGTAAGATGCCAGTTATTACAATAGGTATATACAGCATTGAGCGCATTTTGCAACTCCTCAGCAGATTCTGCAAGTACAATAGTGTCATCAGCATACAATAACACATAAAGACGCAGAAATACTTCGACATCGTCGTCACTAAGTACAGAGCAAAAATCTTTTGAAAGCTGATCTAATCCTCTATAACTTCTGCTGACAGAGTATTCAAATTCATTGAGATAAATAGCAAATAACAGTGGCGACAGGTTTTCACCTTGTCTAACACCAATATTACAAGTAAATAATTCTGAAAGACGGTTCTCACTTTTTACACATGATTTGGCATTATCATACATATTATAAATAACATTCAAGACTTTACCATTTATATCATGACTTATAAGCTTTTTCCAAAGGGAAGTTCTATCAATAAGGTCAAACGCTTTTTTATAGTCGATAAAAGCACAGAAAATTCGTTTGTGTCGAGATAAATATAAGTCAATAATGCTATGAAGGACAAAGATATGATCCATTGTGCTGAAACCCTCCCGAAAACCAGCTTGTTCTTCGCCCAGCATGCCAGTGCTCTCAACATACCAACTTAAACGAGCATTTATAACAGAGGTAAACAATTTCCCAAGACAGCTCAGCAGTTATGCCTCGGTAGTTTTCGGGGTCATCAATTGACCATTTGTTTTTATACAAGGGTTTTATGATACCAACACACCATCATTAGGAACAAAACCGGTATCCAAAACCACATTAAACAAATCAACTATAATCTCACGTACGTTACCAGGGCTGTTTTTGATAAATTCATTTATAATGCATTTGATATTACATGGATGACGTCATTTTACTAACTGCGCATCCTTTCTGCGCTTAACAAAGTGTCGTTCGCTTGTACTTGCAAGTTGCAGTCGGCAAATATGGCTGCGAAACGTCATGCAGAGCTGTCACCGGCACAGTTAGACGATATTTAATGCAAGTAAACAGCAAACGAACGAAAATGGCAACAAGGAATGCAATTTCTGTGTTCAGCGACTATGCAAGCAACAAATTTGGATACGCAACTGAGGAGATCGGCAAACTTTCAGCGGCAACCCTCGGCACTGACAACATTTTACGCTGAGGTCCGGACTCAGAAAGGCGAACTGTACTCGAAGAAGTCTTTGTGTTTTTGTGTCTTCGCATGTTTGCTTGTTCGGTGTAAATTAAATAATAAGAAATGAGAGCTAGGGCAATATCACGATTTTTTTGCCTTCCCTCGGACTGGTGGTCATGATCGAAATGCTGATGATGCCCTCGCCTACTGCTCGGGCATCATCATTTTTCGACCATAACCACCATCCCTTGGGCAGGCAATAAATCGTGATATTGCCCTCACTCTCATTTGTTATTATTTAATTATATCATACCAGTGTATTGATGGCACAAACACAGCGATCTGATTGGTCGAGAAAAGAACCGTGGTATATTGGCGATATACCACGGCTGGTATACGCGCAAGCTCAAGGCTGGAGCAAAAATCTGTTTTGACGTTCCACGCCAGAATTTAAATATACTGTTATGATATAATAGCAATAAATCACACCCAGCAACGGTGTACCACTCGATTTTGACCAGTTCACTTCATATATGTACTCACAATCGCTCGTGCATCTATGTCGTGAACTGGTCAAAATCTCGTGGTATGTAGTACCATCGCTGGTTGTGCTTTATTGCTTAATTATTACACCTCATCTATAGTACTGATCTCGTGATTGGCTAAAAGTTTGGAACTAGGGAAAACAATTACACAACGTTTTGCGATATTTGATAGACAAAATGGCGACCACCCCTGTGTTAACTCTATGGGGAAAATTAAATCTTCAATTTTCGAAGAACTAGGACGATGAGGACGATTTCTATGAGTGATTATCTACATTGTAAATTCAGTTGCGCACAACTAGCGAAATCTTCAATTTGTTTAAGGTGGCTAGACTAGCAGAAGAAGAAGTAGATGAAAGTTTTTCTTTCCCAAAGAGCTACAATGGGGACCCAAAAGTGATATATCAGAAAGAAAATGTAGAAATTTGAGAGAACGGATATCTGTCGCAAGGCGCGTTCTACCTTAATGGCAGGCAGATCTCTTTTGGAATATTTGATGGCCCTGAAAAGGGCCGTTTGGTTTGTGAGCGATCAATATGATCACTGTGAATCAGAGCTTGGAGCCTCTTCTAAGTGTATCAGTTCGGTACGGGCAAACTGAGACGTTGCTGCATTTTCGAAGTAGGCTTCTACTAATGCAGCAAGAGTACCGGAAACATCTTCAAATATTCCCTTAACTCCGTGTTCAACTAGCGGTGTAATAACTGATCACGAACCTCACTCAGAATTCTGGTGTTCCCAAAGGGAACCAAGAAATCTGGTTGTTGTTGTCATTTGTATTGTTGTTTATGTTGGTATTAGTCATGCTGTTGTTGATGTTGACCAAAATAATTCAACGAACATAACTATCGCGTTGTTGTTGTTTCAAACTAATGCAGATGTCCTAAGAAACTCTACAAGGACGCTATCATTATTTGACCCGATGCAACTCTCCCAAAACGTACTCTTTACCTACACCTATAGGTAGAGAGTATGTTGGGAGAGACAATTTGAAATTACTTATCACTAAGTCCTAATCAGAATTGAAAGAAACTTTAAGAAACAAAAAATCATAATGAACATGTTTATAATCATGATAGCCGTAAAGGAAAGATGCCAGATCAAAGTCATTGAAGTGTGATTTTTATAAACTTTGGCAAAAATATTGGTTCGAAATGTATTTTTTTATTTTGTATCAGGCGTTTACTTTATCTCTCACACACACATATACTATATCATTGTTATAGCTTAGTTTTCACAATGACCAGGACGTATATCGAGCGGATGCGTAGACATAATGATTGCTACATTTAGTGTTGTTTACTAAGTAAATGATATGTGAATTTATGTAAATTACCGAAATCCTAGCAAACTAGGTTCTGCCCCACCCCCTTTGCAATTTGGTCAGGCTACGGCCATGCATTTTTACAGTGAACTTCGAACGCGGAAGATGACATGGCATCGTCCGCATAGCTATTTAGGAGTTTGATGTGCATATTATACACAAGTCTAAGGGCCGCGTTGGCGCAAAGCAGTCAACAAGTAACTAAAAGATTGATAAGCTCATCGTCTTCGAGACTCTTGTCGATGTATGATGCGACAAGGAAACATGACGTAATTTGGCAACTTGTTCATGCATAATATTAGCGAGTAGTACTGAGCGATTACGTGATAGGCTATTCACGGGTCACATACAACCGCGTAGCGGCGCTTTTAATCAAACGATCTGACGACTCGTTCGGCCAAGGTCTGTTTTCGGGAAGCATCCAGCTGACATTTTTTATAAATTAAGGTTTTTAGTCCCAAAGTACATTCTTTAGATGCTTTATAATTCTTTCCTTTTGCCCCATATTACATATGGGCTTGAAGTGTGGGATAGCACTTATCACACGTATTTACAGGACATTTCTCTTGTACAAAAGACGATTGTTTGTATTATTTCAGGAAGCGAGTATAATGCACTCACCGCACCTTTGTTCAAGAAACTTCGTATTCTTAATATTTTAAACAGTTTGAGTCACTGTATCAAATTAGAATCTTTGTTTGGGATGTACTTCATGACAGGCTTTCCACTCACTTCAAAAACTATTTTTGATCATAATCATGACCCAAGATGTAAAAGTAAGTTTGACCTTCATGTCCCTAGGTACAACAGAAGATTTGGACAGTGACAATTTGTGTGATCTCAACGCATCTGAAACAAATGATGATCAAATGGATTGCAAGGAATCAAAGACTGTTACTTGGCCGGACAAACTTACTTGCGCTGCCGTAAAGTTGCGTCAATGCATAAAAACTGGACAAATAATCTGTTGAATTAAGTGAGCTTTTTCATGTGAGCCATCAATGTAATACTCACCATACGAACACTTACTTTACATTCACTTGTTCACTGCGAACATTTGAACACATTGACATTGCATGGTATTAGTATTATCGAGTTTTCATACATCCTCAGTGAACATTTGTGTGAAAATTCAGTCATAATTAGTGTTCTTCAAATCAGACACAAACACACTGACCTTTCATTTACAGGTCAAAAATGCGATTGTCACGTTCTGTTTTTGCAAACATGAACGAGTCGAGTTTATCATCGTGTTCATACTATGTTACGGATTCAGTAACAGTTTAATTCAATTTCTTTGTCATTGAAGCACTTTCGCCGGGTGGAGAAATGTTGAGAACAAGTGTATGTTATTGCCTTCTGCCTATTGGTGCATTGTCTCGCTGTCAATCACCTAGACTTACCATATTTGTATTTTACCATGCCCTGTCTCACGTGCACTTGTTTTTTGGAGACTTTGGTGAAATAAAGCTGAGTCGAGTTTTTGCTGTTGTTAACTGAACACATGGGTCTGTTCGTTTTGTTCTCTGGGTATCTAAGAACCACCTTCCCCAAAGCACAGAGGAACATGGACAGAGTGGCAACGGGTATTGTTTAAGGCGTGAAGCGGTTACATAACCCATCCATGTTCGCCTCGCCTCAGGTTGGTCTCGCCTCTCTTTTCCAAAGAGTGCCGACCATGAAACCTTCGGTAATTTTCGGATTTTCGCCAATTGTTAAGCGAAAGTATGTTCGGCAAAGTTTGTGTTGTTGTTGTCGTGTGGTGTTGAGCGGAATTGACGTGCTCGGGAGTGTTTTAGCTTCAGGAAAGTGAGTTTTACCGTTTTAAAAATTCCTCTCATATTTTTATGAATAAATAATGAGTGTGTTTGAACCAAATTTGAAAGTCTTTTATCGATACTGTCTGGTTTTACTCAATGGTTTACGGTCAGTCATACCGTCGTTTACACGTGCGTCAAGGAAGGACATGTTTATGAAACTGCTAGCGTGTTATGTTTTGATTGGCGTGAAGCAGTGTTTCTGGCCTGAGATCTCACGAAGTAACTATGGTTGCTACGCGACTGAAAGTACGATGCCATCTCGTCGTATTTTTCGCATAATCTCGTGTAATTATCAACCACAAACAAAGCCTCCAAAAAGTTTAACACCTTTGAAGCTCATTTTAATATGAAAAGCCAATAGTCTACCGAGACGACCATGGAACAAAAGGCATGCAAGCGTTGTCACTCTGTTTATGTTCCTCTGTGCCCAAAGCGATCATGTCATTCGGCATCGTAGTCCAAATAGTTGTGTTAACATGAACATTCTTCTTTTGTCGTTTGTGGATACTAGATCGCTGACATGTATTTCACTATCATTATCACCATACTCATTCGGCTTTGACATCATAGGATCAACATGTGGCTTGTGCTAGGCAGACATTATATTTTTTACCACTGTTTAAATTATCACACGCACATCCATTTCTGTTCTTACTATTCGCGGACACGATGCTACTTATCCCGATCACTTTTTTGAAAACGAAACACACAGAGCTGCTTTAACATGTCGCATGCCATCAGTGGTTTCTAAATAAATACAGCTTCTTTTCAATCGGGTTCGAACTCACAACATACGGCATCCAGTCGCCTAGCGGAGAGGCAACAGACAGAACCGGTCGGCCAAATTTGCTGACATCATGCTTGAGACCATCAAAGTCAATTTTCATACGATTGATTCGAGTCAATAAAGAAGAGGTATCCATATAATTATCATTATAGTCAACAGGAAGTAGTTTGATAGGTCCTTGGCTACACAACACGGTATGTCATCAGGTTCAATTTCCAATAAGAGAATCAAATATCTCGCACATCAGACGGTCATTTATCCTAACCTTGTCGTCTTTTAAGGCAACGCGAACTGAACTCGCCACACAGATCAAACATCAAAGATTTGGCAAACTCTGTGAAATGGTCACTGTATGTCTTGATGTATCAATTTACGATAACATCGAAAGGAAGAATATCTGTCTTGTTTACCATGAAACTGAACTTCACTTATGATTACATTACCAGGGAAATGAACCCCCTCTGGGGAAATGTTTTGTAGAAGTAGAGGGTGTAGATGTAGAGGTTCATTAATGGCGAGAGCTCGAAACACTATCAGATCCATGTCACTTTAGCCATTTATATTATGCTGAATAGCGAGTTCAACAGAAAAAGTATTGCAAATTGTCCATCTAAGCGAAGACATACTGTGTTTATGATAAAATTGTATCTATACTTTGTAAATGTGTGTTGTTGTACTTAGACCTCCCCTAAATTTATAGCAATGCTTTTCCCTTGTTGGTCTTAATCAGGTTCTGTAGTTTTGACTTTATTTATACTAAAGAAATAACGGACCACGCGCTGACCATTAACGTTTATTTATGGGCAGGGCGAGAGGAAAGTCAAAAATTAATGGGCGAGGCTTGCCGAGCCCGTTAATTTGGCTTTCCTCTCGCCTGCGCCCGTAAATAAAAAGTAATGGTCAGCGCGGAGTCTGTTATTTCAATTATATTATCAAAAAAACCCGAAAAAAAACGTCAAAATTTACTAAAATTTCCCGTGCGAACGACAACGGGGCCCCAGAACCTGTCATTGAGTAGTGCGCGCTGCAAAAATTTTGCAAATCCGGAGATTTTTGTTGAAAAAAAGCGTCCGAACTTGGCCCACAAATGCTCCATTTTATTTTGTGATTGATTATGATCTTTGTACAAATCACAATTTTCGTTTTAGCTGTAAAGTTACTGTGTTTACAATATTATTGATATTCACGGGCATGAAAACAAACCATTACTGTGTATTTGTAGGCAGTCATGTAGTCCGGCTCGACCAAATAAAACGCAATGGACAGAGCATGGTAATATACAGTCAAATATATCCTCTGTACAGAAGTTCAACACTAAACTTAAATTACATTCTTGCGCATATATTATAATTTCCCTAAATACATATTAAATTTCTCGCTTCCGTACAATCAGATTTACGAGTAGTATTTAAAATATTGGTTTACCTTTCCCATATTCTAAGCTTGCACGCAAATGGGCGACCCGCCTCAAGATTCGTGTACGAAATAAAATGCCCCTCCTCTTAAGTTTACTTGACTCTGGTGACACACCTCATTCGAACTTGTCCTCCTCCGTCAAGTCTGCCTTGAAAATCAGTTCCTCAGTCATGTATCAGCACCGGTGTCATTTATTTCGTCTAGCGTTTGACTGCCACGACGCTCACTCTGGTTTTAAATAGTACTGACAGCGTAGCGTTTACGCCAACTATTGAAATTTATGAGTTTGTGAGATGCATTGTTTGATATTTTATTAAAAGAGTAAACGCTAACTTGCATGTTTATTTGTTTTTGAAACGATTGTTTTTTGTCTGTAGATCCGTGATCGAAATGGGGAACTCGATGAAACTGAGAAAGGAATCAGGCGTTTGTGTAGCTAAAGGTAATAAAGTTAACACAACGATTTACATTTAAAATCGTCACATCTTAAAAACCGTAAAGAGTCCCTGTTATTTTTTTACTCGTTTGCGGCATATTCTGCCCTGAACAAAATTATTTTGAAAATCAATTTCACTTTGTTTGGGCACTGATTTGTCGTACAGGGTTATCAGCAAGCGATATATCGTTAGAAGGGTTGCACTATGCCATTCACCCAGAAACAATCTATTGCTTGTGCAACCTAACTCAGTTTTATTGCATTGTTGTTACAGCCATAGCAAAACGGGATTCAAGTAAGTGTGAATATGACAGCGACGAGTCGGACAGTTGGGATTTTGACACTCCTTGTGACAGTGACCAACTTCAACTGGGTCCTTCATATTACTCATTCTATCCTCAATGCGGTGACAACGTTATGGTCAGTGCAAATGGAAGATTGGCGAAAAGAACAAGGTAAAATTTCGAAATGTAAAACCTCGGTATGAGACTTTGATAACTTCACCGCATTACGAATGAATGTGCTGACACTGTCCTTGGCTAACGCTGTTCAAGATGACCGTATCATTATTAACATTTTCTATTTGTTAGTAGGACTGGTTAATCGTTTATTCGAATCCCTTGAGTGATACTGAGTATCACTCCACTCTTGATGTCCTACTGCCTGACTTTGGACCATTTTTCTTTTCTCCTGGCAATGAGATAGGCTGGAATATTTTTCTTTTCATTCTCTCTGAAAGACCCTTGTTAATTTTCTACGACGGTGTGGCAATGACGGAACAACATTTGCTCGCAAGCGAATCTTTCAAAGTACAGATAACGTCTATGGTTGACAAGTGGTCTGGAAGTATTGAGGTTGGAGTAACATCTCTGTCACCAGAGTCGCTAGATTTCCCATCAACTATGACAGAAAGTACTTCTGGCTCGACTCTCATGTGGTCAGGGGACAGTTTACAATGCAATGGTGAAGTGATTATCACACTGGAAGAAGATTTAGAAAATTGCACAGTAAGTCGTGACTCTATCCCAGTTTTTGCCATAGCCATGGCATTTGTTTACAGTCGTTACTGAATCGATAGACGACGGCCGCTGTGTTGTATTATGCGTCAGAAAAGTAAGAAGTTGGGGAGTGGGTGTCGCGGCACTGGCGCTGTGATACCCTAACTTTAAATATTTCAAATGATCACGAACTGACAGCAGATAGCAAATCACAGTGCCACTACTTTCAAACCACCCACTGATCTCCCCGCTGCCGTTGCAAGAAGGTAGCGTTTTCACGTTGAGAGGGCCGGTTCGGTCAGAAATCAAACATAAAAATGCATAGAAGTTGCCATGATTTCTACTTATCCAACCCCTCTGTTGTACACTTATATTGTTTAAAGCTGTCCTCTATAATGACTTAAAGTTTCAACTTAACCTTTCAATAAGAATTTTGGAGATAACTTAGTTGATAACATTCTCCCATTGACGATACATTGGGGTTAGGCTAGTGTCAAACGTTCATGTCGCCATATATACATTTTTATTTTTGAGTACTTTGACAGAATACAAACTATTAACAATAGTGCATAGTGCCGTCCACATAACAACTGGAAGCTTCAGGTCAAACAACCCTTACATAACAATTCCGAAGGTGATAACCTATGTGTCCAAATCGACTCGATATGTGTTGAAATTGACTCCAGCTGGAAAAATGCATGACCACCAATTCTCCATACAGACCCGTGACCATTGGAAAGTCTTTGCAAGAAAAAGAGTGACCCTCCCTATTTTTCATGAGCGAAAAACACTGACCCTCCCGCTGCAGGTCACAGTCTGTATCAATAATATCTTAATTGACATATAATTTCCCATGTGACCTTTGAACTTTCAGAGAATGCTTATTTACGTGTACAAAAATCACTCTGGTGAAATTGCAATATCATATTTGTTATTCACATCTGGTCTTTCAAACACCCTATTCTCATCACGTACATTTATATCAAGTGTCAAACATTTATAAAAGCACAGATTTAGCTAGTTTTGTGTTGTGAAAAAATATTCATAGTTTCCTCATTTACTACAATGTATAGTCTAATCAAATACATTAATATCAATTATCAAATGTCTATAAATATAAAGATTTACTTGTTTTGTATTGTATTGTAAAAAAGTTATATGTATAGTTGATCAACATTTTCGACGAAATTCTAAAACAAAATTTCTTATACAAATGCACTTGTAACTACTATCTGTTAAACAAGTACATTTATGTTAATTATCCGGTATCTATATATGCACTAGTATAGTAAGTTTTGTATTGGAAACAAAATTAAATTATTCACATTTTTGTCATAGACTCCCATGTATAGTGGATGAACATAAATATAGAGTATAGCTTTTTGTTTGAAAAATAATAGTTTGCCTAATAGAATCCCATGTATTATGATTTGATCTCTTTGGGCGAAGCGTTATATTGGCGGCCACATTTCGCCTTCCTTTGGGGAGGACTTCAAAATTATAGCAAGTTAGAAGGGGGAACTTGAACCCATTGTGAGTTTGTTAGGGGGTATTTGAAAAATTCTGAGAACTTTTTTGGAATCTCCCGACCCCCAAGCCCCCGCTCCTAAGCTGTTCTCTTTCACAGCCAAGGGCTAAAGCTTTGCTGGTTTTGTAGGGGCTTGCAGTTCCAGCTTGCAGTTGGCCGAAATTTGTTTCTATCCTTCCGACCCAATGTCAGAACTTGCGCCTAGTGAAAACAAGTTCCGTCTTTATATCTATTGAAACCATAAAAAACCATGTCGTACATGTCCCCGGCCGGTGATAAATACATACAGGCGTGTACAAGGCAAACTTACCACTTGCAATGTGAATATTTTCGATGCGATCGCAATCGCGGTAACAGTCACTGTGAGTTTCTTAGGGCGTTGCAGGGTCTGTGTTTACGCTTTGCTAATACAGGGGATCAGTCCGGGGAAATTGTGGTTTAGGTCTTTGTTCTGAAACTAACGCCAACCTAAACGCCCTCTACGGTCAAGTTTGGCATCATGGCGACAACAAAAAGTTACTTATAGGTTTTATCGTCAGTCGATCGCCCAGGATGTCACAAAGTTTATCAAAGAATGGCATGGTCTTTCTTGCCCGACCGCTTCTGTAATTGTGGTCAATTATATTTTTTAATGTTGCCTTCATGATTTTTATATTTCGGGCTTCTTTTTAGGGAGCCGTCATTATTTACGGCCTGGAAGTCAGAGGGTCATTGGACACTGCGAAATTTTGAGTAAACCTCCTTTCAACCATGATAAATTATCTCCCTCTAACACAGAAATTTTGACTGACTCCCCTCACTTAGAAAAGTTTAAATATCAATACATGTATTTGTAACATTTACAAAAATACCGCAATAGTAAAGACCTGGTGTACCCTGCTAGATTATTATCGATTATCTCATGGCGACTGGAAAAGGTAAAAACGAAAAAATGAAATTCAAAATCACAACAAAATATAGATATTAAAGCTCATGCCATAGCCAGTATCCGACCACATAGTATTCTTTAATTTTGATGGGTATCATGACAGGGTTTTCACTAGAGTATCTGATTGGGCAGAATTTGAAAGTACAGGGAGAGAACACGCGAGAGACTGAGGGAGAAAGTGTCAGTGGACCGGGGGGGTGTTCCCTATCTTGAGTGGAAAATTTTGAGAAATTGATGTGTACAATGGTGCAGTCTGGTGCGATATGAAAGGTGTTTTAAGCACGTGTTTTTGAGCACGCGAGGGCGTCTCCTTCTCGAATCGCAAATTTTGAGAAATTAATGTGTGTAATGGTGCAAGCTGAGGTGTGTTTCAAATTATTTTGCATACGGTAAAACTGTTTGAAAATGACATTGAACACTGATATTTTTATTACATTTTTGCATGATCAGTGTTTGAGTCACAATATTCGACAACCAAACAATGACAATACATTTTGTAAAAAACAGTTCTCATTTTGCTAGAGATCGAAGACCAAAGATTATGCAGTAATGAAAAATCTGACCTTTTTGTGTCATTTGCAAATATTGCATTTCTGTAAACGATATTAGAGGACCTTCAGTCAGTGTCAGTATTTTAGTCCATTCATTATTTTTTTGCAACCTCGCCAGCCGTGCAATTTCTCGTGACGGCAGCTTCTAATAAAAAACCTGGATACGGTATGGTTAAATATCAAAATAGTTATTGAACTGAAGTCAATGAAGTCAATTAAAATTTATGTTTCTATGATAATAAAGGATGAATTCACAACAGTTTAGTTTTGTCCTAGATCCAGTTGAAAATTTTGAGGAATTAATGTGTGCAATGTACAATCTGAAAAGTTTTCAAATTTTTTTGTACCAAAAATTGAGTAATATCCCCCTTTTTTCTCTCCACATTTTGAGCAACCCCCTTGTTTTAATTTTTTGAGTGACCCCCGCCCCTCCGATGCCTCCGACCCCACCCCCAGCGGCCGTAAATAATGACGGCTCCGTTAGTCCCTTGGCCGCTGCTTCGTCTGCTATGGTTCGATAGACTGCATTGTCTCTGGAAGTGCTGTCTATCAATTTCTTGAAGCGCTCATCTCGCCATACGGCGAGCAAAAGCGCTACTTCACCTTCAATTCGGACCAAGTATTACCACGTCCGGCTGTGTAGGACACGTCTGTGATGGTTGAACTTACATTTCAACGACAACCGAACAGAGGCCATAGGTTGCCTCGAAAATATGCCCAAAAGTCGTCATATGTGGCGTTTTTCGACGTCAGTGGTTGTCCTGTGCTTTCACGGAAATTAAGTCGGAGCTCAGACCCAGATCCACCCCTAGACTCCGTCTTAAATTAACACCCGCGCAGCGTCGTCGGAAACTGTTCTCACGTATTGTTTGTGTAGGAGTCGGATCAGGGGCGTTGCTGGGCCGGCGAAAACGTGCAGTGAGAACCACCCTTATGACCGCATGTACAATCAACTGATATCATTGCTGTGAGTTCACATAGAGTACATACGTGTCGTGGCGATAGTGTGCAATCTGATCTCCGGTTGTATAAATCGTATTGCATTATGGATATCTTCACGTTTCACGCGTTGCTTAGATATTCGATCGAAGGCCCGGGACTTCTCGCCGATTTGTTGTGTCACACCTTTTATTCTTTACACTACTAGCGAGGTTCGACCTTCGGCCTCACACTTCGATCCTGGCCCTTCAATTTACTATCCAAGCAAAGCTGCAGCAACTGTGGATTAGCCTTGAAATCACACTACAACGCATGCCAATGTCAAGTTGCATAGTGTTAGCAATGTTGACGCTGACTGATATTTTGTGATCGAAACATAATGTGGTTTGAGTTGTTGTTGTCGCATTTGAAGTTGACGGCGCCGGTAAAAGTTATGTCGTAACCGGGTGGTACTTTTTCGTACATTTCGACGGAAAACTTTTTTGTTTGCTACCTATGCATTTTCAATGGGGAAAGAGTTTTCACCGAGGGGTCCCCAACGGCTTTCCATAGGTTTTGCCTTGGAAATACACTATAACACACTGTCTGCTCTATAACAAACTGTTTTAAAGTACTTTGGAAGTGGTCAGATATGGTACAGCATTTTCACTCGTTATTAAGTCATGCTAGCATTTATTCGCAGGAAGAAAACAATAATATTAACTTTTCAGGTTGGCGATACAATTAGTATGACACTATCAGAAGAGGGCATTCTTCACTTCGGTCTGAATGGGGAGGAAGTATCAACGTTGAACTTGCATTTGTATTTCCGAGATGTTAATATGCTACATTGCGCGGTTGACTTATTTGGTAAAACAGACTCTGTCGTGATTTGCGGTAGGTGTTTCGAATAAATACTACGATTTTTGTCAAAATAGAAAGTTTATGCTGGTTTCATGAACTTGAGAAAGACATTACATGAGTTTGTAAAGTTTCAAAATTATATAAAACGAAGTGTACGCCACATAAAATGGCCATTTATAATAGAAAAATGTGTACATGGCACAATACACCGTAAATTAGGAAAAGGTAGAAATAAAGATTCAAGGAATTATTTCAATTAATGAATAAATAAAAAAATAAATACATACAACGTAAAATAATTATAAATGTAATTTTGAAATAGTTTTTTGAAGTTTGCAGTGCAATTTTTCATACAATTTATCGAGAAACTGATTGTTATTTAAGAAACGTTATTCACTAGTCTTTATATTCTAAATTTCTTCTCTTCTCTCTGCTATTATTTTTCTATTCATGTGTGATTTTAATCTTTTATGTATGGATAAATCAGAGTAAAAGTTTGAGTGATCGAGTGCAACGATAATTGTAGTAACCAATGTCAGACTGAGAGTTTCAAAAGGTTAAGTTTACACGAATGTAAAGTGTTATTTTACAGAGAGCGGATATGTGGAAGAGAGATCTAAGATAACATCCTTTGATGTAAAGACTACGCTGACCGTGCAAGATTATAAAGCAGATCCAGAATCCGTGATTAAGCAAATGAGAATGCTTGTATTAGGGTTGAGAGACTTTGCTGAGCGTGATATCAACTTCACAATAAAGTTGGTTTACCTGTATATATTACAACCAACTATGATGATCGGTAGTAATGAGTTTAAACAGAAATTCGGCGATCATCTGGCAAATCTTGGAGTTGCAGATGAACTAAAGTTCCTCCTGGACAAGTTGATGAGTGAAGAAGATCCCTTGGACAGCAAGTGGGATTCCATAAATGTAGTCCTGATGACGTTGATGAACTGCACTGATATCAGCCTGAAATTGTGCAGACTGTGTGGGCAATGTGGTCTTTTGAGTGATTTACTCAATAATATTCATAAACATAGCGACAGCTATGATAACGATGGGGTAGGTTTAAGTTTCAACAATGTTAAAATAACCACAGTCGTGCCTATCCATAATCCAATAATAACATGTCAAAATCCGGAAATATTTGGTCAAGTCATAGAGAAACATAGATAGAGTGGCAACGGGTATTGTTTAAGGCGTGAAGCGGTTACGTAACCCATCCATGTTCGCCTCGCCTCAGGTTGCTCTCGCCTCTCTTTTCCGAAGAGTGCCGACCATGAAACCTTCGGTAATTTTCGGATTTTCGCCAATTGTTAAGCGAAAGTATGTTCGGCAAAGTTTGTGTTGTTGTTGTCGTGTGGTGCTGAGTAGAATTGACGTGCTGGCGAAATCGGGAGTGTTTTTGAGCTTCAGGAAAGTGAGTTTTACCGTTTAAAAATTCCTCTCATATTTTTATGAATATATAATGAGTGTGTTTGAACCAAATTTGAAAGTCTTTTATCGATACTGTCTGGTTTTACTCAATGGTTTACGGTCAGTCATACCGTCTTTTACACGTGCGTCAAGGAAGGACATGTTTATGAAACTGCTGGCGTGTTATGTTTTGATTGGCGTGAAGCAGTGTTTCTGGCCTGAGAGCTCACAAAGTAACTATGGTTGCTACGCGACTGGAAGTACGATGCAATCTCGTCGTATTTTTCGCATAATCTCGTGTAATTATCAACCACAAACAAAGCCTCCAAAAAGTTTAACACCTTTGGAGCTCATTTTAATATGAAAAGCCAATAGTCTACCGAGACGACCATGGAACAAAAAGCATGCAAGCGTTGCGACTCTGTCCATGTTACTCTGTGGTCAAGTCTAACAAACACAGACACAAATAGCACAGATCAGACAGCAATTCACTGGTACACATAAGAAAGTCAAGAGTAAATAAACTATAATAAGGAAATATATTGCAGGTAGCAGTACCTAACTAATTTTAAGGTAGAATGCGCCTCGAAGAAAAGCATTCAGATTCTCAAAGTTTTACAATACTTTCTTGATCTACCACTTGTTTTGGCTCATTTAAAGATCTCTGAGTAAATGAAATTTCCGCCTTTTTTTTACTGTGCTTTGACATTTATTTAAGTACTTAATAGTAGACAACTTTCTATATTGCAATTATAACAGCACCTAAAAGGTTTTTTGGGGTTTTTACCGATTTCTCAAATACTATTCATGCTTCTACATTCACTTACACGTTACACGTATGTGGCTTTCGCAACTCAGTGAGTGTTGTTTTCATTAATTTTCTTTCAGAAATTGCATTCTTTCGTCGCCATGTCGATTAATGTTCTGCACAATTGTTCCATCGCTGCAGACAACAGACAAATCTACCGTGAGTGTGGAGCCATTGACAAAATAGCTCCCTACGTTCGGTCAGATTATACTGATATTGCCTCAACTGCTCTCCTTACCTTGTCACACATCATGGAGAACAGCAAGAAGCATCTTCTCGAAGCGGAAGATAATGTCATAGAATCCATTGTACGTACCCTTGACGTGGCTATAGATAACCGATCGCTTCGATGTAAGAGTTTTGGAATTCTTGAACTTGTCGTTGGTATCGGCAACATCAGCATCTACGACAAAAATAAGATAAGTTTGGTTAATAACGGTATCGCTCCTTTGCTGCTAAAGTTGGCGCACAAGGATGTCCCAGTCGAGCAGGAGTGTGCCATCAATGCATTATGTACTCTGTGCAAACTTGAATCCATTCGGAAACAAATAGCTGAGGAGACAGATGCCAGAAAAACCTTGATCATGCTCGCCAAGGGTGATCCTTCTGCTGTGAAACAGGCCGCAGAGAGGGCGATAATGCTACTCAAGCCGCCTCTACCCCCACGTCCTCCATGGGGTAAGACATGTTATCCGATGAACTTTAGAATGCGAAATACAAAATCCGTTTATCAAGGGTGGCTATTATTTAAACATTCTGTCTTCAGCTGCTGATATCTTCAAATCTCTTGCTTATTTCGAGTTCTTTTATCATGATGTAAATACTAGTAGTAATATGACATGGAAGACGTAAACATTAATAATTTAATCAAGTAAACTTAGTGCTGCAGTACGGCGTTTAAGGAAGAGTTTCTAGAAACACGTGGGTCTGATTTTCTGAATCGATGATTCGGATCATGACATTAATCTAGAGCTTTGAGCTTAATCATGCTGAAATAGTTCGTTATTGTCGTAAACGTCCGGTGGCGGTGTTAGATTAGAAATACCAAATGTGTTTCTGTGTTATGTTAATTATTCAGACGGAGCAGAGACGCAATTATTCTCAACAACAATTGTAGACATTTGTGATAATTACACGGCATGCGAAACTCTAGCGCTAAATTACGGACAGGTCAAATGTACGTTATTGCTACAAACAGACGTCTAAAATTCTTGTTGAAAGGGACCTATTACTGTTTTACAAGTGTGTGACTATGTGAGACTGTGTGTATTACAGTCGTTTTCATTTGTAATTTATTTAGCTAAGAAAAGTGATATATCCGCATCTTCAGCCTCGTGCAAGTACAGAGAGTTGTGCCAGCGATTTAAGGCGACCATGGATTTGATCGGTAAGACGTTTTCGACTTCCTTATCTGTTTACACACGGAAAGTCAATTAATCTATTCCTGTTTGTGTGTCTTTCTCTTTGTCAATTCGTCTGACTGTCAGTACGACCCAGAATTCGTCTGTTTCAACGGTTGCTGAAGATGCCACGCAGTATTTTATCTCGACGTAGGAGTCCATCTAAATTCAAAAGTACTCAAGCCTCATTCGATACACTGCTGGACTAAAAGATTGTAATAAGCAGCTGATGTATCAGCTGTAAACAAGTTTAGTGCAATGTTAAAGGTTTATGGTTATTCTGATATCCATGACTCTGGGTGATGGTAGAAAAACGTTTGCGTTGTGACGTTATGGTTTGTCACCACATAGGTAGGGTAGGCCCTAAAGCATAGTTTGATATAAAAGAGCACCGCGAAGCATTCCGGTCAATTTATTTGCACTTTACTACCATGTGTTGAGTAGTTTCAATGTTGCGAGCTGAAATTTTAGTGTCTAAGCTCATTTAGTGACCTCCCATCCGCATCTAATTTAACGTTGGTTATACTGTGTTGATAAGGAACGAGGTTGTATTACTAACCGCTGTCACTGAAGTGTTTACTTGCTTTTCATGAGAAATGCAAGTTGCTTGCTATTTTGCACCTCAATTTACATGTACTCGAATATTGTTATTGTCGCTGCATTGCGTATGCAAACTATTTTTACAGTTTTGAATCTCTATATTTAAATCTCTGGACTGTCGATCGAAAGCGTAATATTCATAATATTTATTGACGAAATTCTGTACTCATCCGTATGTACACCCAAATGTGTAACACATAATTTTACTGAAAAGTGAAAAGTGCGCTCACGGATGTATCAGACAGAAGTGACATGTCGAAGTGTTCTTCCCATTGTTAACTATCATAATATTTGAAGGTTCATTTCATTTTTTTCGATTTAAGGGACTGGACAGAAATTACAGGGTAGTGGGCCGGTGTTTTTCGAAACACCGCTGCATCAAAAATAGTGACCCCTTCAAAAGTTCGTGCACAAAAATAAGTAACCCTCCCCCTTATCCGTGCATGAAATTAAGTGATCCTCCCCTGTTATTCAATACCCCGCTAACAAACCCGCGCTGTGTTCAAGTCCCCCTTCTGACTTCCTATTGTTTTGAAGTCCCCTACCAAAAGGAAGGCAAAATGTAGCCGATATAATGCTTTTGTCCAAAAAATGTCAAATCATATGTGTGTGGTCATTCATGTAAATGTAATTTGCTTGAAGTGGCAGGTAAAAAGTGCATGCGTGTACAAAAAAATGTATTTTTTAGATTTCATCTATAAGTTGATTCACAATACATGGTAGTCTATGGGAAAACTATGAACATGTGTTTTCCAATATAAAACTAGCAATGTCTATTCATCTATAGACGTTTAATAACTGATATAAATGTACTTGATTAGCATGGGTTGTTTACAAGTGCACATGTGAACAAGGAAATTGATTTTGGAATTTCGCAGAAAATGTTCATCCACTGTACATGGGAGTCTACGACAAAACTGTAAATATTTTTTTCCAAAATAAAAACATGCACTTTTTATGCATATATGGACCCTGAGTAATTGATATAATTGTAGTTGATTAGAAGGGGTGGTTACATGTGCATTTGTGTACAAGAAATTTGATTTTCGAATTTCGCCGAAAATGTTGATCCACTATACATTGTAGTCTATGAGGAAACTATAAATATTTTTAATACCAAACTAGCTAAATCTGTGTAATTATGTATGCTTGATTGCTGATATTAATGTACTTGGTTAGACTATTGTGGTTACAAGTCCATGTGTATCCAACAAATTTGATTTTGGAATTTCACCGAAATGTTGATTCACCATTCATGTAGGCTATGAGGAAAGTACAAATAACACATAGGTTATCCGCTCCCAAATTCTTATTCAAATGTTGTTTGACCTGAAGCTTCCAGTTGATATTGATGACACTATGCACTATTCTAAATAGTTTGTATTCTGTCAATGTCCTCAAAAATAAAAATGTACATACAGCGACATGAACATTTGACACTGATCTATACCAAATGTCTTATCAATGGGAGAATGATATCAAATAAGTGATCTCCCAAATTGTTATTGAAAGGCTAAGTTGAAATTTTTAGTCATTATAGGGGATAGTTATGCAGAACAGAGGAGTTGGATAAGTAGAAATCATGACAACCTAAGTCTTTTG